>NC_064638.1:1219618249-1219936820 GCF_023864345.2 Schistocerca serialis cubense | reverse complement strand
AAAAATAGGTTGAAAATGCTCGCAAATTTGTGTTTTTACGTCATTACAGACTTTTTGACATTTCGATTCAATGTTATGTAACTCAGTAATTAAATCTTCACGTTTTTGTTCAAGCGTGGTGTGAAGATTTTGTTCCATTGCGTCTAACTGTTGCTGTGTTTGTCTCTGGTGTTGTTCCATTGTGTCTAACTTTTTAAGATTTTGTTCCACTGTGTCTAACTTTTTAAGATTTTGTCCCATTTGTCTCTGATTTTGTTCCATTTGTTGCATTAATTGCAATAATAATGTATTAGTGTCTGGAATCTGTTTCTCTACGCATTTCGGCAGTGCATTTGCATCGGCAACATTCACATTTTGACAAGCAGAAAATGTGTCTTGACTTATTTGAGAAAACGGTGATGACCTAAAACCTGAATGTACAGTATTTGCGATATTGTGTTCTGTCATTCCCAATTCCTGAGGCGGGCTGTTGCCGACCAATCGATCGATAACGCTTCCCTGTTCACTACCTGTTTCACTGTCTACACCATTGTTTGCCGCCCGCTCCATTTCCCTATGCGTAATTACCAAATTACTACTTTGAACATTAGTTAATTCATTACTCTGCGGCGCTAACCCACTGCCTTCATCTTCACTGTCATTTCTCAGTTTACTTTGGAGCCTAGTATTACGTTTTTCACACGCCATAATTGTCACAATATTTCACACGATAACACAGAAAAGCACAATTTGAAGAGCAAAATAAAATAACATAGCAATGGAAATAATGTCTACTTAATTGCCAGCGCAGCTGCGAAATACTTGGTGCAAATCTACATGCATGCCACAACTGTTTTACTGTACAACAATGAAAGGCTACAACTACAAAGGAGATTCTCTCTACAATTACGCGCTAGCAATAAAAAAAATCTACACTAATTACACAAACTACAAGAAAAAAATCAGAAAATTCCAGTGAGGTATCCTAGGCTAAGGGTCGACATATGAAACGTCCCCTTTGAACAATTATACATGACTGTGCTTAAACTGACACAATATTTTGTTAGCGCAAGGCAATCTGACCTTCAAAATTCCCTACCAAAGAATGGCCCTGACTAACATTAAACTATACCTTTCACAAATCACTTACCTCACAAAAATCTTCGCTGCTCAAGCTACTGCAATACAGCGAGCGCCACTACTGCCAGCTAAATAAAAGATTCAATCTATGGAAGGCACTAACTACTGATAGGGATAGTTAGCAAATGTAAGATATTAATAGAGAACAAACAATGTATTTACCTTGATATCATCATATATAAATATAGCAGTTCATGACAAATTACAAAACTCCGCCATCTCTCTCCTCACATCCACCACTGCTGGCGGCTCACCTCCAACTGCGCAATGCTACGCGCTGTTCACAGCCAGCTGCCTAACACTACGATGGCAGACAACAATGCAAACTAGCCACAGACTGCACACAGCATAGCCAGTGATTTTCATACAGAGGTGGCGTTACCAATAAAAAACCTAAACAGCCTACTTACATAGCCCCCATGCTCCCCACAAAAATTTTTACAAGTTGGATTGGGCAGTGGCCAATACAGATTTGAAAAGCAGCCATCTGTTGCGACTGTGCAGGTGCACAATCACCATCGAAGAGTCTTGCAGAGAATATAGCAAGTCCATAAACCACCACTTGTGCACTCACAACGTTTTTGGAATTGTCCTTAGAACCAGCAATGCTGTTATCCAGTCCCTTGCTGAATTATTAACACACGTGCAAACACTAACAGTCCCTACTTCTCACATATTGTCCATATACTATGACCAACAGAAACGTGTGCAGTGAAATGTAATTTACAAGTTAATAATAAGATGAACTGGTGTCAATTACAATTTTATAAATTTACAACATGAAAATACAATTACAAATGTACAAAATACATCATTAAAGAACATAATAATACAGATAACATTTGTAGTACAGGCTTTACAAAAGAATAGAAATAGACATATACATCAGTGTTACAGGAATTATGACATAAGTAAATACATAAAGATCACAAGAACTTTTGAAACATCACCTTCACATGTGAGCAACAAACCAGAATAAATAACGTCTAAGCATATTTACAAGGTAAATAACATATTATTAATGCAAATTATATTTGAGGATAACAGTATTCCTCATCATAGTGAATGTAGCTTAATATTAAGAGAAGAAAAAAATTCTATGAAATTACACAGAGACAGGAAGAAAACAAATACACAAGGGTACACAAACACGTAGTGGGATAACACCAATAGGAAAGGACAGGGTTCGTTTTCAGTGTAACATTTGATACTGCAGTCCAACCCAAAACATTATATATCTTTCCTCTTATTTCATCCTTTGTTTCCACCAAAAAAATTCTATCTAAGCATGCTTTCTGTATTTATATGTTCACACATTTCTTACCTCAACATTTATTTCCAAGAAAATCCTACCTAAACCTGTTTTCTCAATGCATTTCTTCCAATTCATCGCAACTCATTCTCTTAGAGGCTACCCCCTCTTAAGCTAACTTAAATCTACTGAGCTCAGATGCTAAACTAAGGGATGAGGCAATGCAGCAGCACAAAATAAGTAACACAAACAGCAATGACCAAAAAATTGGAAAATTGCAAAGCAAGCTACAGTAAATCTAAATTACCAAGCAATGTAACATTACAACTAATATGAGCCAATGTGCAGCAACAAAAAAATAAATCTGGCTTAGCAGAGTAACACAAATTACAGTTCAGTAGCACTATGCCTGGCAAACAGCAGCAGAAAATTAAATAACTTCTACCTAAACATGACATAGCTAAAGCAGAAAAAATAATACACTAAAGATAACAATGCAGATAAGGGAAATGTATATTCACATCTTAATGTCTATGTAATTAAAGTGGTGCACCACAACAACTGATTGTAAAAAGAAATATTACCATGTACTTGAAAAGAAAATTATGTGTTATGTTACTAGTCCCTTCTTATTGTTCTTTCCCTTCCAAGTGCTCCTTTTTTGAAGAATGTGGATCACAAAATTATTATTTAATAGATCTGTTGACAGAAAGTGTTCACTTTAGCAAATGCATTTAATTTTATTTTATGAAACCAATGCTGCAACACAGCTGGAAAACAGATGTCAAATGAAATAAGCAATTACGCAAACCAAAGCATAAAAATATCATTCCATAGTCATGTGGCATTTCGTAAGTCAGTAGCTCTCAACTCTCGTAGAAAGACACTTGTCATAATCAGGTTTGCAGATGTAAGAATATTTCCCATCAGTTTATAAGCATTTCAGTAAATATCATAAATTACGAGCTCCACAGTATGCTTTCGACAAGGAAATGTCAATAGCGAGTATAATGGCCCCCCCTTTTGTTTTTTTTTTTTGTTTTTTTCTTACCTGTGCCGCTGTAAGGCTAATGGCTTTTTTTCGGGCGGCTGTCGCCCAGGTGGGTGCCCGCGACGCATTACGTGCAGGTGGTCACTTAACTTTCTTACGGAAATGTTTACGACAGCAGTTTCCGCTACAGTGACAGTCTCACATAAAAATATTTCACAGGTCAAGAATTAGCATTGCAATTCTGTAGAAAGAAAATCCTATAAATATAAGTGTCCAAATAAAATATTCGTCAGCATTGTGATACAGTCACGAATTTACGCACATTTCATAACTCTTAAAGTACGATTCTTGGTTTCCAACATACTTCTTATTCCTCATATACGGTAGCATCATCTTATTGATCATAAACATATCTCAACAGCATAGTACACATCGTCGTCGTAATAATAACATCATAACACTTCAGTCAAATCTCAAAAACGTCGTAGCTTTCTGCAATAATTTCAAAACCTAAAAAAATTCTCTGCTCTTTTCAATAGTGTCATCTACCTCAAACGTACTTTAAAATCATGCTCCCTTACCAAATATATCATTCAAAGCTCTCATAGTATCACAATGGTTCTGAAAAAATATGAGCATTTCACAAAGTACAGACAAAATACAATTTCATAAGTGTGAAGTTATCCAACTGTGTAATTGCGTAAACATCTGTCACTGATGTAATAAAAAAAGTTTATCTCTCAGTTACTTGATCAGATAGCTGTGTAATTTGTGTGTTAGAGAAATATGGTACCGATGTGTAAAGTTGTATAAGCAAATACCATATTAGCTAGGGTTCCTTGTGGTTGCCACACACATGGTACACAAAGTAAGCGTGTACCCCCCTGAGGATAAATGTAATTATACTCCCAGGTGTTACAAATTACCGCAATGGAATGAAATGTATCACGGAAAACTTTCTTTGTAATTAAAAAAATCTTTAAAAATAAGTGTTTTAAGTATAAGATTAATCACTCAAATGTGTGTACTGTAGCGCTAAACTGTGCATCTTGTCGCAGCATAATCTCTGTGGAAGTGTCGTAGTTATCGTCCTCCGAAAGCTAAGTTCTGCAGAAGTCAATGTACTTACCACATGATAAACAAAAGTGAAATGCTTTGCGTATAGATGTCGTAGTTATTATGCTTATTGGCGTGATGAAGAAAGTACTGTACAGTAACGTAATGTTGTGCCATGAAAAAGGCTGTCTCATTGTTGCTATACCACAAAAGTTACTACTAAAACATGTTTTTCTTTCCAGAAGAATTCAGAAAACTGTGCAGATATAAAACAGATACACCGCAAAAGCAACATTGTAAATTGTCACTCATTAGTAGCGTCGTGATAAAAATCGTGTAGCTGTCACATAAACTAACCTCTGTGTCATCTGGTATCTCTCAGAAAGCACTTTAAATTCAGAATGTATTTTCAAATAAACCAAAATGTTGCATTAAAATCTCATTAGCAGTACTGGTAAATGTTCTAAGTATGTGAGCATTATAGTCGTTACATAATCGTGCAACAAACAAGCAAGAATGTACACACACAATAACACTGTGACGTCTGTTCACTATAACAATGCATTCGTCATTTCTGTTTAAATAAGTTCTCTTGGTTCTTGACTGGATATTTCACTTCAAACATTGTTACATGTTAACAGTTTCTAAGTCTGGCAAAGCATACTTGTAAAGCAGATTATCTTTCAATAATCGGTTTTACATGTGAAATGTGGTACAATCTTTTACTCTTCAAAGTACTCAGAATTTCAGCTTGAACGCAATTATCATGCAGTATACGTCGGTAAAGAATACTGGAATTTTTCACAGGGTTAGCGTCAATGTTATTTTTCTCTGAGCCAGCCGGCGCACGTGGGTGCCTGCGGCGCGAGTCATTGTCTGTCTCTTTGTTGCCGCGCGTTGTTATTGGGATTAGGAGACCTAACTTCTACAAATTCACCGTGACGAGAGGGCCCTGCTCTGTTTGAATCCCGCCAGTTCTGATGCAATTCAGGTCTGTCGTTACGATCATATCGTCTGTCGTCATGTCGGTAGATGCCATAGTTTCTTTCTTGTCGGTCACATGGTGGAGAATTTCTCCTTGAATCGTAACTGCGCGCTGATCCGTTGCGTCTAAAGTTATTCTGTCTCCCTTGATAGTATTTATTTTGGTTCCCATATTGTCTGTTTCTCTGATTGTCTCTGTGATAGTCACTACCGCGGAGAGGTGATCTTTCCCTGTAATTATTACTACTCTGCCAACGGTTGTCGTACGGGTGGTGTCTAATTTGGTCACGATTTGCGTTGTAAGAATAGACCAGTCGTGTCCGGTTATCGTTTCTGTCGTCACGGAATTGTGACGGATGTGACCTGTAATTGTTGTGTCCTTGTTTTCGCGTTCCGCGATTGTATGTGTCAATTTCCAGATCTTGTAACAGTCCCTGAAATGCTTCAATGTCGACTTTGCAACGTCCTGCTAAAATAATATGTCGTAAATGTTCAGGCAATTTGAGTAAGCAAATGCGGATGAGTTCTGAGGGGCTGTATGGGTTTGAAAGATATTGATTCTTATGCAACATGTCTTCAAAATATTTCATAAGACTGGAAAATCAGATTGTTCGAAACGTTTCATCATTATGATGCTATGTTTTACACGGTCTTGTGTGGCTTGAGACCAATATGCTGAGAGGAAGGCATGGTAAAACCCTCCTTCACTGTGGCAATCGTGAATTACCGATCGCATTCTTACAGCTGGTTCATTCTCCAAGTAGCCACACATAAATTCTAATCTGTGTTCTAACGACCAGTTGGGAGGAAAACAATGCGAGAATTGATGGAGCCATGCTTGTGGATGAATGTCGTTGCCAGAATTCTTAAATGTTTTGAATTTACGTGTAGTAATGAACAGCTTATAGTCAAAATCATCATGTCGACGAGTCGCATATCGGTCATAGTTAGGTCGTGTCGGCCGTTCCATCTCAAAATTCGGTGCACATTGCCAATTTCTTTCATAACTTCCGAAATGCCCTGTGTTATTATTTTGTGGCTGTTCCGTATTTCTGTGTCCCTCTTCCCATATTGGGGCGCGAGTATCCTCTGAAATACGTAATTCTTGTATTAACTGTGTCAGCTGATCTTGTACTTCCCGGATTTCTCTTTGGTGTTGCGTATTAATCTGATTCTGATTTTGTTTGAATTTCCTAATTTGTTCGCACTCTTCAGTGTCAGTGAAGGCTACCGGTCTTGTGTCATTCAGATCATCATCTACCTTTGTAGATAAGTTAGTGACCTGATCCGAAAGTTCGGCTACTTTCTCCGATAGTGAACACATTTCCTCAGTGTGTTTTTCTGAACCAAGTTTCAGAGTGTCCATTTGTGTTGAAATCGAATCTACTGTGTCCTTTAAGTTTTCCTGAGTTATTGCAAGTTGCTTAACCGAATCGGTAGATGCAACTGAGTCAATTTTAGCCCACAAGGTCTCATGATTTTCATGAACAATGGTTTGCAGTTCTTTTATGGCTGCTTCGTGATTCTGTAATGCATTTTCATGCCGCGAAAAAATAGGTTGAAAATGCTCGCAAATTTGTGTTTTTACGTCATTACAGACTTTTTGACATTTCGATTCAATGTTATGTAACTCAGTAGTTAAATCTTCACGTTTTTGTTCAAGCGTGGTGTGAATATTTTGTTCCATTGCGTCTAACTGTTGCTGTGTTTGTCTCTGGTGTTGTTCCATTGTGTCTAACTTTTTAAGATTTTGTTCCACTGTGTCTAACTTTTTAAGATTTTGTCCCATTTGTCTCTGATTTTGTTCCATTTGTTGCATTAATTGCAATAATAATGTATTAGTGTCTGGAATCTGTTTCTCTACGCATTTCGGCAGTGCATTTGCACCGGCAACATTCACATTTTGACAAGCAGAAAATGTGTCTTGACTTATTTGAGAAAACGGTGATGACCCAAAACCTGAATGTACAGTATTTGCGATATTGTGTTCTGTCATTCCCGATTCCTGAGGCGAGCTGTTGCCGACCAATCGATCGATAACGCTTCCCTGTTCACTACCTGTTTCACTGTCTACACCATTGTTTGCCGCCCGCTCCATTTCCCTATGCGTAATTACCAAATTACTACTTTGAACATTAGTTAATTCATTACTCTGCGGCGCTAACCCACTGCCTTCATCTTCACTGTCATTTCTCAGTTTACTTTGGAGCCTAGTATTACGTTTTTCACACGCCATAATTGTCACAATATTTCACACGATAACACAGAAAAGCACAATTTGAAGAGCAAAATAAAATAACATAGCAATGGAAATAATGTCTACTTAATTGCCAGCGCAGCTGCGAAATACTTGGTGCAAATCTACATGCATGCCACAACTGTTTTACTGTACAACAATGAAAGGCTACAACTACAAAGGAGATTCTCTCTACAATTACGCGCTAGCAGTAAACAAAATCTACACTAATTACACAAACTACAAGAAAAATCAGAAGATTCCAGTGAGGTATCCTAGGCTAAGGGTCGACATATGAAACGTCCCCTTTGAACAATTATACATGACTGTGCTTAAACTGACACAATATTTTGTTGGCGCAACGCAATCTGACCTTCAAAATTCCCTACCAAAGAATGGCCCTGACTAACATTAAACTATACCTTTCACAAATCACTTACCTCACAAAAATCTTCGCTGCTCAAGCTACTGCAATACAGCGAGCGCCACTACTGCCAGCTAAATAAAAGATTCAATCTTTGGAAGGCACTAACTACTGATAGGGATAGTTAGCAAATGAAAGATATTAATAGAGAACAAACAATGTATTTACCTTGATATCATCATATATAAATATAGCAGTTCATGACAAATTACAAAACTCCGCCATCTCTCTCCCCACATCCACCACTGCTGGCGGCTCACCTCCAACTGCGCAACGCCACGCGCTGTTCACAGCCAGCTGCCTAACACTACAATGGCAGACAACAATGGAAACTAGCCACAGACTGCACACAGCACAGCCAGTGATTTTCATACAGAGGTGGCGTTACCAATAAAAAACCTAAACAGCCTACTTACAACGGTACCCTTTGAATAAAGGAACTGAAAGTAAATTTGTGGCTGTTTGCGGTCCTAACACCATCAACATTTGCATGTTAGAAATTTTTTCATAATGAAACATTTTGTGAAAGCTGGATTGGGCATCAAGGTTCCACTGCCTGGACTGCAAAACAGTATAACGTATTTAGATTCCTTTTTATGGGGCTACGTAAAGAACGAGATTTATACTTCACAAATACCTGATCTCGATAATTAAGAGAAAGGACAACAGATGCTGCCGCTTGTGTTAGCGAGGAATGTCAGACGTATGGCATGCAACTGAATATCGATTCGACATCCATGGAGCAACAAACGGCGCACATGTTGAAGTTTATTGACATGCTAACCATCATTATGATTTATTCTATCACTTGTCACAAGCCACAAATTTGTAAATGGTACAGTTATTGCAAAATAACTAATGATAGCTGTACAAAGACTCTAGGACCACCCTGTATATGCACGTCAGTTGGTTCTACTAAGAAATTCTTTATTAGTTTAGAAGTAGTTGACCACCAAAAAATTCTTTAGGCTCTTCAGCTGAACTGTATTAATAGTTAACTTTTTATTGCTGCTGGAAAGTTGTTGAACTAACCTTTTAGTTTCAAAGGAGATTTGTTATTTCTCAAAAATTTCATACAGAAATAAATATTAGTGTTGGAACTTAAATAGTGGCAACTATTTGTTCACAGCAGATACAAAAGAGATACATGTTTGCATCTGTCACTGTCCGCAGCGATGTGGAAGGCGTAGTATACCGTTAGCAGAGCGTGTTCTGTTGATGGTGCGAATGGAGCTGTCTACTGCCTGTCGAATCTCTGAAACAGTTCTAAAGCGAATGCCGCGAAGCCAAAACTGAAACTTCAATCCAACGAATGGTGTCGTTATGGGTCGCTGCGATAGTCGAAACTGCGTCAGAGCCCCAGTGTCGTGAAAGTTATGGCGATTCTCGCGTGCATCTGTGATTGTGTAACCCTAACGCACTACGTTCCTCCACGGCAGACCGCCAATGCACAGTATTACTGTTCGTTTTTGTAGCATCACCTGCGACCAGCTTTGCGAAAGAAGCGGCGAAACTTTCTGCGCAACCCACCTATCATTCTGCACGACAATGCGCGGCCGCATACAGCGCAAGCTGTGGCTGCTCTTTCCAGTCGATGGGACTGGGAAGTACTGTACCATCCACCATAATCCCCGGGCTTAAGTCCCTGTGACTTTGATTTGATTCAGAAGATGTAGGAAACACTTCGTGGCATTCAATTCAGAACTGGTGCAGAGATTCGACAGGAAGTAGACCGCCCCATTCACAACATCAACAGAACAGGCTCTGCTAACGGTATACTACGCCTTCAACATTGCTGGCAACGGGGTCTACACAACGCTGGTGACTACTCTGAAGGACAGTAACAGCTGCAAACATGTAACTTCTTGTATCGGTTGTGAATAAATAATTGAAACTATTTAAGTTGCAACCCTCGTGCGCTGGAAAGCAGTAGTTACTGAGGACCGGACAGTATGCTGCAAGGAGGTGTAAGAAGCTGATAAACAATGGTCCAAATGGCTCTGAACACTATGGGACTTAACCTCTGAGGTCATCAGTCTCCTAGAACTTAGAACTACTTAAACCTAACTAACCTAAGGATATCATACACATCCATGCCCAAGGCAGGATTCGAACCTGCGACCGTAGCGGTCTCGCGGTTCCAGGCTGTAGCGCCTGGAACCGCTCGGCCACTCCGGCCGGCTGAAAAACAATATTTGGTGCTCAAAAGCGATCAACTTTGCAGACATCTGTTGCAGGAGTTAAGAATTTTGACTGCGTCCTCACAGTATATTTATTCCCTTACGACTTTTGTAACAAATAATCCACCACATTTCAAGATGCACAGTGATGTACGCAATTTGAGTACTAGATAAAAAAAAAATTATATTCAGTACTTCGCATTATGGTTGTGTTTGACACACAAAAAATCGCACAAACCAGACACAAAAAAATTTCATCCTTTACCTAATAAAATGAAATGTCTGAGGGGCAGCGAATTTAAATTTGGAAACAAACTAAAAATATTTTTCTTCACCAACATCTATTTTGCAGATTAATTTCTGCAAGGCAGCGCACGGTACCAATAGGTTGAAAAAAGCCGTGCACGAAAACGTGATTTTACAACGGGTCGTATCTCGGGTTCTATTGATCACAGAGGTAAGGGATCAACTGTAGAGATAGCACTTGTCACAGCGAGCTTTTTTATACTTAACGGAGAAACGGGAATACCGTCCATCCTAGCCGGCCTGTGTGGCTCAACGGTTCTAGGCGCTTCAGTCTGGAACCGCGCGACCGCAAGTTCGAATCATGCCTCAGGCATGGATGTGTGTGATGTCCCTAGGTTAGTTAGGTTTAAGTATTTCTAAGTTCTAGCGGTTGATGACATCAGATGGTAAGTCCCATAGTGCTCAGAGTCATTTGAACCATTTTTTTGTACCTACCTAAGTTACATGGTAAAAATTTAAGCGTTACACACCTCCTCCAACCCATTCAAACTGAGCAATTTGTTTAGTTATTTTGTAATAGATAAGGTGGAAGATGGCTCCTAGGCGGCTTATAAAAGCTCCATTCGTTCACGGGGGATTTTGGGGAAACCACGAAAAACCATATTTTTAGTTATAAAAGGATCCAGTCGTGGGTATGGCAACTCCTATAATTTCTCTTCATGGCAAATCGTAGAAATTTTTAAACTATGTTCTTAAAACGACGTTCTCTGGGAACGTCAAAACATTTTTCGATACCATTCCCCATTACCGAGATACCGAGATTCAGATTTAGCGTACTTACACAGAAAACTCCAAAAACCGTTTTCAGCCGATTTTTCACCGTGGACCTAGTTATCTAAATAAGTAACCATAAAAGTCGCTTAATTTTTTACTGTACATTCGTTTGTTACTTATATAAAAATACCATTTTCTCAGTTTCGATGATCTCTGTCCGATTATCAAGAACCACACAAAATACCACGAATTTTGGATTCCGAAAGTACCACCTGCGGAGATGGCCATATACATAGGTTATTTTCATGACAGAACACTATAACTTTTACAATGTTTTCGTAAGATGATGTTTTTAGAGAACCTTGGAGTTTTTTTCAGATTCGTTATTCTTCACCGAGATTCAGAGGTAGAAAGTTACCGTAAGTATGCACGTAAAATATGCACGTTACATCCGGCCTAATGCGTAAATGTTGCGAGCTAACGTCCCAAAGCTGTTCGGGCTCATACGCGGTTTCTCTTCGTCGAAATATTTTGGCTCAAACTCGTCGAGAGGCTGAACCGCACGTGTCGCTATACACGCTCTAAATTAGACACTTATGACCCTTTGTTTAAATTGTTTGGCTGCCGGCAAGTTTGCGAAATACAAAGTTAACACAACACATAATAACAACGTTAATAATATCGCGAACTAAATAAACTGCACAGTTGCGATTTCGGTAGAATAATGTTTATTCAGAAAGCAAACTAATAGTGAAAGTGGTCGTATTTAGAATTACTATTACACTCGAGCCCATAGCCATTTGACAGAGTTCGATCATTCACAAACTCTTCGTGAGTTTGCCACTTCCTTGATATTTACACGAAAAGTTAGAGTTCACACCAGGTGCGTGACTGCTCACTGCTCAGAGACTTCAGTCCCGCGATACCACACAACGTGAAATTTTCTAAGTCGTTTTACTTCCTAGCTGCCTAGAGACCGACAGTCGGCTTTCGTGTCTCAATCCGAACTTTACCCTTTGGTGTCTCCAGCCGAAATGTCCGCTTTCGCATCTGCACCAGCACTGTCTCTGCTTGTCCCCGGTCGCGTTTCCCGCGCGCCGAATATGCTCGCTCAACTGACTAGGGCAGTTCCCTTTCCTGAAGCCGTCCATCTGATTGGCTACAGCTTAATCTACATTATTTTACATTTTATCATATTTAAATAGTCAAAGCTTGACCATTTTCACTTTCTAAATAAAGTAACAATAATATCCATTACATAATAAACGTTAAGTTATTTTACATAAAACCAATATAATTTCTTTCTTAACTTTGAATGTCACTGCCACTAGCCTTGCACCAATGTGCTTTCTGATAACTAAATAAAAAACAAAAGTAAGTATTATGCACTAAACTTTACTTCAAATATTCTGTTACCTAATGATTCAATAAGGTGTCATGCTGACATCGTTCAATGATCTGATGCTTAATTGAAAATACTGATAATTTCAATTTACTATATCTTTCAAACAAATAAAGTTACACACTTGATACTTACAACGTTAGTCATTTTAATGATGCGCTTCTATATGAAATGTTGATCTTTAAGATCGACTAAAGCGCTCAGATTTTAGCATTCAGGTCTTTGTTACACAACTTGTTAATTTCACTCTAACAGTAAATCCTAAATTATTATAGATACGATAAATATTCAAGTTTTATTGGGATCTCCATGAAAATTTATGAAGGATGATAGATTAAAATTACTGTGGCTTCATTCTCTGCATTAATACAGAATTAAATATTTCCCATAAATGTTTCCCTTTATGATCGACCTTCTACTGGGTTTCCCTATGATGTAGGTTCTCGTCTGTCTCACTCGCACACTACAGCGCTTAGGCCTCAATAGAAAATAGACACCTGTGAGTTTCCCCAAATGGTTCAAATGGCTCTGAACACTATGGGACTTAACTTATGAGGTCATCAGTCCCCTAGAACTTAGAATTAATTAAACCTAACTAACCTAAGGACATCACACACATCCATGCTCGAGGCAGGATTCGAACCTGCAGCCGCAGCGGTCGCGCGGTTCCAGACTGTATCGCCTAGAACCGCTCGGCCACACCGGCTGGCGAGTTTCCCATCTCGTGGTGAATCTGCACCCTTTGTGGCACGTGGTCCTGGACGACAGGGTTCGTTTCACAATTCCTGTATGCTGACTCTTTTGGCCATATATTTAAATGAGTGCACAATGCTCCTTACCTCAGAATGTAGTTTTAATGAACAGACTGAACATATGTCAAGGGTTCTTTCACAGCTACAGCTTACGCCGCGCTGTCTTTGTGTAATAGTCACTCCCAGCTTTTACGCTGTCTTCACGAGGAAATTATTCGATGCTGTCACCTGTGCACCTTACAAAAAGTTGTTGTGCCTCACGAAATTCTTTCTAGTACCAAATGATACACGGCATTGTTAGTATGCTGTACATTAGCCTAAAAGTATTATGCAGTTTAATGTGAAGTAATGTTAAGTGAAATTGTTTTGGGTGGGAAATATATACTGAGGTGGTCAAGCTCATGGGATTGCAGTGAGCACATATACAAATGGTGTTACACAAGGAATAAGACATCAGTGAGTTGGCAGAGCTGTTATTTGTGATCCATGTGAAAAGGTTACCGATGTGATTATGGAGGCACGACGGGAATTAAAGAACTTTGAATGAGAGTGGAGCTAAACACTTGATACAGTCTATTGCGTAAATCGTTAGGGAATTCAATATTCCGAGATCCACAACGTCAAATGTGCGCAGAGAATATTATATTTAGGAGCTACCTCTCACCATGGAGAACATAGTGGCCGACTACCTTCACTTAACGACCGGGAGCAGTGACGTTTGCGTTTTCAGTGCCAAAATACAGCCAAACACAGAGTGAAATAACCACAGAAATCAGTATGGGAATAGCGATCAACATATCCGTTAGAACAGTGGCCCGAAATTCGGCGTTAATGGGCTACGGCAGTGGACGACCGATACGACTGCCTCTGCTAGCAGCGCTCACGGCTTACAGCGTCTCTCTTGGGCTGGTGAACGTATCGGTTGTGTCCTAGACAACTGGAAAACTGTGGCCTGGTCCGATGGTTCCCGATTTCAGTTGGTAAGAGCTGATGGTAGGGTTCGAGTGTGGCGCACGCACCACGAAGCCATGGACCCAAGTCGTCAACAGGGCACTGTGCAAGCTAGTGGTGTGAGCTATGTTTACAAGGGATGTACAAGGTACTCGGGTCCAGCTGAACTGATCATTGATTATTAGTAGTTATATTCGCCTACTTCATTTGCAGCCATTCATTGACTCCATTTATTTGGATGACAATATGCCACATTATTGAGCCACAAATATTCGTGATTGGTTTGGGGGGGCGGGTGGGGGGGGGGGACATTCTGGACAGTCCGAGCGAATGATATGGCCACACAGGTGGCCCGACATGAATCCTATCGAACATTTCTGGGAGATAATCGAGAGGTCAGTTCTCCACAAAATCCTGCAATGGCACCACTTCCGCAATTACGGATGGCTGTAGAAACAACATGGCTCACTATTTCTGCAGAGAATTGCCAATGACTTACTGAGTTCATCCCACGTCAAATTGTAGCAATACGCAGGGCAAAACGAGGTCCGACACAATATTAGGAGGTATTGCATGGCTTCTATCACCTCAGTGCATTACTCATGTTTATTATTTGTTTAAGTAAGCCGAAGTATCCAAATGTTTTAAAGTATATAAGTACACTATTAATACTCTATTCACTTACAGAATTCGTTTCACTTAAGCAGCACGCCGTGCTGTAACGGGGAAACGAAGGGAACCAGTTGAGAAATGCTGTTGTAGGAGCACAAAAAAGGCCAATATACTGGTCTTTAAAGGACTCCGGCAGAAAAGTGGGGCACAAGCTGCCTCAGTCTTCATTCTTCATTCCTCCCTCCTCAACAAAAATTTGGCTGGCGAACATATTCGCGCTTTTTTGTCCTGAAAGGGAGTAGGAAAGAGAAAGTGATGATGGGAGACAGAAGAGACATCGCCGTTGGGAGAAAAAGGGAGAGAACACGGAGAAGATGGGAAAGCGAAAGCGGCAGTGAAAGAGACTGGGATGAAGACAACCGCTGTGGCTGCCAAAGAGAACAGACACTGATGCTCATTGAGGGATACTGACGACAAAAGGGGATTGAGAGACGAATAGTAACATTGGGAGCAAGAGAGAGAGGAGTCAGTGAAAATACAGAATACACGTTAGCGGAGGCCATGTATAGGCTTGCGGCGTCTGGACCCCTCCAGAGTGGTGAAATGAAGCACGAAAAAATTTGCCCACTTTCCCGCCTCTATGTGTTAAATTTTGTCGGCTTAGGGTCAAAACGGTGACAGAACATTCCCAAGGACATGTGAGAAGATCGAGATTGAAGAGAAGGATAGCAGGCTGTAACCGAGAAAGATGGAGTCAGCGGCAAATGGACAGAAAAGGAATGGGTCAAAGGCAATGGCAGTCATACAGACAGTGAAAATGGCAGAGAATGAGACAGTTGTAAGGAGAGAGAGAGAAAGGGATAGAGATGGAGAGAGTGGGAGAGACAGACAGCGGAAAGTGCTACTGGGAGAAAAAGGAGACAATGTGAGTGAGACTATGAATATTTCACACAAAGAGAAGTTGAATAAAAGGATTTAGAGCGTTCTGCGGTAAAAAAGTGCTAATAGGTTAGCATGCTAAAATATTTGGTTCAAATGGTTCAAATGGCTCTGAGCACTATGGGACTTAACATCTATGGTCATCAGTCCCCTAGAACTTAGAACTACTTAAACCTAACATCACACAACACCCAGTCATCACGAGGCAGAGAAAATCCCTAACCCCACCGGGAATCGAACCCGGGAACCCAGGGGTGGGAAGCGAGAACGCTACCGCACGACGACAAGCTGCGGACAAATATTTGGTGACGATGGGAAAATGAAAACTGAGGCAGTTGATTTCCCAGAATCCATTAAAGATAAACTTATTCGCCTTTTTTTTAGCAGGTTTACATAAGATTGCGTAATGCCAGTGAAAAATGACTAGGCTACATCATTACGATTAATCTTACTAATGATCCATTGAACATGAATCTGACCCAGTCCCTTGGAAAGGTCTATAAAAGACGTTCTGGAGCCCATGTTAGGAATAATTCGTATTACTTATTCCTGGACTCGGTAAAGTTGCCGACCTTCATGTTTATTATACTCGTATATCTACGAGATCTGAAACTGAGAAAAGCACATATTTACATTACACTTTCATATGGTACGCTGCTTACTAGCTTCCATTCGCCTGCGGTAATACTGGTTACATGTCATCGTCCCATTCCATATGTCATATCTGTATTGCAGATGGGCATTATCTTAAATTTAACCACATTTAAAGAGAGCTGCTATTCGTTACAACATGTGGAAATTTTGTCGGTCCGACGGCAATGGTTCCTGTCCATAATTGCACTATCTGCAGTCTTACTGTGCGGATCCATCCGGTTCCACTCCATACCGAGCGCGGGAAGGATGACTGTTTCAGTTCTTTTGTATCCGTTTTAATTACTCTAATTTGTGACAGATACTATAACAGCAACATCGTCAATCATTGCCATTAATTCATCAACTGTTTATTTACAGAGTGGTTTTCTCATTCTCCTGCGTAGTGTGCGATGATATGAAACCCGCTGCCAGAAACTGTGTTCCGGAGCAAGGTCTCATACCAACTGAGCTACCCCAACACGACTCACGACTTGTCCTTAGGCAGCTTTCTTTCCACAAATACTGCACCTCCAACCTTCCAAACTTCACAGAAGTTCTCCTGAAATTTGCAGAAGTAACACTCCTGGAAGTACAGATATTGCGGAATCATGGCTTAGCCACAACCCGGGGTACGATTCTACAACGAATTTTTCTCTCAGCAATTTATTGTGCTCGGATGTCAATCTTACTGGAAGATTAAAACAGTGTGTTCGGATGGGTCTCTAAACCGAGACCTACGTCTTTTGCGTGCAAGTGCTATTAGCAGCTGGGCTACCCAAGACCCGTCCTCCCCTTTCCTTCCGCCAGGATCTCATCTCATTCATTACTGGAAAAATCCACCAGGCTTTGGCTAAGCTGTGTCTTCGAAATTTCCTTTCTTCAAGGAGTTCTATTTCTGCAAGGTTAGCAGGAGAGCTTGTGTGAAGTTTGAAACGTTGGCGATGAGGAACTGGCGGAAGGAAAGCTGCGGAGACGGGTCATCAGTTATCCTTGGGAATCTCAGCTGATAAAAGTAAGGTCCCGGGCACGAGTCCCGGTCCGCCGTTCACTTTTAATATGCTGTTTCTTTTGATTTATGTTGTCAGATGTTAAAATTTATACTGTTAATGTCAAAATAGACTCCATCAAAAAAAAAGGTGTTGTGTTTATGAAATGCTGTACGTTCGTAACTAGACGCTGTTGTGAAGCCTTTTGGCTTCGTAAACATAGCGAAGAATATTCTTCAGTGATTACATCCGCATTGGCCCATTCATTTTAAGTCTGCACCTGTGCTCATCACACCACTGTCAATCGCACTGTAGTGGATATCCACTCTATGCGACGTATTAAGATTTCTTACCATCCCATTCGCATTTGGAGAGAGGGGAGAACTTTTCAGTGTCTCATTATGTGCTTTAATTGCTTGAATCTTATTTTCTGGGTGTTTGTGGATGCGTTACGTAGGACACGGTAACATATTGCTAGCTTCTGCATAATTGTCTATTTTACAATTGTCTGACTGTTCAGCTTATTCAGAATTCCCGTGACACCCAAACGTGGATTAAGAAACTGTGATAGTTCATGCTGACCGTACTCGTATACGTTCAATATCTCCGATTACTCGTATTTCGCATCAGTCCCATACATACGAGTAATATTTTAGGCTCAGTCGTATGAGAATTTTGTAAGCTATTTTCGTCTAGACTGATCTTTCTTTCTCCTATCCATCCCATTTTTGGTGAATGTATTTTTCAAAAGTAGGATCGTGTTTCAAATGAACTCAGTGCACGAAAACAATATGCATTCTCGGAAAATACACAGAAAATACAATTTAAAAACGTTTGTGTTTAACAATACATCTACGCGACATGAACCTGAGAAGAACGCAATTTTGTGTTCGCGTAGCACACTAGAGAGAATCTTGGGAGTTTTTCGGCATCAGACCGGAGGACAGAAATCTGATATGGGCGAGTGGGACACTTAATTACTGCAGCAGCTACTGGACGGTGCTCAGAGACGAGAACATAAAGATAAGCTACCTCCAGGGACCGGCAGTGTTGCTTCAGATGGAGGTGGAAAGAGATCGCATTTAAAAAGACACTAGTCCTTGACAAAGAAAAAATGAGAAATTCGTCAAGATTGGGAATTTAAAAAAAAAAAAAAAAACTCCGTGACAGGCGATGTTTAAGGTGAAGATATGAATTGATCAGTTCTCCAAATCTTACTTGTCTGCTCTCTTTGAGGTAAGAGGGTCATGTTTAGCCTATAAGTTCACAACGATGCATAGTTAAAAAGTGGTCGCTGGCAGACTCTGTAAGGGCTATGATACGTTTAGAACAATGAGTTAAACGCTGCTAGTTCCCATTAAGATTTAGTTAAAGAATTAAATTTTTAGACTATATAATCTCGTGTTTTCTCATTAAGTCATGCTTCAGGTTTCTAAATCGCACATGACCGCAGAGCATATTACTGTGGTATACAATTTCGTCTTAGTGTTTTCTGATGTTGATTTTGAGCTGAAGGTTTCCTGGGGGAATATACGCATTTCGTTCCCTCTGTTATTCATTCTTTGATGCCCATTTCTATGCTGTTGTCATTGATGAACCGAGTTCCCAAGGACTCGAACTGATGAACTGTCTTGTACCTCAAGCCGTCTTTCCCGATAAATTCTTCCTGTTCCTGTCTTCTCCCTAATCGTACGAAATCTGTTTTGTCTTGATTTACTTTTAGCCCAACCTTCTGTGCGTAGTTTCCTATTTCCTGGCACATTTCTTTCAACTCACGGTTTGATTCACTTTGTAAGAAACTTGATATTACCATCCATTTGTACTCCAGCCCACTCGTGTTTCCTACATTTCCTTATTTCTTCCTCTAAGATGCCAATAAACCGAACATATGAGAGAGCATCCCCTTGTCTGAACCCTGTCTCAATCTCCAAGGTTTCTGGTGTGACCCCTCGGAAACGCACTGTTCTCCTTGACCCATTCATGCAAGTTTGCACCATTCTCACTAGCATCTCAGAGATTCTGAAATCACGCATAACACTATATCGGCTACTTTTGTGGATGATCGGTATGCACGTTGGACATCGACGAAAAGGCTGTAAATGTCTTTATCATGTTCCCAGGACTATTCGAAAAAATGTCATAGAGTGAAAATGTAATCTATGGTTGATTGGTTTGCTTGAAAGCCAGCTATGAATTTCTGCTACCCGTTCTCTAATTATGGTTGTAATTTTCTAACCACAATGACAGTAACTTGTAGCCTACATTCAAAGAAGATGATACCTCTATAGCTACCACAGTCCATTTTGCTTCCCTTTTTGTACATAGGGCGTATTATGACCAATTTCCATTATAGCAATGCCTCATTCTTCCATAACAGCTCTCAGTATTTGAAAGAACAGTAATGAGGAGAATATGGGAACCGATCTTGCATAAGAGAGAATGGAGGAGGAGGAAGAACGAGGAAACCATATCTTGATGCAACATCCAACACTCCTATAGAAGCTGCAGTGCAAAAGAATCCATTGGGCAGGACATGTAACTCGGGTGCTGGAAGAAAGATACGTGAAGAAGGAACTTGAGGGGAAGCCAAACACCTGCAGACGCCCTATAGGTCGACGCTGGGAGCGCTAGGTGGACGACCTGGCGAAGGGCGTGGCATCCATGGAGATTGCTGGATATGTATCGGTACGTATGTGTGCTTGTATGTATAACCACGTTTTCCTTTACTGGCACACAAAGAATTACTTTTCATAGAAAAAATTTCAGTAACTATACTATTCCAGATTTTGCTAATGATTTCTCCTGTAGGATGAATTTGCTGCTTTCTGTTGTCACTGAGATCGCTATGGTGAGGTTGCTTTATAAATAAACGGTGCAATTTTGTCTTACCATTGACAGAATGCTTCAGCTGTCACCCTTCGATGCGAATAGATTCTTCTGACGTTGTTGGTTGCACCTTGACTGCAACAAAATGTTCCATCTACATCTATATACTGTAAACCAATATTAAGTGAGTGGCAGTGGATACTTTATATTCTACAATTTAATAAAGTTTCTTCCCGTTTTTTTCGTCTATGGAGTGCGGGAAGCATGACTGCTTGAATCTCTCTGTGCGTGCCGTATTTAGCCCATTCTTGGCCTCCGGTTGCAGTATATTTTTAGATTCCTCTATAAAGATTTTTAAAACCTCGTAACTAGACTTTCAAAGAGCAGTTAGCATCTGTCTGTTCCCTTTCAATCACGAAAATTACAGAAAATCAAAAAAAGTTTCGCATCATCCCGATTCCCAGAACTCGTGAAGATGGACATTGACTGTGGATATTGTATCACAGAGCCACCCGCTTTGACTGTTGAGACACGTCGCTAAACCCACCCAAAGATGTAAACAATCATGCATGAGCAGAGCCTATAAGACGAAGGGGGTCCGATAGCCAAACAGTCCCAGTCATTCCACCAGGAAGGAGGTACACAGCTTGTGTTGCCTGGAGTCCAACCATGCCTAGACGGTCAGTACTGCGGTTCGATCGCGTCCGCATAGTTACTTTGTGCCACGAAGAGCTCTTAAGAAGAGAAGTGTCCAGGCGTCTCGGAGTGAACCAAACCGATGTTATTCGGACATTGAGGAGATACAGAGAGTCAGGAACTGTCGATGACATGCCTCGATCAGGCCGCCCAAGGGCTACTACTGCAGTGGATCATAGCTTCCTACGGATTATGGCTCGAAGGAACCCTGACAGCAACGCCACCATGTTGAATAACGCTTTTCGTGCAGCCACAGGACGTCGTGTTTCGACTCAAACTGTGCGCAATATGCTGCATGACACGCTACTTCACATGTGACGCAGCATGTGAAAGTTGCTGGATTTGGATGGGTTACTCCTGTAACTGAAATATCAGATAAGAAGATGGTTCTGAATGAACCGAAACCGGTCATATGAATAAAAACATTTTGTAATCAATACGAATTATAAGTAACATTATACAATCACTGATTGCCGCTATCCCATCAGACATTATTTCTGCTTTTGTAAACCTCTGAAGGTGTCGCTGCATGGTGGTACAACATGCTGTGTGGTTTTCATGACCAATAAGAAGGACGGCAATGATGTTTATGTTGATCTCTATTCCAATTTTCTGTACAGTTTCCGGAACTCTCGGAACCAAGGTGATGCAAAACCTTATTGATGTGTATACATAGTGACCGATTAATGTGTCTGCTTACCACTATGACAAATAACTTATTTTCAGCTGATCATAACCTTTCATAATTATTTCTAACATTTGTGACCAAGAATTACTATGCCCAATGTTCCGAAAACCAGTTGTTGTTTTGTATGTGTCATTTAAGCAACAGTATATACTGCTGCAGTCCAACATTGCAGTTTCACAGTTTTAGAAAACCTGTTCACCCAGTGCCACTCATATCACAGATGCCAATTTATTACTGAATGTATTGTTATGCCGATACAATCATCATCTCCGAACTGTTCCTCTACCGTACGCAGTACACAATACTGTACTATGTGTTCATGTCGTTCCTCATTCAGCATTTGCTTAAACTCCATTTTTCAATGCTGTGCAACAGGATGGCCGGAGCAGGTGACGTGGTCGGGGTTGTAGGGCGTGGCTGCGTAGAAGAGGGTGGCTGTTTTTGGCAAACTTCCTCTTTACTGTTGGTTCTTCCAATACATTTTCCGGTAGCTCAGCCACACCGCTCGTGTCGTGGTGGAGACGTGCTGATGTACGCAGCCCGGGGAATGCGTCGCCGTGCTTGGTCAGCGGCTGTGCAGGCGGTAGGAGGTTAGTGGCACGAGGCCCGGCCTAGCTCGCCCATGCAGACGCGGCGGCCTGTGACGACGCCGGGAGTCGCCGGTGCAGCAACGGGGGGCAACGCCCTCCGCTGGTTGACTCTCGGGGACAGTGTCACTGATGTCGATGACGTGACAGCGACCGAATTCCCAATCGGTCGAACCGAATGCCGACGCCCGCTTCTGATGCCTTTAAATAGCGCAGACCGCTGCTGAATCCGCCAGTTACGCGGCGGCGTGTTTATTAGAAGGTTCTCGATGAGTTGGCTAACGCAACCACGCCACACGCGGCCCGCGCCTGCGTAATTCTGCTAATGGTGCGTTCTGATGGCTGCCGCGCACGTACACACTTACCGACGCTCGTTGCAAAACTGTGTCACCTGCATAACGTGCTAGCTGGCTTCGTCCGCCGTTTGCCGTGAGGCTGGCGCATCACACACTGAAACTCACTAAATCACAATTTCGCACCATATTTCCTCAAAATAACCCCTTGTCCTCTACAGCTGGTACTACATGTGGTGGCAGGGAACTTTCTCCAGTTATTCGCTAAACCCAAGCCTTTCTGTCGAATTGTAACAGGGTATAGAGTGACTGATCACTCCATGTCACACATTTAAAGCCATCCACTGTCTGTTTACACCATCTCAAGGGTCGCCTGGCATTGACTACAGAATAATTGACTTATAAAAGCTGCTCAGCCATTGTACCCCACTTCAAATGCACAGTTTTATTCTAGCAGGACTGTTGGTAGCACTTTCGCACTCACGAGTGATTCCTTCCGCATATTTCATGTGGTTTTTTACAGCCACCCTCCGCAATGCTCCACAGTCCTGCCCATCACTGTATAATGTCTGCCTGGTCTTGGTTTAACTGGATGTTCCTTCGCATTTGAACTTCATCGTAATATTACCAACTTTCGACCTGGGAAGCCTTAGAAGCGTTGAAATGTCCCTAATGGCTTTGTTACACACATGACCCATGGTGATTAATCCACGTTAGGAATGCTCAGTTCTCCTGACCAATCCATTTCCCTGGTTCTGCTTCTCTACTCATGACACCACACTCCCTGCTTCCTTCTACTCTGCCAGGTCTGCTTCTCATGATATCTGGTAGCCAGGTCTGCATTGTGTATGAGTGTTGGCACGACAGTGCAGTCACGTCATATATCTCGAGTTAGGAAATGAATACAAATAGCCATATGGACAGCGCGATGTCTGCAGTACCACAGACTGTCAGCAGAGGGATCGCTGTTGCAGCATCGAGTGACATGACAGGAGAGAGACCATGTTGCAGCTTCCATAGACATGGAAGTAGTGAGACCATTGTTGTGGATTCTAGTGACGCGGAACCAGAGAGATCATTGTTGCAGATTCCACTCATGCATCAACAGAGAGACCATTGCTATGGCTCCCAGTGACACAGCAGGAGATGTACCATTGTTACAGCATCCAGTAACTTGGCAGCAGAGAAACCATTGTTGCTACTTCTAGTGACAGAGCAGCAGAAAAACGTGTGCTACCGGTATTGCTCCCAGTGACAACATAGGTAACGATGTGGCAGTACATCTTTTGAAACAAGCGCCGATTCTGTGTACAGCATTACAGTGGATAAACCAGTATCTGTAGGCTCTAATAAGACTGGATTCAACATCGTTATAGGGGAGATAGAGAATCCACATTGTGCAGAGAATGCCAGCCGCTTGATATTGTAGGAAAAAATTCGCTCTTAAGTGCTCTGTGCTGCAATCTTCTACGAATGAAAAAACTCTGTCAAACATTGTCTTCTACTGCCACTTAGGAGCAAGAGCAAGACAGGTCTTAAAGGTTTCATGAAATGGTTCAAATGGGACTTAACATCTGAGGTCATCAGTCCCCTAGAACTTAGAACTACCTATACCTAACTAACCTAAGGACATCACACAGATCCATGCCCAAGACAGGATTCGAACCTGCGACCGTAGCAATCGTGTGGTTGCGGACTGAAGCGCCTAGAACCGCTCGGCCATTCCGGCCGGCAAAGGTTGCATCAGTTTTCTTGTAATTACTGATGCGTGATTTAAACCCAGGTAAGTATGAGTATCCCTATTACTTTTGTAGCATATGTGTGATTTATAGATTATTACATGTAGGAAACCAATGTGACTGTTTGAGTGTAATCTGAACTGAAATGTCACAATTAATTTGGAAGATACGTAATGAATTGAAGGTGGGGGTTATGGTGGTCAACATGCCTAGCATCGCCCCTACGACCGGCATTCCCCCGAGTCAAGGTTTTGATTTTACTCTCATTCAGACGGTAAAGAATCGTAACAGTATTTCGAATAAAGCCACAAGGGTACAAGAGCAGTTGTGAGATGCTATTAAAATCTGAAAAGATAGAAAACTAAAAAACTATAAGATCAATGGCAAAAGAAATATCAATTCCCTTAGAACCCGCCAGCGGAGCATAAAGAAGATAATGGAGGAGGCCCAGAATGGGTTGCAAATCGGTGTTCACTGTTCAGCAGGAGAAAGAAGTTGCAGAACATGTCAAGAAGTAAGCAAAAATGTGTTTGACGTCAGTAATCTGGATCTTAGAAGAGCTGCATTAAAATTTGAAGAATGGAACAAAGTAGTTAACAATTTCAATCAATTAGAGCATATGCATCGCAGAAATTTGTTAGAGAGTTTGCTAGAGAGTCCTACCATTTCTGTAAGGAAGCCAGAACTGGTGTGGGCTGGATTCAAGGCCTCTATGATCATCTGGTTAAAAGATCCGGTAACTCGAATGAAACTCAGGATGCAATATCTGATAGCAAAGAAAGTCATTTTCAGAAACATCACCAATTAGAGGGCCTAGCAACACCCTGAAGAATAGGCAAATACAAAAGTGGCAGCACTCGCTAATCCTGAGTCTCATGTGAAGAAAATCCTTGAAGAAAATGGACAAATGAGGGAATGGTAAAGAAAGAGAAATGGAAAGGCTTCCACTTGAAGAAACCAGTTCTTCAAAAGAGAATTGTAGTTTCCAGGAGGAATCTAGCTGCTTAAATTGATGATAGCACTTAGGAGAGTGACACTGAAACCTGTGTGATGATAACTGAGATAACGACTTTAAAACTGGTGGGGAAAAGTGTCTAGCTTTGCAAACTATGAAAAGCATTGCGATATACGCTACAGATGTACAATCTGTGGTCTATGGGCACATTCAGACTGCTCAGTGTGGAATGAAACAGACTGGTATAAGATTGATTTTTGAATAAATACGACCGCAAACACGGAATGAAACATTTACTTGTTCAAATTTTGCAAAGCTACCACTTTTTTGAAATTCGTGGTCCTTACATGCTGTGATACGTAGTTTAAATATGGTTTTGCATGCATTCATTTGACTTCAGAGTTGGTTTTCTTCGTTACAGTGCAACATTTGTAATTTTCCATGTTCGTGACTATTTTTTCCTTAAACATAACTCCGTAAAGATTTCTTTGACGTTATTATCGCCTTCTGTGGATACTGCCGGTCAAAAGAGTATTTTCATTTAATTCACTTTGTGTACGAGAGCTGATATATAATAGTGCAAAACACTGATACTCTTAAATCTGTGCATTTCATTACTGTAAACATGCCGTTAGAAACACCCCTGCTTCACATAGCCAGTAACAAGTACAGTAGCCATTAATTTGAGACGCGTTAAGGTTTGTTGCTGGGCCAACTTGAAGTTCTAAAGTGATAACACATGACAGTATCTTGCTTGCGCTGCCCTGACCTGTCTTGGGAGTTATTAAACAGTTACCCAAGCCAGTTGGTTCTGAAGAGTAAAATATCGTCATATGAAATTCTTCCTGGTGTTACAGTTCAGTGAACAGCAGTGTTTGTATTTAGTTGCTGTTGTTTGCTGTAATTACTGTTTTGTGTGATTTTAATTTGTAATGAAGTGTTTGTGCTGACATGAATTCGGAGGCAAGTGTGTTTCATTTCAACTTGAATACTGTGTTTGGTGCACTATACCTTAGCATTGTAAGCACTTGTGCTTAGTGATTAGTGTTCAGTTTAATTTTCTGTACAAACTTACTACAATGAGTTCTAAAATTTAAATATGTTGTTAATTATTTACTGTGTAATTACTGTCTCATGTGTAACAATCAGCTGGTAGCCTAGGCCACGACGAGCCCCAATTACAGTTAATTACTAACAATAGGTAAATTATTGGACGAAATTAAGGTTCATTGTGGGTGATTACATTATATTACGTATTCATCACGCAAGTAGTGATAACAGCTTAGGATACTTCCACATTATGGCAGTTTAGCACAACATTAACGTAGTTACTTTTTTTTCTTGCATTACATATGATTTCGATTATACAAAGCAGTTTTAATTTCGTTCAAATTAGTCGTGGTTTCAGAAACGTGACAAAGACCCTCGGCCCTTGCACACTTTACGGACATCTGATGTAAAACATTATCGTTGCCTCTTACATTCAGTAAATTCGCTAGAGGAGAGTGATCAAAAGCTGTTTCGAGAAAAAGCGGTTGTCACCTTTCCAATCACTCATCCTGTTATTCATCCGAAATGAGTTTTAACAAGAGAGCCTTCATGTTTCGTTACATTCATGCAGTATATCATCTCAAGATCTAGTGACAGAAACCTGTTTCCTTTGACACACTCCTATTTGTTACCACATTTAGCATCTCACATATGATCCGCTAATTATACGAAGCAACAGTAATTTAATGCAGCGTTTCATTCCAATTATTATTTTTGTAATAGAGCAGGCCCACAGGTTGGAGTGGTAAGGCACCAGACCATGAAGAATTACAATTTTTTATCACAATAATTGTACAGGCAACTTTATTAATGAACATTTACTTTCCGCAAAATAGCAATATTTATTGATGTAAAATTTGTTAAAACAGTGTTTTCCTTTAGGAGAGATCCCAACAGTTACCACATGAATAAAAGAATATTCACTCAGTTCATTTTTTAGAAAATGTTTGTGAAATTAATAATTAATTAATGCCTTAGAAAGAATAGTTGACATAATTAGATAACTCTTACTTCAACACAGTAAAGAAATATAATTCAGTTGAATAAAACAGAGAATGTCTGACATAATTAGGTTCACAGACGTTGACATAAGCTTTAAAGAAGGTAACCTGATCATACGTTGCTTCTTAATAAGACAGATGGAGGCTTGGAATAGTAATAACAGTCTACGTATTAGTCAGCCCAACAAATGATGAAGAATACAACAGAGAGAGGAACACAGTTAAAAGGAACGTGTAAATAGTTACAACACCAATTTAGAGAACTAGTAATATTTGGCTACAAAAAATATGGCTGGCGCCTCTTATAGTAGTTTAAACTACGCAAGGCTTAATGTGAGAGGAATATTCTGAAAACATTTAAAATGTTATAGCAGAGTATAAAAAAAATGGTTCAAATGGCTCTGAGCACTATGGGACTTAACATCTGTGGTCATCAGTCCCCTAGAACTTAGAACTACTTAAGCCTAACTAACCTAAGGACATCACACACATCCATGCCCGAGGCAGGATTCGAACCTGCGACCGTAGCAGTCGCGCGGTTCCGGACTGTAAAAAAAAAAAATAAAAAATAAAAAAAAATGTAGTTGTGCTTAAGTCCCGCTAACACTATGTCAACTTTCACGCTCCCTTAACTCTCACAGCACCCGAAGGAATAAACGATGATTATTAAAGGTCGCCAGCTGAGAAAATAAGTTCAAATCGAAACGTTAAACACAGTACACACACGTTAGCAACCGACACAGAGGACGGTTTGCCATGTACAGCAAATATCAGTAAAGTAACACGACACACGATGATATTTAAATGATATTGGTAAACATACAGACATTAACCACGGCTAGCCTCAAGGTAAACTTTCAACGACTATTTTCTTTTGATATACGAAGCAAAGTCATCAAAAAATTTATCATATCACCTAATAATTTTCCTCTGTGATCGTCTTGCAGTAACTGATTTATAGCCTTCGATGACCTGTGTATCACTTAATCAACTCTGGCTAACTTCCTCCTCAAGGTGCTGTACCAAGTTAACAGCCAGTAATGGACTGCAGGAAAAGTACAGGAAGCAGAAAATAGCCAAGAAGAATTTTCCCGCTCGACAACAACGAAGAGTAATATGGCAGTGTATCAGCCCATCACTGATGATGATGTCACGACTCACTCCAGCACACGACCGAGCGAACTCGGCCGATTCACGTTAATCGACGTCACGCCGACTGCCCCAAAGGGCGTGGAAAATGAAATCGTTATCGCCACTTATGAAAATAATCACTGTTATATACTATCGATCACGCATGTTTGTAAGGGTCGTTCTACTGCTTTTGAATTGCTTTAGGAGAGGACTCTTTGTAGGAATTTTCTGGAAAAATTGTGGTATTTGGTGGCTTCTTAAATTGGAGCTAGAAAACGTCTCTGGATGATTACGAGACTAGAGAAGAAAAGAAGTCTTAATTTCGTAAGTACTATACTACATTGATGTGTTCTAGTTAGCTAGTAGAGAACAGATTTATACAGCATTACTTAAGTGCAGTTATTTTGCAGTTTATTTTTCTTTTATGTAGATATTGTTTTCTATGCCTGTTCTCTAATTTAAATTATATTTATGATTACTGAAATTTTCCCAGTGTAGAGGGTATTCCATAAAGTTTCGGGATTGCAGTCTGATAACGTCGGCTTCTTGCCACGATATTTCGGATGACAACCGTTAAGCCGTCTTGAGGTTATTGTTTAGCACTGGAGACTGCTGACTTTATAAAAAAATGTTTGCGCCAAGACACAAGCGCAAAGACAGCTGCTACATGCGCGACCTCTGTCGAGTTACGCGCCCTGTTCAAATACTGCTCAACCTACGGCACACAGGTACATGCATAATGACATACTATGTGAGCACACTATGTCGGAATGCGCACTCACAGACATAAAATTCATATGTCAAAATCAATTAAATTAAATGTCACTAGCCACAGCATTGATCAGAAAATGTTTTCTTCCTAAAGATATTAAAGATATCACCGGAACCCACGCCTTCTCCAGTTAAAGCCCCCATCACAATTAATAATATCCTGCGCAAAACGTATCTCCATCAATTCCTCAATGACTGACTCCCAAATAGTCCTCGTCGAGGCCTAGATTTCCGTGGATGAGTAGACCATCGAATGTCCTGTGACGACACAGTGTTTGGCTATGGCTGTCTTACTGGGCTGCGAAAGGTGACAGTGGCACCTTCACGCACTGCGCGCGTTGTCCGACCAGTAAAGGCTTTGACGCACTGGCAACGTATTCTATAGATTCCAACCTTCCACAGTTCCAGACCGTCCTTTGCCGAACCGATAAGAGCACACATCTTTGTATGTGGGCGGAAGATTACTTGGACTTGATGTTTTCTTAAGATCCTGCCTAATTTCGATGAAATATTGGTGACGTTGTGGAAGAACGCCCTAGACTTGAACCACTCCTTCTCCTGTTGATCGCTCTTCTTTAAAACTGTGATGATGTGATCAGCAGAATATCAGGTATCATTGAACACTGATTGTAGGAGTTCTAGCTCCTTTGCAAGGCTATCTCCATTAGACATAACATGTGCCGGTAGTTTGTGATTTGAGAGGTGGCAGCTAGCCGCTTGCAGATACAGGTCTGTATGTGTGGGCTTACGGTATACGGAATGCCCCATTGATCCATCCACTCTCCGTCTGAACAGGGCGACCAGAAATGACAGTTTCCCTTCTCCAGTTCCATTGTGAATTTCATATTCTTGTGGATAGAAATCAGGTGCTGCAAAAGGCGTGGAGCCACACTACAAAAGTATCGTTCACATATCGCCCGAAGTCTTTTGGTTTAAGTTCTGCCGAATCATTTATCCTCTCTTCAAAGTCTTCTATGAAAATGTTTGTTAACTCAAAATATTCATTGTTGAATAAAACGTAGGTTGAGAAAAGGGCATCATGAAATAGCGCTGTTATATCAGTTTGTAACGTACTTCTGCTGAGTGACAATGAATTCATGAAAGGGACCCTACTGAAGAGTGTGGCGGCATCGAAGCTTACTAGCAAGACTGACTCGTTGAGTCGAAGTCACTTCAGTCTATTAATAAAGTCGCAGGAGTTGCGAATATTATGTGAACGCTTCCCCATAAAAGGTCTCAGTAAAGACGCAAGAAGTCTAGTTCAGTCATATGATGGAGCACCGGTATTTCTCGCAATAGTACGTGATGGAAGACCTTCTTTGTGAATATTTGGAAGGCATTATAACCGTGGTGGAACAGAGTTTTGAGGTCTCAGTGATTACCGTAATGTCTTGTGGAACGGAAGAAGGATTCAGAAACTCTGTCGCTTTTCTTTCTTTTCTCCCTGTGGGATCTTCGTGAATCTTGCTGTACGTTGGGGGTTGTTTGGGGCAGGAGACCAAACAGCGAGGTCATCGATCTCATCGGATTAGGGAAGAATGGGGAAGTCAATCGGCCGTGCCATTTTAAAGGAACCATCCCGGCATTTGCCTGGAGCGGTTCAGAGAAATCACGGAAAACCTAAATCAGGATGGTCGGACGCGGGATGGTTCAAATGGTTCAAATGGTTCTGAGTAGTATGGGACTTAACATCTGAGGTCATCAGTCCCCTAGAACTTAGAACTACTTAAACCTAACTAACCGAAGGACATCCATGCCCGAGGTAGGATTCGAACCTGTGACCGTAGCGGTCGTGCGGTGCCAGACTGTAGTGCCTAGATCCGCTCGTCCACTCCGGCCGGCGCACCGCCTTCTGTAGTGTCTGAGGGAGAGAAATAAAGAGAGAGAGAGAGAGGGAGAGAGAGGAAGAGACGTTGCAGATAATGGTGGAAACTGTGTAAAATGTTCTCGCTTCTTCTGCGTGACAAAAGACTATTATCTCTAACAGCTTCGACAGTTGGAACAATTCGCTGCTCGTTTCGAAGACGATAAAGATAATTGAGGAAATATCGGATTTCCACTCTTATTGTCCGCAAACTGCAACCAGGAACGTTTGTACAAAGCTATTGTTAGTAATGAAAAAAAGTAACTTTTTCAACACATTGATCTTGAGTGTGCTCTTGTATGGATGTGGAAGCTGGATATTGTTGATGCCAGACGGAAGTCGCTTGGAAGTAATAGAAATGTGGCTGTGGAGAAGGCTGAAAGAAATTCCAAGGACGAGATCTTGAAACAAATTCTACAAGGATGAATGATGAAAGCAGACTACATTTAACATATATTTACAAGGAGTAAGTTAATAGAAAAAATATGGGAATTGAAAGTTTCTGAAAAGTCCGGGAGAGGATGATGATCAGAATAGATGATCTTTTGGAGATGACCAAATGTCAAAATTAATAAGAAAATTTGAGTACAGTACAACATAAAGAAAAGAGGCTGCAGTATGAAAGCAGTCACTTTTGAATTTAATGATTGATGATGTCATGATAAATTTCATTTCCATTGAGTCTTGGTATGTTTTTACTTCACTCCATTTCTTGCATTTAGGATTTGTAACCGCTGATACTTCGAATTGTTCAAACAGTGCTTACAATGGCGCTGATTATATCTATATGTAATAGCACAGCATATTAGAGCAACATGAAATTTCGCGTTTTTTTTCACGGAATATCATAAAAATCCCTATATTCCATATCCAGAGAGACTAACAGGGCTCAGGACAGAGAGTATACAAATTTAGTGTTGAAAATTACTTTAGTGGTTTTAACGATCTTTCTTCGTTTAACGATTGTTTTGTGTAGTTAGATGGCCGATACTTTCGGGCCACTATTTTACTCCTGTCTGTTTCCTCAGTTTTACAGTTGTAAAGTGAAATATGCGACAGCTCTGTTGTTTGGACCACCCATTCTGACTGTTTTCGTTCCGCTGGTGAAACCACTTTCGTGTCTGTTCTAAACGAGCCCGAGCTGTAGTTAGAGAATCGCCAGTATTCGGACATAATAAGCTGAACAATAGACTTCGAGTTGTTTCTGTAGACGTAGGAGACAAATCAATAAGTTGCGAGTTACATACCTGGGAGAACGTAATTCAAATGCGAAAAACCTCTTTTTAGTGGTGAACACACAAGTATCCGTTTAGTTGGGTTCCGTGTGAGAGGAATCTGCAACTCTGGAGGAAGGCAAAGATTGGAATAAATCCAGGAAATAACTGAGTACACAGGTAACAATTGCTACTCTGAGAGGAAAAAGTTGCTACACAACAGGAATTCTTGGCTGGCCGCATCAAACCAGGCGGAGGAGTGTTACCTTGAAGTTCATCTCCTACCGTCCAACCACGACAAATGTCAAAATGATAAAGTGATTCCTCAAACTGCATGTGCCAAAGTCACCATTCCCAAATAGTGCAATGTAGGTCCATTGGTGTGACCTCCACCCCCAGTCCAAGTTTGGTTTACCCGCACCACCCACAAGGCTTTAGTGTTCATGAGCTAAATTTAGAATTATTGCTCTGTGCGTTGGTCGATTAACAACTAGAAGCAGCACACACTCAGGCGGAATAAAACACATATGAATGTAATTACACTGAAGAGCCACAGGAACTAGTACACCTGCCTAATATCGAGTAGGGACCCCGCGAGCACGCAAAAGTGCCGCAACACGAAGTGGCATGGACTCACTAATGTCTGAAGTAGTGCTGAAGGGAACTGACACCACGAATCCTGTTGGGCTGTCAATACATCCGTAAGAGTACGAGGGGGTGGAGATATCTTCTGAAGAGCACGTTACAAGGCATCCAAGACATGCTCAATATTGTTCATGTCTGGGGAGTTTGGTGGGCAGCGGAAGTGTTTTAACTCAGGAGAGTGTTCCTGCTGGCACTCTGTAGCAATTATGGACGTGTGGGGTGCAGCATTGTTCTGCTGGAATTTTCCAAGTCCGTCGGAATGCGCAATGCACATGAGTGGATGCAGGTGATCAGGCAGGATGCTTACGCACGTGTCACATGTCAGACTATCTAGACATATCACAAATCCCATAACACTCCAACAGCACGCCCCCCCCCCCCCACACCATTGCAGAGCCTCCACCAGCCTGAACAGTCCACTGCTAACGTGTAGGGTCCATGGATTCATGAGGTTGGCTCCATACCCGTACACGTCCAGCCGCTGGATACAATTTTAAACGTGACTCGTCCGACCAGGCAACATGTTTCCAATCATCAACAGTCCAATGACGGTGCTGACGGGCTCAGGTGAGATGTAAAGCTTTGTGTCGTGCAGTCATTAAGGGTACACGAGTATGTCTTCCGCCCCGGAAGTCCATGTCGATGATATTTCGTTGAATGGTCCCTGCTGTGGTACTTATTGAAGGCCCAGCATTGAAATCTGCAGAATATGCGGAATAATTGCACTTATGTACATTGAACGATTCTCTTCAATCGTCGTTTGTCCAGTTCTTGCAGGATCTTTTTCCGGCCGCAGTCCTGTCAGAGATTTGATGTTCAAAATGGTTCAAATGGCTCTGAGCACTATGCGACTTAACTTCTGAGGTCATCAGTCGCCTAGAACTTAGAACTAATTAAACCTAACTAACCTAAGGACATCACACACATCCATTCCCGAGGCAGGAGTCGAACCTGCGACCGTAGCGGTCGCTCGGTTGCAGACTGCAGCGCCTAGAACCGAGATTTGATGTTTTATCGGATATCTGATATTCACGGTACCTTCGTGGAATGGTCGTACGGGAAGATCCCCACTTCATCGCTACTTCGGAGATACCGTGTCCCCCGGCCGCAGTGGCTGAGCGGTTCTAGGCGCTTCAGTCTGGAACCGCACGACCGCTACGGTCGCAGATTCGAATCCTGCCTCGGGCATGGATGTGCGTGATGTCCTTAGGTTAGTTAGGTTTAAGTAGTTCTAAGTTTTATGGGACTTATGACCTCAGATGTTAAGTCCCAAGGTGCTCAAAGCCATTTGAACCATACCATGTCCCATCACTCGTCTGCCAGCTACACCACGACGTTCAAGCTCACTTAAATCTTGATAACCTGCCATCTTCTTTGCAGTCCTTTAGGTCCCGCCATTACCATAGTCAGCGCTGCTCCTTATGCGATTTTGATGGCATACCCTGTTACCTCCCCCTCACTTATCGACCTTAAAAACAGTGAAAAATTAAACAGCGTGCACCTAATGGAAATTTGGGAATCGCAATCGTCCCCGAAGTTAATTAGTCGGTAAAGAGTGAGGAAAGGGTTACATCTAAATGAAAGGAAAATGCAAATGAAATTGGTGGAAATAAATTTTGAGAAATGGGTAAAATTAATAAAGAAAGTAAATGTGCGGTCGTTACGTTAACAATTAATTGTCGTTAATTAGATAATCGAGATTTGGGGAAAATTACGGTCGCCAGTCCTGTGGACAACTACTATAATAACTGAAAATGAAAGATTAATTCACATACAATTAGCACTAAAAGCGGGGCAACTGAAGATTGACACGTGTTGTGTGAAAACTGAATGTTTGTCAGAAGTAATAAATTTCGCTACACTCTGACTGAATTTAGCAAAAGAATTAATAAAACCGGAAATTTGAAAGTTAATTTAGTGACTGAAATTAATAGTGAACTTTGTTTCTGAACCACTACGAAATTCAATAAAATAAGGTTATTTTTGAGCTACCTCAACAATCATTTCAAAAGCTACTTGAATATACGCAATTTAGAAATAAGTGATTTAACTCTGAACTTGAATTAAATGATTCTGAACAGTTAACAATAGTAAAATTTAGTACGTACCAAGCGAGCTGCAGTCACAGGTAATCTAAAATATGGTAACAAAACTCGCACTCTTAATTTGTGCTTCTGTAATCTAAATATTGTAGACAGCTATGAATACTTTAACTGAACTTTGAAATTACAGCAGTGAAATGGAATTGTATTACTTTAATGCTGGCGTTTGAATTTCAACGACACTCGGGTTCATTCCGGAAAAGGAAGGGACCCTGCTTGGTAATGCAACTGGGATAATGAGCAACAAAGGTTCATGCTACATTGCTGTAATTTTGTGAGAAAAATTGAACAGTTTGAAAAGCTGAGGTCTGTCATATAGTTCTAAAACTTAACGTGCTTCCAATCTTCCTTGTTGGTTGATTGAAGGTTTGAAGTCGTCGATCGAGGAGGTGGCGACAATCACTCGTTGTCGGCCGTCGCTGTGGCAGCAGTGTTAACAGATCCTAAACACTTCGGTTCTCCACCCGACCTATCGATGTAATCGTTCGATAGCATAGTTTCCCTAGGCAAGACCCGGCATATATATATATATATATATATATATATATATATATAGTAAAACAATTACAATATATAAAGACACAGAAATGTCACATCTTCAGGTAACAAAATAAGGAAAAAAATTTATAGTACAATAGATTGAAATAGGAGGATATGCATTTCCAGCGTTACAACCTCGCCTGTTAAAGTGATATTAATCTCTGTAAAGAATTATCTCTAATAATGGGTTCAACGTATCGTGTTAGAAAACCCCAATTAAGTGGGGTGGAAGTACTCCTTTCATACTATAATTAGTACGAATAATGCTACACTTCTGCAAAGGTAACAGCACCGTTGAATGTTCAGATATATCTGCTGACAGATATATCTGATGTCATATAGTTTGTGCTGGTGGAGTACCCAAGAGTAATTAAAATATACAACCTTTAGAAAACTGCACAGCGCCCTCACTTTCAGGAATCAATGTCAGCAGCTTTATGTCTGTAAACTCTTATCCACAGTGCTGTGAATGACCGTCCTGGGTAGTGGGTGTACTTGTATGTATTTTTGCGAAATGTGTGCTATGGGCTAAGAGGTTATCCATCAAAACGCTTCCGAGGACGTTTCCTGAAGGTCTTCGATGTGCGTTTATTTTCTGTATGGATTATGTATAGTGCATCACCACTACATGACGTTTAAATAAGTACTTACATAATTGTGCTTGTTCATATACCTTACAATATTAGGTGAAATTAAAGGAAAAGAGTGTTTCTCCCTCTACACGCCCAAAAATCGTCGACCTCTTGTGCGGAAACTGCGCGACCCCTGCGTAGGTCTCTGGTACTGTATAGCTCCGGAAAAATGCAATACTTGCCGTATCCACGCAACGTAGGATCACTGCTGTGTGGAATACCGCACTTATGGCTCATATATGAATACTGATATGTAGTTGGATGTATGGGTACATACAGAATGCATTTTGTAATTAGAAATTTACAGCAATGGAGCAGTCATTACATGGTTACAGTTGTGCTGTCTATAAGTTCGATTATAGGTTGCGAAGTGAGTAACCAAGCGTTTCTGGTCCATTGCGAAAATTAGCTAGAACGCAGAGAAGACATCTCTATGTACATGTGATACATATGCCTCAGTGTAACTGCCATAGTTGCGCGGCAGAAAGTGCGAGTATGTAGTGGGTAGACTATGTGAGGAAGATGACACTCATCCGTTTGTTTCGCAAGTTGTAGTCTCCACCAGGCTGTGTCGCGCATTAATGCTAGAATTTAAAAAAAAAAAAAAGCTAATTGTGGGTATGTTATATAATCAGTATAACAGTCTTACAAAACACTTATAACAGTAATGACCATGAAAAAACAATTTAGTATCGTGACGGAAACACAATCGAAGACTTTTGCTATTAATGATTAGAATATTTCATTTTACCCCTGAGGCTGTAGTTACACTCAGTTTGGAAAAACCTGGCTTTAAGGTGTATCATGTAGCTGGTAAAGCAGCGAATTGCATGGAGGACAAACCGGGTCTGTGACGGTCTTATTACTCCAAGACGTGCGACAGTGACTGCAGCTTACTGCAAATAGTTGTAAATAAACTGAAGAACGATAGCATTCAAAGGCGAAGAAAGAATTTACTGGTCAGAGAAATTTCATCAGTGTAATTCCCACTCTCATTGTACGCCAATTGTGGTGGAATATTCGATCAGAAGTGGCAATTATACGGTACCTCACCAGGTTTATATTCTAGTCTTCATGAAATGCGACTATTTTCATTACTCACAAGGGACCCAAAAGGTTTTGATGCGATTTTGAGCTGCATGTCAAATAATGGTCTTTATCATGTCTTGTAAGGGAGCAAACGGTGATGGAACAGGTGAATCGCATTGGCTGAGATTGAACTGAAAGTAACGAAGTTTGAATTTTCAATAATCGGAAATGAAGCATTTATAAAATGAGTGCCAGTAGATGTTGAACTTTCACCGCATAACAGACAGTTGTGTACCGTTCTTCTAGGTTGCGTCACTAATGTCGAATTGGCAGATGGTTGTTTATACTGTGACAAAACCAGATAACAAACATTGCGCGGTATGTGTTTTTCAAGATTTATTGTCCATTGAGAATTGGTTTATTACCTCTGATAATTGCTCCCTCATATATGGCTGACATTGTCATGCTAGGGGACGATCTAGATTAATGCAGAAATAGAAGTACAGCTTTAGACAGCAAATATCGCTGTTTTACAGCTTTTATTGTGATGACCGGTTTCAGCAGACTACGTTGCCATCATATGATCTTGTGGACTACATCTCACTGAATCTTGTCCAGACACATCGTATCTAATAATGACAACGTAGTTTTCTGAAACCAGTCATCACAATAAAGGCTGTACAGTATCGATCTTGGCCTGTATTTCTGTTTCTGAACTACTCCATTGTCTACATAATTTGGACCCTAAAGCTTTAGGACACTGTCAAAGTACATGTGGCACTAAGGCTAGGGGCTAGCACAGAAAGTAATCTCATTCCATGGTGAGCTCCCTAGGGGGCTTCGGTACATTTAGGGACAAAAGTAAGGGAGAGGGTAACGCAGAGGCAGCCACGGCGCGGCTGGTTCTTCCGCCTCCGGGGGCCTTCTCTTCCCACCGGCTGGCTTCTGACCCTGCGTCGTTCCCCCACGGCATCTGCCACCGCCGCTGCCACCGCAGCCGCAGAAGGCCTGCTCCTTACACAGTCCATCCGTGTTCTCGCCAACTTTTTGCCAAGTCGACTGCAAACTTCGCAGGCGCCTGGCCGCCCCACGGGACCACGAGGCCACTGTGCTCTGCGCGCACTGTCCTCTGATGGAATGGGTGGTCAGAATGGGCTTCACGCTGCTGCAGGTGGTAGCCACAAAACATTCGAATTGCAGTGCAGTGCGTAGGTGCATGGATTGAGGAGTTCCTATCAAACAGAAGATAGCATGAGAGAGTCTTAAAGGTAAAAATGACTTCGGGGTTATCCCTGTGGCGTGTTACGAGTATTATAAGACCCATACTGTGCACAGTACACGGAGCGATTGACTGTACACGCGCAAACAAAAGGGGTGAGTAGACAACAACGAGACAAGCAAGTAATCCTAATAAATTCTGCTCTGGAAACCACTGGTTTCCCCGATATGGTGTATGCACAAGTGCAGCCATTCCAAAGATACAACATTGTTAATTTCTAAGGCTACGAGTTGCATATTGTTCCTCATGGTGGAAAGATGCGCGTACAGGGTATCCCAGTATCAATGGTTAATTTTCGGGAGTGTATGGCAGGAAGTAAAAAACTTAATATGCTGTATTCCAAATAGTTTCGGAGATATAAAACATTGCATGCACTTTTGTTTTTGAGCTAAGTGGCGCGCGAAGGCACGTGTCGTACCCATCCATACACTCTGACGTTTTACTCTAGGCCATCCAGCCTCGTTGCATTCAGCCTATTTCCTAGGGATGTCTTTCTGCCGTTAAACTAGGTCGTTCTAAAAGTAGATATCCATGGTGTGCTTTAAGAAAAGGAGTCCGAGGGTTTAAGATGTACGAGAACGCTTAGAGGTGAATGCATTGAAAACACGTATTTTTCAATCGATACTTTGCAGTGTATGGTGTATTGTATACAAACTGTTGTACATGTGTACAAGTCTAAACGTATCAGTGTATTGCGTAAGACAGAAATATCAAGATACACGAAGATGTCTTCTATCTCAGAAACCATTCGGAATAAGACATATGTCCATATGAATTTTTTTCCTTCAAAACATCGTTCCTGTGATATCCATAAATAGTAACCTTTCCTCCTGAAACACCTTGTATATGACTTGCATTACGGCGTATTAACAAGCTTTCATGTGGCTGTTCGGTAGTACGTAGTATGAAAACTTCGACAAGGCGTGTATCGATAGTAGCTCGCGGATACCATTGGAATCCAAGTCTCTCCTCTTGAAATAGTTAGTCATTGTGTGGGGACATTTAAAAGCTTCGGTGTACTCGTGTCAGTTTGATAGTATCGAACAACTCCAGGAACACGTTTTGGATGATTTTCACTGCATCTGGAACACGCCTGGGTTATAGAAATGGGTAAAGTTATGACGGAAAAATATTGATACGAATTTTTCACAAAATAATGGAAATGCTGGTAGAAGCCGACCACAGGAGAAGATGAGTTTGGGTTCTCGAGAAAAGTTGGAACACTCGAGGCGATACTGACCTTACGACGTATCGCGGAATAAGGATTTAAGCAAGACAAACCTGTTTCTAGCATTTATAGACTTAGCGAAAGTTCTGACGATGTTGACTGGAATACACTATATGAAATTTAGAAGGTAGCAGAGGTAAAATAATATATAGCTTATACAGAAACGGGACTGCAGTTATAAGAATCGAAGTTCATGAAAGGAAAGCAGTAGCTGAGAAGGAGACAGCATTGTAGCCTACACCCGATATTATTCAGTCTGTAGATTGAGCAAGAAGTTGAGGATTCCAAAGTGAAAACTAACAGATTAATTACAGCTCAGGTAGAAGTAATAACAACTTTGAGCTTTGCTGATGATATTCTGTATGAAGCAGTTAATTAAAATGTAACAGATGGAAAAATTAAGTAAACTGTTTATTAATTCAAAGGTAATCGCCACATCTGTTAATTCATTGTATCCCTTGCGAGACAAGGTGATTAGTATCTTCACGGAAAAAATGTCTGCGCTTCTCTTCGGACCCATGATTGTACTCTTCGTACAAAGCAAATCGACGGCCTCGAACGCCATACTCCAGGGCTCCAAAAATAAATAGCATGGGGAGAGACTGGGAGTGTACAGATATGTGCAAGGCTGCCCATCGAAACCTCTGCAGAGTACTCGAAACGACCTTGGCAGAATGTGGGCCCTGTGTTGTCACGGTTGTTTTCACTACGCCGCAGAAGTTTCGCTGGAAGCCCTTACACAGCCTCCATACGGAATTGACGTCTCCGACGGTGGGTTAAACTAAACAATGAGCTACTTTTGTAGACTCAGTTACAGTAGTGGTAGATCGGTTCTGAGAACACTTGAATAATATGGCTTGTATCTTTTCTGTTTGTGCTGTTGTAATGAGGAGTGTGACATTATTTTATTCACTTGGTCAAGTTCTTTGTAAATCCGAGATCGAATGATCTATTTCAGATCGATTGCCTCAGTTGAAAACTGTTTTGTTCGTCATAACCTAAATTTTACATATTAAAAGTTGGTTCTGATGAAAAATGACAAACACTTTTGGCCGCGACATAAAATTACTTGAAATTATCCGTCCCTTTCCGAGCTATTCTTTTTACGTATTTTGTCTTTATTAGTTTCCTTCGTGAAGTTAAAGTTCTAATATTTGGTTTCTGTTTTAGATGTTATCCCCAGCTTTACTAAGATGTACCGGAAGTCATAACGACGTTTTATTCGCCGTGACGTAACATGTATTGTGGGTAATAGCTTCCATAAACTAATCCTGCAGAGTCAGATGTGAGTACACTGCTCATCTTAATTCTGACACTTGTTTGGAAAAGTCTTTCGAATGACTTAACGTATTTCATTCCAAGCAGCAGGTCAAATTACTTTGATTTTGATAAGTAATTTTACCTAAACGAGGATGTTTTAGCTACTATCAGTAAACTAAATAATTGATAAAAACACAGCGAGTGAACGGAGTGGGTTGGTACACATCACAATAACATTGTTTGACTTTTATTTTGACATTTTTCTGGAAATTTTTGTTTTCTGTATTTTTCATCCCTTCCATTATGTTTCAACGCAGTTTGTGCAGTGTACTGGGTTGGCGTATATGCTCGTAGCGTTTCTCCATAAGTTAAATACGAGGATAAGTCAATTATTATGCGCAATGTAGTTATATTTTTGTTTGTTATGGCAGTACCGTCGTTTCACGTTGATGTCGCATGCTTTGTTTATTTGTTGTTATATCTTTGCAATTTTCAAGCTGCTAGGCTAGTTTCGTTACCGCTGCCGTGCTGTTAATCATGGCTGCTCCACTGTCTATTTGCACCAGAAAAGAGAAACGTTCAGTGATCGGTTTTTTGTGGTCGAAAGTCGCATCAGCGGCCGAAATTCATCCAGTACTTTCGGTACAGTACATGAACAGTGTTTTGCCACAACGGAGTGTCTACGAATGGATTGAAAAATTCCTAAATGAAGTGTTACGCACGATAAAGGAGCCGGACGACCATTTACCGCCACAAATGAAGAGATCATTGAGCGTTCACGTGAAATGATTCTCTTACACAGACGATTAACAATTGACGAGGTGGCACATCGTCTTAAAATTAGTCACGGTTTTGCCTACAAAATTATCCACAACAGACTTGGGTTTCATAACGTTTGTTCAAGATGGGTCCCAAAACAGCTCACACAGTTGCATAAACAAACGCGCTTGGGCATCTGAAAATAACATTTGGATCGCTATGGTAACGAAGGAGACAACTCCTTATACAGGATCATTACTGGTGACGAAACATGGATCCATCATCACGAACCGGAGAATAAACGGCAGAGTATGATAGAAACATCCGAATTCGCATTGAAAGAAAAAGTTCAAGAACCAATCGTTCGCAGGAAAATTGATGTGTACGGCTTTTTCGGACGCACAAGGTCCAGTACTGGAACATTGTGTGAAAAGGTGCACAAAAATAAACAGTGCAGGTTGCAGTGAGATGCTTACTGCCAGGTTAAAGCCTGCAATTCGAAGCAAACGCAAAGGATTGCTGTCAGAAGGTGTTGTGTTGTTGCATAACAATTCCCGTCCGCATACTGTTGCCCACACTGCTGAAACGCTCGAGAAACTCAAATGCGAAGTGCTGGATCATCCTCCATATAATCCTGATCTTACCCCTTCTGACTATCACTTGTTTGGTCCGCTCAGACAGGCATTAAGTGGCCGTCGATTGCCTCGGACGAAGCAATGAAGGGTGAGGTGCATTTCTGGCTTGCGCGTCAGCTGAGAACCTTCTCTTATGAGGACATCAGGAAGCTTGTACAACGATGGACCCTAGTGCGTTGAAACGCAAGGAGACCAAGTTTTATAACTACTTCGCGGATAATAATTCACTTACCCTCGTAAACATAACAGGTACACACAACGGATGCGTTACTCATCAATAATATGTTTTCCTTCACTATTTACTACTGTCTGTAAGCTCTGGGGTAATTTTTCGATTACGCGACTGTAAAAGACACGTGGTTTTGATACGAAGAATTCGCCGAGCCGTGTTCGCTGCTCATTTTCATCCAGAAAGAAGGAACCTTAAATGTTGTTCGATACAGAGTGAAAAATGTGAAAATCTGAGGGCACGACATCAAGTGTAAAAGATGGGTGCGGAATGACTACCCAAACTCAACATTATCGCCATTCTACCAGGTGCATAACATTACTTTTTGTGGATGAGAGCAGGTCCTAGTATGGGAATCTGCTGCTTTGTTTGGACTCAACCAATCTTTTCTTTTCCTTATGTTAGCATGAAGACATCATTTCTCGTCAAGAGTGACGATACAGGATAGGGTTAGTGGGTGCTCCTTCCCATCGCATGCAGATGTCGACCGATGGTGAAATGAGCACAGTTCTTCACATCTGTAAGTTCTCGAGTACATGGACAGGCATCATTGTCGGTTAATGCATTTAAATTGTCTTCATCAAACATCGAAGCTCTTTACGAAGGTGGAGAGTCACGAATGTCAAAACGATCCTCCTTAAAACATGAGAACCATTTCCTAGCTGTATTCTGTCCAATGGTATTATCCCTATACACATCGCAAATGTTTCTGGCTGTAACCACTGCTGCCACACCTGTACTGAACTCGAAGAGAGGAAAATGTCCGAAATGTTACGATTTCTCCACTTGGCACTCTGTTGTCTAGCGTCTACAGCTCCACTTACTATCGCCAAGTGACAAAATGTCAGTATATAAACTCATATAGTAACAGTGCGCTACAAGTAAAAAAATGACAATCAAGAAATGAACCAATACCAACCGGAATACCAACAAACAAAACAAAACGCTACAATCTTGTACACCAACCTAACATTATAAAAACGATTTGCATGTGACGGGAACTGCCAATTTATGAAGGTTTCTCAATGTCAAAAGGATACGCTGATTATCTGGTAATTAACCACCAAAGTAACTTAAATTTAAATCATACTTAATTTGATTTGTACGATACGCTGTAATTATAACACATTCAACTAAAGTAAATCATTAATATATATAATTATATTCCCTTGGTGTGATCCTGAAATAACCTTCACATCTATTAAAATGTTTCCGTAACAAAATGTCGTATCGAATTCTACCTGCAAGGAAGCCCAGGTTCCAGTCACAAATGTGGTCCAAGACTCGGAAATCAATCATTTTGTTCACTGAGTGACAAAGTGGAACTGGATCGAATGCCTTCTAGAAGGCATCCTTAACAGAGCCGTCGCCTCTTCTATTAAATGAAATTGGTGAGATTGCCTCAGCGATGAAGAATCCTCTACAGCTACAGTTACATCTACACTCTTAACCAGCAAACCACTGTGAAGAACGTGATACAGGGTACTTATTATTGTACCAGTTATTCCCGCTTTTTCCCGTACGAGTAGAGTACAGAGGTAGGGAAGAATGATTACACAATAGCCTCTGCGCGAACTGCAGTCAGTCTAATCTCGTCATTGCGACCCCTGTGGGAGCAATACGTTTTCTACCCAAATTCCTGGATTCATCATTTAAAACTGGTTCTGGAATCTCACTGAATGGGGATTCATGGAGCTAGTTTACGGTTATCTTAAAAGGTTAGCCAATCCAGTCCTTTCAGTCATGTTCCGTCATGGGTCAAAGAAACCGGTGACGACTCGTACTGCCCCTCTCTGCATACTTCCAACATCATATTTAGTGCAAATGCCACATACGTGAGAGTATTCAGGCATGGATCACTCGAGTGCCTTATCAGTAGATACATTTGTAGACTTGCTGCGTTTCCCTGGGTTCAACCAATGAGCCGAAATCTGTCACGATTGACTGGGCCTATGCGATCGTTCCATTTCCTACCTTAACAAATTGTTTCACTGATATGCAGTGTACAATTGGGGGGGGGGGGTGAGTGGGTGAGTACAGATATTTCGATTGGTGACTGAGGACGGCGTACTGATCAACATTCCATCAGTATTTGCGTCATTTGCAGACTAATAACATTGCAGTTCTTACAAGTCGTATGTTTTTACATTGATTAGTACCTTCAAGTATGTGTTGCAAGAGCACACCGTTAATGCTTATTTTCTCTTTGGCAGACGTTAAAGTGTGGACGCATGGACGCAAAATTTTAGACTGGCGGGCAGAGACTAGATAGTGGCGCAGTTACGACCATACAGAAAGCACCAGTTCGTAAAATTTGTGACACGTTTGCTGGAAGACAGTACGATGCAGAGAAAAAACAATCGAAACACTGGTTGTTGTACCTATTACCGTACCATTTATAAAAGCATCTGCACCTATACCCGGTACACATTGTATGAGTTGAGCGACTCCTACTCGGACTCGCTGATAAAGACGTCATACGCAATACCGGAGCCGTTACTCGCAAAATAGCAAACTGATTTATTTGACAAGAACGGTCAAGGCCTGCATCACAAAAGTAGTACATATTTTAATGTTTTGTTTGTATTCTTTCCTCCTATTCATAACTTTCGCGCGTGTTTGTATTATAATGTAAACGCTCTGTCGGTTGGAGAAAGGAAAGGTGTGCTTACGTAACTGCTATCAAATAAAATAAGTGCCCACATCTGCCTGCAATTGTGTAACTACGTTCTGGTTAACCTGTACTAAAATAATTAGAAAACCTAAAACCGTTTATTAAAGAAGCCACGTATCATATGAAACTGTGTATTGTTAAATGCAGTGAACAGCCCTACTAAAGAAGTTCAACAATGTGGCGTCACAGTACGTGTCTTTCAGTTTCAATACACAAAAACAACAAAGTAAAAATCTTGCATAAAATTACAAAGCGAAATTTGTAAGAATAAATGTCCAGAGTGCTTATTTTAAATTACCTGTAAATTTATGTACCTAAACCACTTAAAAATCGGAACAGTAAATGATACAAAAGCGAAGTTGTAGCTTACACTGTTGGAGTAAGAACGTCTGACAAAAGAAAAGAGAACTGACCTAAACATTAACTGAAATGACCCTCGTGATAATTTTAAACGCAATGCTCGACTATGAATAATGTCACTGCGTCCTAACGGTGATATTAATGCGGCCCTAACAAACCCCCGTTTCTTAGCTTGTACCAACGGAAACTCCGTACTTCTGGAAAACGAATGTTAAAATGCAACGCAGCAGCAAACCAGCTAAGGAAAACCTTGTTGAAGTGACACGCAACGAAAATCACCTGTGCTAAGCAATCATACTTTAAGGTTTGAGCAACTGTTTTCCGGTAAGTACAATGTGATGACACACGATTAAAATATAAAACATTAGTAAGCGGTCGGTGAAAGAAACTGAACTTACTGAATGATATAGAAGAGGTTAGCATTTTAAAACTGTGTCACGAAACTCTCTTTTATCTATTACAACAACCTTAAGAAAACTGACATGTTATATAAAATCATAACTCTGCCATGAAATTCGTTAGCAAAACATGGTAATCGAGTGGTGAATCTGTTACTCTAAGTCCATGGCATGTGAGCAGACAATTTGTTTAATTCCATCTCGATAATCAAACTAACGGACCTGAGCCAATGAAGTAAAAATCGTATTAAAAATTTGACTTTCAGAAATTCATTAAAAATAACGTGTGAGTAATCGGAAATCAGCCTTTACAAAAGCATGTTCCCAAAAATCAACGTCCTCAACATTTGCAGCTCTGTGTTCTGTTACTTATTCCCAGACAGCTCAACAATGTGAGCAACACCAGACTCTCTCAGCTAATATTCTCGAGTGCTACAGTGGCATCGACAATATTACTGACGACCAATGATCACAATGCTCGTAGTTGTAACTTTTGTGGCGTAACATAACGATTATCAAAGGATTATGTTTGAAAAATATCCTGTGTGCAAGCATGAAGTATGACCCATCGACACTTGACTCGCATTCGGTAGGACGACGGTTCAATCCCGCGTCCGGCCATACTGATTTAGGTTTTCCGTGATTTCACTTAATCGCTCCAGGCAAATGCCGGATGGTTCCTCTGAAAGGGCATGGCCGATTTCCTTCCCCGTCCTGCCCAAATCCAATGATACCGATGACCTCGCAGTTTCGTCTCTTCCCCCAAACAACCCAACCCAACCTTATGACCATCGAATAAAAACGAGAAGTCGCGCAACTCTCATCGACTTCCAAAATAAGCTGGAGACACCCAAAGGTAACATATTTTACATAGCAGCTTCTGTATCAGTGAGTTACTATGAAACCTGAAATTTCCGCACTCGTGTGTCGTGAAACGAGTTCAACTGTCATCCGTGTTGTGAAGGTTCGAGACCAACAAACGTGGACTCGGCAAAACTCAGTGACCATTCCAGCTGAGAGAAAGTTACAATCAGTGCGACGAAAACACACGACTGGAGACCCTTCCGTTCACGTATCATGTCGCAGGATCAATAGGGAGTCGCAACGCGAAACAGTAATGTACGCACTCGTGAAAATAGTAGATACCATCACGAGGATGAATAAATTTTAATTGTAAGAACTGTGCCGCCTATCAGAATTAGAAAAATCTATCTGAACAATGATTTTACGCAATTGTGGTCCTACTAATCGATCAGTGTGACTAAACAGTACGACAATATATTTCATTGTATTACAGACAGCCGGTTGCTGATTACCACTAGGGGTGTAACCAAATTAGATGTGAACAGTGCAGCTCGCACTATTGTCTCTTATTTGTAGAATGTAATGGGGTTTTACCACATGTTTCTGGTCCTGATTGCGTTAGTGCTCTCTCTAACTGTAACTAGTTAATGAACATTACAGTATTAAACTTTACTTGGCCGTGGCAGCAGCATCAGAATAAGCACAAACAGGAAACAGTTATGTGCGATTTCGGCACACGCTCATAAAATGCCGTAGCCACATTCCGTTGTATTATGTAGTACTGTTCTCTGGAATTCTAGGGGAACCCAGGGTAGAACGGGGTACAAAGTTAAAAACATGGATTAAAAGTACAAAAGTGTTAAATAAGAGAGTTACCAAATTTTATATGAACACATTATGATGTATTAATCACAAAATTACAAGAACATTGCCATAAAATAAAAGAACAGTAATTTGTTCACTCAAAAACAGAAAGGTATATCATTTTCTCTATTCTGCCCCGTGCACATAATTATAAAAACGTATAAAATTATCGGAAATGCAGAAAATATGGGCTTGCTCGGTATTTATGTAGTTTAAAGTGAATGTTAATGTCAAACTACAGGTTTCATGTATTGAAACACTTATGTTGTATGGCGGCGATGGCGAGGCATTGCAGAGTCTCTGACCAGAGAGCCATTTATCGTGGCTAGTCTGCGCTTGACCGCGCGAGAGCTGCGAGCGGTACTCTGTCTGTAGTCGTCGTGCAGTACAGTTGCGATCAGTAGTCAGTGGCCAGTTTATCAGTAGCAGTAGGGCAGTGCAATATGTCGGTAGTAGTAGTCGAGTACAGTTGTGTGTGAGAAGTCGGCGGGCGTCGACATGGCACTCTGGTCAAGATTCAGGATGAGGTATATTATTTTTAAATGCGCTCAGCTAATAATGTAAATTAACTGTAACTAATTCGTGCAACAATCGCCGCAATAATAATTTTGATTTCAAAGCAATTTTTAACAAAAGAACTATTTAATTGAACGAACGATTTCCTTCCATTTCCTTTAAAGAAAAGTTTCAGTTAAATTTCAAAAAAAAAAAAAAATATTACTTGCAATGCATTTCCTCCAAGCCGTGGCCAACAATAAGAGCAGAAATTTGACATGCAGTTTCAATGAGGTAAGAAATTAATTATGATTTTTTGCACAGGGCCAAAGACCGATATTTCGGTTTAATTGAGTTTACATTCTCACTGAAGTCTCATTAGCATTGAATTGTTTTTCATTATTTTCGTGACAGCTTACACCTTGAGTCAGATTGCGATTCTCATTTTTATTGTCATTAAATTTATTTGCTGGGAGCTTACGTTAGGTTGTATTCTTGTTAACATTCAACTATTGTGTTTCAAAATTTCTCTGGGGAGCTTACACTTAGCTCAATGTCCATTAGCATTTAAAATAATATCATTTAAAAATTTTCGCCTGGGACGTTACACTTGGCGACACCCAGTCCAGGATCGTATTTCGTTGAGAATCTTTTGAAAAACAGTCAGATATCTGCTCTTGTTTGCTTAGATATAATTAGGATTTGGCGCAACGCTTTTAATAATATTGTGACTTTCTTTCTACAGGTCAACAGCAATTCGTTGCTCTGTTGTATTTGTGTGTTGCTTTTGCGTTGTGCTTATTTGTTTTGTGAATAATTGTGACTATTGCAAAAATGCCGCGAAAGACTGTGAATAGTGTATCGCGAGGTATTTTGAATGAAATTACCGACTTAAACAACATGACCGATAGTAATTGTGACAATCCTGCGTTCACTGACAATCAGTGCGTTCCAACCATTAATAATGATGTAGACCTTAATGATGAACAAACGAACTCGATTGTGTCTTCTGTTGATTTGACGACAATTAATGACGCGGGGCGCACTATTGTAATGAGCGCTGCCCAGCTTAATACACCCGGTTTGGAAAATTCAAATAATGTACAGACAAATTTTTCTAATGAAAATGGACAATGTACTGAAAGTACGACGGATCCATTTAATTCCGAAATAGTGTCTGACAGTGTACATACGACTGATAAAACTTTTTGTAAATTACGGAATGACCAAATGGTCACACAAAACGAGACAATTCTAGATCCACCATTAATTAGCACAGAGAATAGCAACGAGTTAACCAAATTATTGAAAAACAAGACAACCAGAGTGAAGATAACAAACAAGATAACGAAAAACTCAAACAATACTTTAATGAAAAATTAGACGACAATTCCAGACAGCTTAGTGAACAAATTAGAGCCGTTGCCGCGCAGTGCCATGACACTAAGGAACAGTTGCGCGTGGAAATTGAGGCTTGTTCAAAAAAAAGTAGCGAAGAAATTAGGTCTGTTGCTCAGGAATTAAGGAAAATGCAAACAGCCGCAACAGAAACACTTAGAGACGAAATTAACGGAGTCGCTAAACAATGCTCTGAAAAAGCTACACAATTACGCGACGAGTTTAAAGCAATGACAGCAGAACATTCGCGCACAATGGATGAAAAGATTGACGCGAAATTTGAACAGCAGAACTCTCAAATTAACGGACGTCTTAGTGTTCACATACAAAACAGTGATAAGCGTTTCCGTAAATTTATTCAGGATCAAAATAAAGTAAAACGTCAGGTAATGGAAACAATCACTGCACAGAGACAGGAAGACATACGTAAAATGTTTGCGAAGGCAAAAGCATATGTAGACAACAATATTGCTACAGTATCGGACAAAAGTAATACCATCGAACAGTTGAACACTGAATTACGTGATGAGATTTCTGACCTTAAATCGAAAACAGACACATACACAACAGATTTTCAAACAGTGACCGACAGACTCGAACAATTAGAACTAACACAGGATTCCGATGTCGTCAAAGCTGACGTTAAAAAACTGAACGAAACTACACGTAATTTGCAAAAACAGATTAATGCTTCTGATTCTAAAACCGATGATCAGGTTAAAATACTGACTGAAAAATGTGATGAATTGGCCAGCCGTATTGATGTTATAGAAAGTAATAATGATAATAAATCAGACGATACTGCACCGATTTCATTTAACCAAACACCTGAATTTCAAAATTTACAGCAGACAATTAATGAGATCGATTCGTCTAATAACACGTTGCGTAGAAAATTGTCAAGTTCACAACAAGAAGTAACAGAGATGAAAAACATTTCAGTTAATAACATACCACAACAGACGCCACTTTATGAACATTTGTCAGACTCACGCAGCGCGTGTAATTTGGGTAATCTACAGAGAGTACGGGACTTAGATTCCGAACAACCACAGTTCAATAGATTCTCTTACAATCCTGAACCTGTTCCATCACACAGAGACGATAATTTCGATTACAAACATTTTCTGTCGATAAGAAAATTTAAAGTGTTTAAGAATGACAGAACACAGATTCACCCACTGGATTGGATTCAACAATTTAGTTTTGCTTTTCCACCGACTTGGCCTGTAACACACAAACTTGAATTTATTTGCAGTTTTTTGGAAGGCGAACCGGCAACTCGCATGAGACCGATCGCGAGACAATGCTATTCAGTAGAAGAGTTTCAGAATGCTTTTCTGTCAGCGTATTGGTCGAAGACGACACAGCGCAGAATTAAAGATCAACTAATTAGTTTGCCAAATTGTGAGAACTCCAATTTTCCCAGTGTCACGCAATTTTTTGAGCACATGGTGCAACAAAACCAATACCTGAGTGAACCGTACAGTGAATCTGCACTTATACAATTATGCATTTCCAAATTACCACGGTCATTACGAGTGTCACTTCTAACGGGCCAGCAAAATGAAAACATTTCAGCATTCAGAGATCTTTTACAGCTCTTGGAAGTACAGCAATCTGATTATTCTTTTGTAAACAAAAATTTTTCATATAATAACCAGGGGCATCCAACTTACAGTAATTACGATCAGTCACGCAGTTTTAATAGTAAAAGTAATAGACGTTTTAGGAATGACAACTCCCAGAGCTTTAATAACAGACAAAATTCCAATTATCAATTCCGTCAAAATCATCAGCAGCAGGAACCATATTTTAGTAACAATAGAGGTTTTTCACAACAACAGCAACAAAATCAGCCGGTTAGTATACCTAACCAACAATGGAATGCACAAGGTCAACCAAGCTCCGATGTTTCGCCGCGTGCACGTGTAGTCTCAAACCCAACAAATAGTAACGCACGACAGCAAAGAAACAACTATGTACAGAAAACACAGTATTTCAATTCCTATCGCAATGCACCGTATAGGAATGACTATCACGATAGACGTAAAAACGATGAGCACAATTATCAGCGTACGTTTAATAACAGTCGGTCCTACCAGCAACAAAATGATCAGCAACAACATATCCTGATGAATGAACCCGATAGTAGGTATCATCCAGAGCGTAATACGTCTGGAAGAAGTAATAGAACAGTTCAAATAGTAGAAATGCCACAACATCCTCCTGACAATAATAACACGTCAGATAGAATTTGACTAGATACAGTATAGGTCGCATCTTCCAGTAATACAAGCACTAGTTTTGACACGCAGAATGTTGTTCATGAAAATGTAATTACTTTTGACGACATACGAGACACTCTTTTGCAGGAAAGACCAGTTGTTCAAAAAACCATTTCACATCCTGTCATCGAAATTAAAATTGGTTCATCGAAATTCTCAGCAGTAATTGATTCTGGATCACCTATGTCTGTTATAAATGAGGAGACTTTTAACGAGTGTAACAAAGAGAATACCTATCCGATATTACCACTAGGCAAAACAAAAGTGAAAGGAGCAGTATCGAGTAAAGGAGTAGACGTTAAATTACAGACGCATTTATCATTTTGTATTGCAGGTCATACCTTTCACTCTAATTTTTGGATTGTTCCTTTATTGACAACAGACGTTATTTTAGGTACGAATTTTCTGGTACAACACGACGCGGTCATTGATTTTCAGAATTCTTATTTAAGGTTAAAGGATGAAAATGTACAATTGGCTTTAGAATTTCAGCACTCTTTATCTGCGGAAGAACAAACAATTATTCGCACAGAGGTCATTTCCGCAACACGTAACATTGACTGTAATTCCACATTGTTCACTGATACGTGCGTACACAACTATAATACTCCAGACGAAACTGACTACGACGTAATGCAGATGATTTCCGATAAGGTTAAACAAAGCAGTGCAAATACAGACGACGAACGCACGCAACTACGCAAAATTCTTTTACAGCAAGCTCCAGTTTTCGACAACATTCCTGGTACTATGTCCGGCTTTATGTATGAATTTCAAGTAAAACAGCACGACACATTTAAAGCAAAGCATTATCCCATTCCATATATCCACAGAGAACAGGTTAAAATAGAGTTGCAGGATGTGCTTGACCAAGGAATTATTGAACCGGCAGTTAGTCCGTACATAAACCCGTTACATATTGTTAAGAAAAAAGATGGCTCACTTCGCCTTGTACTTGATTCACGTCACATTAATGACATTATTATTAATGAAACAGATCGACCACAGACTTTAGAGGAACTTCTACAGAAATTTCACGGTACAGCTATTTATTCCACATTAGATTTGAAATCGGGATTTCGGCAAATTCAACTTCATCCGAATTGCAGAAAGTACACAGCATTTCTTTGTTTTGGCGACTGTTATCAATTTTGTAAATTACCATTCGGCTTAACTATTTCTTCAGCAGCTTTTATTCGCGGTTTGAACACAATACTTCCGACAGAACTTAAAGACAGAATTACGACGTACGTAGACGATATTCTTATTGCAAAAGCCAACTGGTCTGAACACAATCTGATTCATGAACAACTGTTACAAACTTTTCGTGCACAAGGACTTACAGTTAACCTCAGTAAATCGCACTTTGGCAAAACTTCTATAAAATTTCTTGGACACGTAATTTCAGCAGAAGGCATTGCGCCTGATCCGGAAAAACTTCAAGCTCTACGTGACATTACTATTCCTACGACAAAAAAGCAATTACGCAGTTTTTTGAGCTTAATTAACTTTTTTCGTAAATTTATTCATCACTCTGCTTTAGACACACCCAGATTATGCCAATTAACAGGTAAAAACAGTATTTGGTCTTGGGATAAGCAAGCACATTCTGAATTCATGAATCTGAAACATGCTTTGTTGAATGCACCACTTTTATCGCACCCAGATCTTACTAGAAATTTTTCCATTGCCACCGACAGTTCCAATACCGCTTTAGGCGTACACATTTTCCAGGAAATTGAAGAAGAAGGCTCAACAGTAATTAAAAACATCGCATTTGCAAGTCGCATTTTGTCACCTGCTGAACGAAATTACTCCGTTACACAATTGGAAACATTATGTGTTGTATGGGCTTTCACGAGATTTAGGCACTTTCTTTATGGCAGACATACCACCGTTTACACAGACCACAGAGCGATACAATTTTTACTTTCGGCTAAATTCACTCACGACAGATTAAGCAGATGGAAACTTTATTTACAGAAATTTAATTTTACAATATTTCACATTCCCGGCACACAAAATGTTATAGCAGACCCACTATCGCGTTCTCTGAGCAACAATCAGCAAGACGTAGCAACCAACTTCTGCAAAGCAAATTTCAGTGTCATGTACATTCAACAAGTTGCATTTGAAAATTTTATTTCGTCGTCATTACAGGACATAGCACAAGAACAAAATAAAGACAACGTGTGGAAAGAAATTAAACACCTTTGGCAAGATAGGAATAATGTTACGATTAGAAACCATTACACTGTAAGCAATGACATTCTGTTTCGCCGCTCTCATCCTGACGGCAACAATTGGTTATTATGCATTCCTGACGAACTGGTTAACAAATTAATCTGGTACACTCATTTAAGTTACGCACATTACGGAGCACGAAAATGTTTTCTTATACTGAGACAGAACTGTTATTTTACCAACATGGAGAAACGTATACGACGAGTTTTAGCGTCTTGTAAAATTTGCCAGAAAGCTAAGTCGACACCACTTCACATATTCCTCCTTTATATCCCACTGTACCTGTTAAATTAAGACCCATGGCCGCAGTAGACATTTTTGGTCCTATTCCGAGAACTAACAGAGGTTTTTGCTACATATTTGTCGCTGTTGAGCTCACTTCAAAATTTGTTACTTTCACTCCGTTACGCAAAGCTACTGCTAAAACTGTTTAGAAAGCATTTGTAAAACATTTTCTATTTCATGTAGGGCATGTGATGAAAGTAATTTCTGACAATGGATCACAGTTTCGTTCTGCTATATGGACACGCATGTTACGAGCTAGAAACATTTCTCCGATTTATATATCCAAGTACTATGCTTCTTCGAACCCCTGTGAAAGATTAATGAAAGAAATTGGTAAGCTGTGCCGAATATACTGCCGCAAAAGACATATTGATTGGGATACACACATACTCTCATTCCAAGATGTAATTAATTCCATTCCAAATGAATCCACTATGCTAACTCCGTCTGTTATATTGAAAAACGTTGAACCACCAAACAAAATTAAAGAATTAGTAAACTTCCCTAAATGTCGTCGCCTACGGCACCATGAAATAATTGACATTGCGCTGAACAACATCAAACGTGCCGCAGAGCGCCGGAGAAGACAGCAAAAACAGGTTTGTACACGCCACGACTTTCACGTTGGACAGAAGATATTAGTACGTACACACTATTTATCCAGCAGAATAAAAGGTAAGTGCAGTAAATTTGAACTTCTATACGCAGGTCCATATCGGATTCGCAGCATCCCTCACCCCAATGTTGTACACGTCGAAACTTTGAGAACCAGAAAATCGAAAGGCAACCACCATTGGTCAAATATTAAACCCTTTATTGAATGAAGACACTTTATGATGTAACATGCTATGATGCCATTTACTAATCTTTATGACCACTTATGCAATTATATTAACATGACTAATTACTGATGATTATCGTATTTTATCTTGGCAAGTGCCCGGCAAGGTAAGGTTAGCAGGTCGCTTTTCTTGTCGTTACACATCAGACCGTGCATATTTTTCCAGATGAACTTACGTATTTTATGAATAATTATGCAATTCTATGTAATGACGTGTTAAATTTATCAAATTCTCTCTCCATTAAAGTCTTTAATTCTCGCCTCTATTAACTACACTACATACAAGCTGAACACAACGAACGTCACATTTTGTCTTTTTATGTACGATTGTTTTCATGTTTTGTTTATATGCACTGTGAAATAGTTAAGGTATAACACACCAGTTGATTTTGACATTCTTTTTGTCCTATGACATCTCAAGATCGTGACTGTTTTACGTTTTTTGCTGCTGCATTGTATTATTCTGTGTACATTTTTGCATCTGAACACTGTCAATGTCTTTGACATATTACGTTTTCTGTCATGTTATGCTGTATGGTTAATTAAGTCACCATAAACCAGTCATTATTTAGTGGGTATATGATTTAAATGCAAGACATTAATCTTTGTTCATCTATTTCAGAAAGAAGTTATGCGTGTAAGAAATAAATTCAATAGAAATGGGAATTTCATCTACGGAATAAACGAAAGAAGATGAATTAACTTTATGAGAAAGAGTAAATGGATCAGGATTAACAAGCATTAACAAGAATATACTATACTCATCGTAGAATAGCAGTCTTAACTAATTTTTTCTTTCAGAATACAAGGTGATTGATGCAGGCTGTCAGACAGAACTACACATCTTAGTTTTAGTGATGAAATATGCTAGAGATAAGGAATAGTTGTGTAATGAGTAATGAAGTGATTTTTTGCAGATGATAATGAATGCTGATGAATAATGATGAAGAATATGCTGCTATGAATAATGAAGTTTTTCATTACAGGTGATGATGATAATGTAGTTTTTGATGATATGGATAATGAAATTTTCTTTGCAGATGAGGATAATGTTGAAGTTATATTTAGGCTATGTAGTTATTTAAGTATTTGTTGCAGTTCGTTTTGACAGCAGGTGTTATATTGCACAGTATAATGACTGAAGGTTTTGGAAAGAACAGCTATGGAACACATTTTTTATACACATTTCACTACCTGTTAATTCGAAGTTCACTACTTTTCAGCATAAAATGCATTTCTCTTTTCAGCTTAATAATTCATTTTTATATATTTTTTTGCAGGAGAAATTATTTATGAGATTAATGTGCTATAAGCAGTTGTTCATTAAATCTATGAATGTGGTTACATATACTCTACTTGTTTCATAATCTTGCCACAGCTGACTTATGACGAATGACTTTACACATTTTTCATTTATACCAATAACCCAGAAACAAATTTTGTTCTTCTTGCTTTCCCCTATAATTACCCCAAGCAATGCATTGCTAACAAAGAAATGTATTACCAGTCCCAAATGATGTTACTAGTTTAAGAGAATTCTGAATATTACTGATCAGCTCTGAATAGTATGTCACTTCAGTAATGACTTCTTAATGATACAAAAAATATATATAAAAATAATGCTTTGTAATGGGCAAATAACTGCCATTGTTTATTGTAATGAGACTACTTATAATGCCCATGATCATTAATGCTATGACTGTAATTAACTGATTTTTAATCATGACTTCTTAATGGTGTGTGTCACCAGTTTCAAATAATGCTACTCATTTAAGGAAGTTCTGAATAATACTGAATGATGAACAATGTTTTATACTATTCAATACTTACTGGCCACTGAGTGCCAATAATTAATCTAATTAAATGAACTATGACCTTTCATGTTTTGATAACTGGCCAATGAGTGCCAATAATTAATGTCACTAGATGAATTATATTATTAATTATGCCATTAATTAGCTCTTGTTTTCAATGTTGACTTTTCATGTTTTGGTAAATGGCCAATGAGTGCCAATAATTTGTATCACTCAATGTATTATGTTAATGCTAGGCCAATAATTGACTCTCCTTTTCAATTAAGACTTCTGATGAATATCATTCTGTCATACTAAATATGCTTTGTAACTGACCAAGGACTGCCACTGTTTATTGTAATACGATTACCCATGATGCCAATGAATTAATTTTACGAACATTATTCTGTAATACTACATACTTGTACAGAAATGTTCAATAACTGGGCTATGAATGCCGCAAACTACTACTGTAATTCTCAATGAAGCCTATTATGTGACTTAATGTCCTTCACCTTATGAGCTAACTACCCTGAATTACTGCAATATCCATTTGTCCTGTCCATCCTCATGATCATGGAGCACTATATTTGGTTTTTGCACTAATTCTACGTTGGTGTGCCTTGTAAGAGCGTGGTGTTGACACGACATGCTGTCCACCACCGTGAGCGATGAAGACGTTATTATGGTCCCACTGTTTGGTGTACCTGATGTACTGCTAAAATGATAACAGGAAATATTACTACGACATTTCAGTGTCTTGGATACGCTGATAAATTCTGATGGGAAAAGATCTTCAAATTGTGTCACTTGGTGTTGTACTTCTGTGGAAAGATATGGACTTTCAGAACAGATGTGTGCAATCTAAAGTGCTACAACCATGATGCAAACCTTCCCTTTCCTATCCTAATAGTGAAGATCATTTTTTTTTTTTTGGTTAACATCATTTATGTTCATGGGCTATACATTTTTTCGATTTGCTGGACTCCAGTGCGAGTACACTTATGTCACTTGTCGACATGATTTTTTTTGCCATTATGTTTACTTGTTGTGAAAATGCTAAAGACATTTTTTCGATTTGTTCTGAAGTACAGTATATGTGCACTCTTGTCTTTTATATTGTATATACATTTTTATTTTGATGATATGTTCTGAACTACAGTGCATGTGCACTTATGTTATGTGTTAATATGTTTTCTACTGAACTTCAGTGCCTGTGCACTTTTCTCATTTTTCAATATCATTTGTACTCATTCTGTATGTTCAATACTTCAGTCATTTGTTACTCATTGTATATACATTTCGTCATTTGCTGATATGTTCTGAACTGCAGTGCATGTGCACTCATGTCACTTGTCAACATGATTTTTTGCCATTCTATTTACTTGTTCTGAAAATGCTAAAGAATTTTTTAGTGTGTATGCACGTTATTATCGCCAGTCTGTTTATTTGTTCTGAAAATGCTAAAGAATTTTTTCAGTGCGTGTGCACTTTGTTATCTGTCAAATAATTTGTATATACAGTTTTCTGATCTGCGAATATGTTTTGTACTCACATTTTGTCTTTGTTTGGAATGTTTTGTACTCGGTGCATGTGCACAACATTTAATTCATGTATCTAAATATTCTGTAAATTCTAGAAGTTGATAAATTAAAGAAAAATTTTGTCGCGCTTGGCAAGTCCAAATGACTCACCATCGCTGCCAAATTTTTGCCCCCCCAGTGGAGGGTTATGAAACACGTATGTTGTATGGCGGCGATGGCGAGGCATTGCAGAGTCTCTGACCAGAGAGCCATTTATCGTGGCTAGTCTGCGCTTGACCGCGCGAGAGTTGCGAGCGGTACTCTGTCTGTAGTCGTCGTGCAGTACAGTTGCGAGCAGTAGTCAGTGGCCAGTTTGTGAGTAGCAGTAGGGCAGTGCAATATGTCGACAGTAGTAGTCGAGTACAGTTGTGTGTGAGAAGTCGGCGGGCGTCGACATGGCACTCTGGTCAAGATTCAGGATGAGGTATATTATTTTTAAATGCGCTCAGCTAATAATGTAAATTAACTGTAACTAATTCGTGCAACAATCGCCCCAATAATAATTTTGATTTCAAAACAATTTTTAACGAAAGAACTATTTAATTGAACGAACGATTTCCTTCCATTTCCTTTAAAGAAAACTTTCAGTTAAATTTTTAAAAAAAATATTACTTACAATGCATTTCCTCCAAGCCGTGGCCAACAATAAGAGCAGAAATTTGACATGCAGTTTCAATGAGGTAAGAAATTAATTATGATTTTTTGCACAGGGCCAAAGACCGATATTTCGGTTTAACTGAGTTTACATTGTCACTGAAGTCTCATTAGCATTGAATTGTTTTTCATTATTTTCGTGACAGCTTACACCTTGAGTCAGATTGCGATTCTCATTTTTATTGTCATTAAATTTATTTGCTGGGAGCTTACGTTAGGTTGTATTCTTGTTAACATTCAACTATTGTGTTTCAAAATTTCTCTGGGGAGCTTACACTTAGCTCAATGTCCATTAGCATTTAAAATAATATCATTTAAAAATTTTCGCCTGGGAGGTTACAGTATTGAATCCTTTTTCTTAAGGCTATTTACAAAATTCACACACGAGGAGAGACACATCATCTTCCCTATCTATTCCTACACAAGAATCGTTTGCCCATTTTTTGCACATGGAACAAGCGACACAAACTTCAATTGATTTAGACTAAAACTCACTACAATATAAACATTCACAGTCAGAACTTTCCTCATAATCACTCTCGTTAGTATTGGATGCTGTCTCCTTCTTTTTCCATTTATCGTCAGGCCTTTTCCTTTCTTTTTTAAATTCTTAATTTGAGCACCCAGGACCAGAACAGTTAGCCTCAATAACTTTCTCATTCTTAGGCCGCAGTTCGCTGTTACAATTCGCTGAAACCTCGCCAGCTTGATAACCCAGCCCGTTGGAGTCGTCTTTTTAGCTGGTGTGCTAGGTGGAGGCAATTCCAATTGTTTAGTTCCAGATATAATACCCTCGTTATTATCCATTAGAACTACTGAAGGCTTTGGGAGAGCCAGTCATGACAAAACTCTACCATCTGGTGAGCAAGATGTATGAGACAGGCGAAATACCCACAGACTTCTAGAAGAATATAATAATTCCAATCCCAAAGAAAGCAGGTGTTGACACATGTGAAAATTACCGAACTATCAGTTTAATAAGTCACAGCTGCAAAATACTAACGCGAATTCTTTACAGACGAATGGAAAAACTGGTAGAAGCCGACCTCGGGGAAGATCAGTTTGGATTCCGTAGAAATGTTGGAACACGTGAGGCAATACTAACCTTACGACCTATCTTAGAAGAAAGATTAAGAAAAGGCAAACCTACGTTTCTAGCATTTGTAGACTTAGAGAAAGCTTTTGACAACGTTAACTGGAATACTCTCTTCAATTCTGAAGGTGGCAGAGGTAAAATACAAGGAGCGAAAGGCTATTTACAATTTGTACAGAAACCAGATGGCAGTTATAAGAGTCGAGGGGCATGAAAGGGAAGCAGTGGTTGGGAAAGGAATGAGACAGGGTTGTAGCCTCTCCCCGATGTTATTCAATCTGTATATTGAGCAAGCAGTAAAGGAAAGAAAAGAAAAATTCGGAGTAGGTATTAAAATTCATGGAGAAGAAGTAAAAACTTTGAAGTGCGCCGATGACATTGTAATTCTGTCAGAGACAGCAAAGGACTTGGAAGAGCAGTTGAACGGAATGGACAGTGTCTTGAAAGGAGGATATAAGATGAACATCAACAAAGTAAAACGAGGATAATGGAATGTAGTCAAATTAAATCGGGTGATGCTGAGGGAATTAGATTAGGAAATGAGACACTTAAAGTAGTAAAGGAGTTTTGCTATTTATGGAGTAAAATAACTGATGATGGTCGAAGTAGAGAGGATATAAAATGTAGACTGGCAATGGCGAGGAAATCGTTACTGAAGAAGAGAAATTTGTTAACATCGAGTATAGATTTATGTGTCAGGAAGTCGTTTCTGAAAGTATTTGTATGGAGTGTAGCCATGTATGGAAGTGAAACATGGACGATAACCAGTTTGGACAAGAAGAGAATAGAAGCTTTCGAAATGTGGTGCTACAGAAGAATGCTGAAGATAAGGTGGGTGGATCACGTAACTAAAGAGGAGGTATTGAATAGGATTGGGGAGAAGAGAAGTTTGTGGCACAACTTGACGAGAAGAAGGGATCGGTTGGTAGGACATGTTTTTAGGCATCAAGGGATCACAAATTTAGCATTGGAGGGCAGCGTGGAGAGTAAAAATCGTAGAGGGAGACCAAGAGATGAATACACTAAGCAGATTCAGAAGGATGTAGGTTGCAGTAGGTACTGGGAGATGAAGAAGCTTGCACAGGATAGAGTAGCATGGAGAGCTGCATCAAACCAGTCTCAGGACTGAAGACCACAACAACAACAACAACTACCCTCGTTATCTGACGGCCTATCAAGTCCGATGTCATTTGTGGCTGCCGCGAGGAAATCCGCTTCGGTGGATATGGATGGGTCCGTGGGCCATATTCCAGTAGCTTCGAAACCTTTAATAGCGGTTTTCTATGCTGCACTTTTGATGAAAGCTGAACCAAAAAGCGTTGAGATTTGAAAGAGAGTTTCGACTTTCCCTGTGTTGCTTCGTAGCCATTTTCGAATTTCATCGCTATAATGAAGACTTAACGGCTTCATAAAAGAAACATCTAGCGGCTGAAGTCTGTGAGAGCAATGTGGTGGTAAACGTAGCAAAGAAACGCCACTCGCCCTCGCTTAGTCTATAATGTCAATGTTCTTGTTATGTGTTGAGTGGCCATCTAATATAAAAAGAAAAAAATCCACAAATTTTCGAAACCATACAAAGAATGAGTCTGTGGTCATGCATCCGGTGCTGTGGACCTCAGCCCAACTTCCTGGTGGCAGTCCTAATTCAAATTCTTTCTACTTTTTCTTTCGTGGAAAAATAAGCATTGGAGGCATGTAAGCTCCGCTTGCTGACGTACAAATGAGGCAGGTTACAGTTTCGCCCCTTTCCGCAGATGTTAACGATCCTACTTGACGTTTCCCCTTGCAAGCTGTGATCTTTGACTGGTTTTTAGTGTTAACCGAAACGCCTGTTTCATCACAATTAAGTATCTGAGAAGCTATTGGTTTGTGTGTGTCAATTACATTTGTTAGTAACGAAAAAAACCTATCGACAGCTACGGTACTTTACTAAAACCCATGGCTCTTGCACCAGGCGTTGCTTCGGGTTTGCGAACAGATAAATTGGGATGTCTTTTAAGGAATCCTTTGGCTCAATTTTCGCCTGCAATTTCATTTTTAAATCTATGAACAATGGCATTTCTTACAGCCAACTGATAAGCTAAGGTACGTAAGTCTTTGATGGTTAAGACGAATAACCTAGCCTACATACTTTTTAAGTACTTAACGAGCTCATCTCCCTGTTCTTCTGTAAATACGTTTTCAAACTTTCCAGCCATTTTATCAATTTTGTACTCAGGGTTTTCCCTTCTTTTTTTAACATATCTTTCCAGAGTAGTCTGGGGAACGTCAAATTGGTTTGAAGTATTCAAATACCCACAATAGCCAGAATTAACAGTCTCCACAGCATTGTTCATGGCCTCAGTAGACCATGACTACCTACTTGTTTTTATCTTACATACTCGAACCATCTGAAATCGAAAGCAAATTAGATTAGGAGCCTAATAAAAGCGGCCACTTCGTTAAAAAAAGTAGTGGGGCAGAATGGGGTACATCCCCATTCCGTCCCAGGTACTGCGTCTAGGTTATGGGGGTAAGGCCACTAAACAAAGACACGAAAACAAACATTTAATCGCATGAAACTTAAGACTATTAAACATATTTTAAGCATCTACTAACAATAGTCGTATTGTAAATAAGTAGGTATACCTTGTCTTGCTTCCAGTTCGCCAGAAGTTACAAGGCAGGAGCAAAAATTAGTACAATGAAAACTTCACGACCCAACGCTTATGAAAACCAAACAAATATGGGAGCCATGGTTGAGCAGTAGCTGTCTAAACTACACTACTGGCAATTAAAATTGCTACACCACGAAGATGACGTGCTATAGACGCGAAATTTAACCGACAGGAAGAACATTCTGTGATATGCAAATGATTAACTTTTCAGAGCATTCACACAAGGTAGGCGCCAGTGGTGACTCCTACAACGTACTGACATGAGGAAAGTTTCCAACCGATTTCTCATACACAAACAGCAGTTGACCGGCGTTGCCTGGTGAAACATTGTTGTGATGCCTCGTTTAAGGAGGAGAAATGCGTACCATCACGTTTCCGACTTCGATAAAGATCGGGTTGTAGCCTATCGTGATTGTGGTTTATCTTATCGCGACATTGCTGCTCGTGTTGGTCGAGATCCAATGGCTGTTAGCAGAATATGGAATCGGTGGGTTCAGGAGGGTAATACGGAACGCCGTGCTGGATCACAACGGCCTCGTATCAGTAGCAGTCGAGATCACAGGCATCTTATCCGCATGGCTGTAAGGGATCGTGCAGACACGTCTCGATCCCTGAGTCAGCAGATGGGGACGTTTGGAGACAACAACCATCTGCACGAACATTTCGATGACGTTTGCTGCAGCATGGACCACCAGCTCGGGGACCATGGCTGCGGTTACCCTTGACGCTGCATCACAGACAGGAGCGCCTGCGATGGTGTACTCAACGATGAAACTGAGTGCACGAATGGCAAAACGTAATTTTTTTCGATGAATCCAGGTTCGATTTACAGCATCATGATGGTCGCATCCGTGTTTGGCGACATCGCGGTGAACGCACATTGGAACCGTGTATTCGTCATCGCCAGACTGCCGTATCACCCGGCGTGATGGTATGGGGTGCCACTGGTTACACGTCTCGGTCACTTCTTGTTCGCATTGACGGCGCTTTGAACAGTGGACGTTACATTTCAGATGTGTTACGAGCCGTGGCTCTACCCTTCATTCGATCCCTGCGAATCCCTACATTTCAGCAGGATAATGCACGACCGCATGTTGCAGGTCGTGTACGGGCCTTTCTGGATACAGAAAATGTTCGACTGCTGCCCTGGCCAGCACGTTCTCCAGATCTCTCACCAATTGAAAACGTCTGGTCAATGGTGGCCGAGCAACTGGCTCGTCACAATACGCCAGTCACTACTGCTAAAGAACTGTGGTATCGTGTTGAAGCTGCATGGACAGCTGTACCTGTACACGCCATCCATGCTCTGTTTGACTCAATGCCCAGGCGCATCACGGTCGTTATTACGGCCAGAGGTGGCTGTTCAGGGTACTGATTTCTCATGATCTATGCACCGAAATTGCGTGAAAATGTAATCACATGTCAGTTGTAGTTTAATATATTTGACCAATGAATACCCGTTTATCATCTCCATTTATTCTTGGTGTAGCAATTTTAATGGCCAGTAGTGTAGTTCTAGTTACTGACGATCGTTGGCAGCAGCTCCTTGACACGAAAATACGTACAAGTTCATTGTGCCCCAGTACCCCGTTCTACCCCGCGTTACCGTATGTGAAATTACGTGTGCTTTATCCCCAAGGACCGCCTACAATCGGACAGAATTATTCCGTAGCTCTTTCTCCTAGAAGTTCATTACAGAAAAACTCAGAGTCTGCGAAACTTTAGGGTTTCAATTACTACTTCGGCAAGGTTACTAATATACTACATGGGCAGCAAGGGTTCCAACACAGTTCCCTGTAGCACACCGGCCTTCATTCATGACTTTTATAACGTGCGGGAAAAGTGCGGGTTGGGTTTCAGGTGATCGATGTTCTTTACATCCATGTTGGTTGGCACAGAGGAGGAGATGCTGTGCAAGACAGGTTATGATTGTGAAGCGCTGGTGATGAGCTTAGTTTCGGATTCAGCGAATCGCAATGCTGTGACTTGTTTCTGCGCAAAGTGTTGCGCGCCGCGGCCTGCTCCGCCCGGCGACGCAGTGTCCTTCTCCCGCAAGCCCGCCGCGTTGCCGCTGCCGCCCCCGTAGCCTGAGGTAACGATCCCCGTTTCCAATTCCCAAAGCTCATCCAGTATCAGAGCCGGCGCGCGCTCGGCCGTGCCGGCAGTTCAGTGTTCGGGCGACGTAGCAGCAGCCCGCGCGGCGTATCGCGAATATAAAGCGATGCCCCCCCGCAGCGGCCGGAGTTGCTCGGATTCGGCACGGCTTACGGCTGCCACCTGCGTAAGCCACCTGGCAGTGTTTTTTGCCTGCGTCGCGGAAAACGCGCTCGATACTGGCGAAGTTGCCCGCGCTTGCAGTTGAGAAACATCGGCAGCTCTTTTAGAAAGAGAAAGAGACCTTGACAAATCTGCGGCGCTGTGCACGACCGGATAAACTGACTGTGTACGTCTCCGAATGGCATTTGCAAAATATTATGTTTTTGAGGTTATCTCACCGACTTCATATAAAATGAGAGAAGGAACGGATATTGTTTGAATTGGTACTGGCAGAGAGATGTAAGAGAAGTGAACGTGGCCTAAATAAGTTGAACGACACGTTGTGATATTATACGCGATTGTCAAACAATGATTGGTTTCTGTCCCATCTATAGTGGCCGTACTGATCGACCATTATGGTCGAAAGTGTAGCTGGCGGTGATGGGTCAGGATGTGTGGCAGTTGAAGCATCCCCAACTCTCTTGTGGTTCCCTTTTTAGGTACTCCACGTCGACGTCTGCTCGTAGATACGTATCGTCGGTAGGTAATCAGGCTTTACTTCCCGACGTGACAGCGAAATGGCTCTGAGCACTATGGGACTTAACATCTATGGTCATCAGTCCCCTAGAATTTAGAACTACTTAAACCTAACTAACCTAAGGACATCACACAACACCCAGTCATCACGAGGCAGAGAAAATCCCTGATCCCGCCGGGAATCGAACCCGGGAACCCGGGCGCGGGAAGCGAGAACGCTACCGCACGACCACGAGCTGCGGACGACGTGACAGCGGTGACTCTCCGATGAGGTGCGGGCCTTGTGTTTTGCTATTACTGCGAGTCTTGTAAATATCGCTTTTATTTAGTAATTTGCCCAGCTAAAACTCTCCCCTTTTATGATTAAGAGAGCCTGCGCCACTTTTCGGAGCTAGTGGGGATGTCAAAGAGTCACAAAATTTAATATTAAGCAGTCCGTAAAACACGTAAGCCTTCACTTTAGTTAGCGTGTTAGTTAATGCCTACGCTTTCCGCTAGATGGTGCTGACTTACTGCTGAATAGCTTTGGTTCCGTAAAACCTTCACTGATTAGTACTAGGTAAATGATATAAGTACAACACTCTTGTATTTCACTTTCACTCTACATTCAAGGATTAAGATGGTGATTTATGATGGTCTATTTAAAAGGTTCCTAGCCTGGAGGAATCTAAATACTCCGCAAATGCCGATATGCACGAACTCTACGTCAAGATTCGCAACTAACGGCACACATCACTTTCAAAAGTCCACACTTTAATATCTGAATACCGATACCTCTGAATTCACTCATATCAGCTGATAATTTGAGTTTCTGTCGTCTATATGACCGTAAAGTTCCAATCTAGCACTATAGTCCTAAAATCCCCTTAATACTCCTTTACTACCAACAGTCAGAGATCGTACACTACACAACTTTTAATCTCCATAATATTCTAAAAGTTTATCGTGAATCCTAACACGATAAAGTCCAATCTAATTATTGTCTCGCTGACTGACACGGGTTCCTCGCCCTTTAAAGAAACAATCAAGGAAAAAAAGCGGCAATAATGACGATCATGCCTTTTTATAGGTTTTTCATCACAAGAGTTTAACGTCACTGCCTTCTCCATGACGGAGCTTCCGTGGGTTTGCTGTATTTAGACGTCAAATACTTGCTGATATACTATAATTTTGATCTGCAATTACCGAACTCTGATTCTACACAATTTTCCCTTCTAAAAATTCTATTCTTAACTTTAAATTATTCTTTCTATAGCTTTTATCACTGTAAACTGAACTGAGGTGTTGCACAGTTCATCTCCCAGGGCTTAGCTGTAGTGGAGTATGGGCGGGTGTCTGGCGATGAGCCTTAAGGGGAGGTTTACTGTCTTTTGGTTCCAAAAATCGACCTTTTTAAATTGAATTTTTGGATCCATAAAAGTGTTTAGAATCCACCACTGAAACGTTTTTTCCGAATACGGAACGGAAATGTTTGTTACTCGCGATTGAACAAAAAAAATGCACCTGCCTGAAATCGGCGTTTCTCACGCATCAGTTTTTTTTTCTTTCGGAGGACGAGTTATTGTACCGATTCTTGGGAGAAAACACACAAAATTCAAATGAAAGTTTGAACGCGTGTGTTTGGAAGATATCCTCCAAGCATTTGCATTCTGGTGCGAAGACTGTGGAGACTGCGAGTTTTCTGGCAGTGAGCAGCTTCAACAAAGGGTATTCAGCAATTATGAAGACAGTGACCACGATGGACGTCACCCTGGGACTCTACTCGACACAGTTTGCCAAGCATTCGGACGACCACCGGATTCAAGCGGCTGAAAAACCGCTTGTCACCGGCCGTACGAGTGGCTCCGGAGCAGCGCAGGATGGCCCAGATCGAGAGGAACGCCCTCTATGAGGAAGAGGAAGGACTAGTTTATGGGCCCGGAATAGCAGATTGAACGTACGTTGCAAATATATTGCATTTATGTGTAGTCAAAACTTCAAACGCGTTTTTCTCGAAATGACGTTTTTTTTATGGCGCGGTTCGTTCCGACGGCATTTCCGCCTTTGCTCTTCGACATTTTCGGTCGAATAAATTTTAGTTTGTAGAGGAAATATCAATAAACATTTTGACCATATTTGACATTGTTATCTATATCACCTCCCGAGAAAAAATTCTCGAAGAACATGCTTTTTTGGAGCAAAAATAGTAAACCTCCCCTTAATGGACTCGATGTTTGTTCAATTAGCCTTTCAGTCAATAATAATTAAATTCATTTTTAATACACACTGACGGGAAAAAACCGCAAACTCAAAAAATAATTAATTTAGTGTAATGAAACTTCGGGAAACTATTTGTCTAGGTTAAGTATTTAAGTGATTAACATTGCAAGAATTTCATGTAAACGCGAGATAAGCCACTGAAAATACGAAATGCTGGTACATTAATAACCACCAGAATGTTAAATGCAAGCTTGTAAACGTCCATGTGTTGTATCGTACAGATATCGGATCTCAGTTTGTGAGATGGAGTTCCACGTCTGTAGCAGTTGGTTGGTCATTATAGGGACGGTTAATGCTGGTAGTGAGAGAATTGTCGTCCGATGATGTCCCATATGAGCTAAATTGAAGACAGATCTGGTGATCGATCAGGCGAAGGAAACTTGTCGACACTCTGTAGAGCATGTTGGGTTACAACAGCCGTATGTGGGCGAGCGTTATCCTGTTGGAAAATACCCCTAGGAATGCTGTTCATGAATGGCAGCAAATTTAGGTCGTATCACCAGATCGATGTACAAATTTTCGTCCCTGTTGTCACACGATATTTCACCCCAGATGATAACTCCAGTTGTAGTTCCAATGCGTCTAGCATGCGCTGTGGCCAAGCGGTTCTAGGCGTTTCAGTCCCGAACCACGCGGCTGCTAGGGTCGCAGGTTCGAATCCTGCCTCTGGCTAGTATGTGGGTGATGTCCTTAGGTTAGTTAGGTTTAAGTAGTTCTAAGTCTAGGGGATTGATGACCTCGGAAGTTAAGTCCCATAGTGCTCAGAGCCATTTGAACCAGTTTTTAACCATAATGGCTGTACTAGCGCCAGTCTTGTGCGACTGGTGAGAAATTTTAGTAGACAGCATCGTTCACATGTAGGAGCACGCCTTACAACTTTCGGTTACTTCTCACAACTCCTTGTCGATGCTGCTACTTTTTTTTCGTCAGTGTACTTCATACAGGACAGATTCCAGAACATTTTTCCACATAAGCGGCTTGACAATTGGCGCTCACCCCTCCCCCGTTTCACTTGCACACTTTCACCTGTACCAAATTTCGGCGCTACTTGTGATCTGCACTGTATACATATCTTGCACTTCGGTGCCATTGACGTTCCTCTGAGCAGGGCGCCCTTAGCAGCCGCTACTAACGGCGTTAAGTCCTGTATGTAATACATATGTCGCGCCTCTGCCACCCATCTCACATTGGCGCCCCCAAGCGCCGTCTGAAGTTGTTTCGCCTTAAACTGGCCTGATGTTATAAACGGGAAATAGAGTAAGTACGTATTGGTTGCGATGGTAAAGGGATATCGTAGGTAAGATCTGAAGCTGCAGCCGTCGCAAGCAGTTAGTGTTGTGAATAAACAAGAAGAGTTAGTCAGCTTCTGGGGAACTGTATCTAGCAACAAGGAAGAGTAACAACCCAGAAACAGCCAAATATTATAAAAACTACTGTGTTACTTTAAGAAAGGTTATTAAAAAGTCCAGAAGCATGTGCTTCATGTCTGAGATTAATACCTCTGATAAAAAAATGAAAACAATATGGAATATTATTACAAGAGAGACAGGGCAACCAAGAGTACGGGATGAGGGCATTAGCATGAAAGCGAATGGAAACTTGACAAACAACAAGCCATAAGTCTAAAACATTTCGAATAATCATTTTTTAAATGTTGTAGAGAAAATAGTATCTAAATGTTCATTAGAAGAAACAAGGCAGTTAATAGAAGAGGCCTTACCACACCATTTGATACAATTGAAATTCCACCCACCTCTCCTTCTCACATTAGGAAGATTCTCTTAAGAATATAAATTCACATGGAATTGATGGCATTTCCAGCAGGATAATAAAAGTTTGTTCCCAAGAGATAAGTGGGATTCTTAGCCACATATGTAATACCTCTCTGAAGCAGGTTATTTTCCCAGATAGACTGAAGTATGCCATTGTTAAACCACTGCATAAAAAAAGGGATACGTCTGATGTCAATCTCTCTTCTGACTGCCTTATCCAAAATTCTCGAAAAAGTAATTTATTGTTGAGTAGCTTCACACATATGTAAAAATAAAGTTTTAACGAAATGTCAGTTTGGTTTGCAGAAAGGTTTTTCAACGGAAAATGCTGTATATACTTTCAGTAATAAATATTAAATACTCTGAAGAACCGAAAGTCAGCCGTTGGGATTTTTTGAGATCTATCAAAGGCTTTTGATTGTGTAAATTACGGAATACTTCTAGATAAGCTTGAGTACTGTGGTATGAATGGGACAGTGCTAAAATGGTTTAAATCATACCTAACTGGAAGAGTGCAGAAAGTTGATATAAGCACTTCACACAATATGCAAAAAACTGGTGATTTCTCAAACTTGGGAACAATCAAGAATGCGGTGCCGCAAGGTTCGGTCTTGGGTCCTCTGCTGTTCTTAATATATATATTAATGACTTGCCATTCTATATTCACGAAGATGCAAAGCTGGTAGTTTTTGCCGATGACACAAGTGTAGCCGTCACACCCAACAGACAAAAATTAACTGGTGAAATTGTAAACAATGTTTTCCAGGAAATCATTAAGTGGTTCTCTGCAAATGGGCTCTCATTTAACTTTGACAAAACACAGTACATACAGTTCCTCACAGTAAATGGAACGACACGATTAATAAATTTAGACTTCGATCAGAAATCGGTAGCTAAGGTAGAATATTAATAATTTCTAGGTGCATGCATTGATGAGGGGTTGAACTGGAAAAAACACACTGAAGATCTGCTGAAACGTTTGAGTTCAGCTACTTATGGTATTAGGGTCATTGCAAATTTTGGCGATATACATCTCAGTAAATTAGCTTACCACGCCTGCTTTCATTCTCTGCTTTCGTATGGCATCATATTCTGGGGTACCCCTTGGTTGAGTAAAAGAGTGTTCATTGAACAAAACCGTGTAATCAGAATAATTGCTGCAGCTCATCCAAGATTATTCTGTAGACACTTATTTAAAGAGCTAGAGATCTTCACTGTAGCCTCACAATATATGTATTCGCTTATGAAATTCTTTATTAACAATCCGAACAAATTCAAAAGTAATAACAGTGTATATGGCTACAACACTAGGAGAAAGGATGATCTTCACTACTCACGGTTAAATCTAACTTTGGCTCAGAAGGGGGTAAATTACGCTGCCACAAAAGTCTGGTCTCTTACCTAATAACATCAAAAGTCTGACAGATAGCCATATAGCATTTAAAAGGAAATTAAAAGAATTTCTTAATGGCAACTCCTTCTACTCATTATATGAATTTTTTGGATGTAGTAAGTGTGTAATTTTCCCAAACCCCCCCAAAAAAGTTTAAAAATATTAAGTGTCATGTAATAATTTGTGTATTGTAATATCTTGTATGGACACCCTTTATTAACCTCACACGTTCCACATCATTAGGAAGTGTCGTATTCATGATCTACGGCACAGGTACTAATCTTCTCTTAATCGCAAGAACATGTCTGTGTGCCTACTATTCGTCTGCCTGAAAATCCCGGGAAGGGAGCAGCGTACTGTCTACCACAATGGACTCACATTCGGGTGGATTCCGCTTCATAATGCCGCTCCGCCACGCAGACCTATGTTTTATAATGTTTCTGTTTTATCTTTGGTGTTAATAAACCGCTTCAACTATATTTAGTCCGTTATTTTTAGATCACTATCTGTTTCGTGGCACTAAAAGCCAGATCTTCAGGTGAACGTGTAACTAAAAGGTCAGAGCTAAAAATCTCGTAACTCTGTAGCCAACATTAGTTCTGCGTCAGAACCACACAACGCTAAAAGGCCGTACATCATGGAATAAAACAGCCGGACTCCAATCCTATACCATAGTGGATTGGAATCCGGCTGTTTTAATTCATGACGTACGACCTTTCAGCGGTTTTTAGTTCTCACGCACAACTAATGTTGGCTACAGAGTTACAAGCTTTCTGCTTCTAATGTGTTAGTTGTATGTGCTCCGGAGTATGTGGCTTTTTGTGCCACGAAAACGGTAGTAATCTAAAAATAAAGGACTAAATATAGCTGAAGCGATTTATTAATACCCAAGATGATTACTCATAGCTGTAGTTCCCTACTTTCACGTACATCTGCAGTTTCTATTTTATGTACTCATTAAGTGATTGATTCCCTCTGGTATCGGATATTTCATATAATGTATTCTACTTGATTACTTCCACAAAGACTATTCAATTTTAGATCCTTCTGTAACACGATATCTCAACCGTATCGATCCTTTTCCGGTATTGCCACAGTCCAAATTAATTTCGATACAACGCTGTCTTCCCAACGGACTTTTTCAGAAATTTCTTTTTCAAATAAAGGCTTATGTTTGATAGTATTAAACTTCATTCTGCTCTTTGTGTGTGCTGGTCTGCTTCTTATATTTCCCTTGTTTCCAACGTACCTGAATTTCTTAACTTCGTCTCGTTCGTTACCACCAATTATGACATTAAGCTTATCGCTAATTTCATATCTGCTACACCCCACTACTTTAATGTTTATTTGAATCACTCTCAGTTGATGATCTGGGCTCATTTGACTTTGTAGTCCACTGAACACATCACGTAGTTGTTCCTTACTTTCATCGGAGCTAAGTATGTCTTTGGTGAATCTTATATCGTCTGACCTTGAATTTTAATCCCGCTCTAGAACAATTCTTTTATTCTTAACTCCGTATGAACCTCATCTGAATATTCTCTTTAAAAAGGCCAACACTGAACTATGTCCCGTCAATTATAGTGTGTTCCCTGCGTAATGACTACTACTTTTACAGTATGCTATGCGCTAATTTTCTATTCGACCATGAACAATAACAGTTCGTTTGAATAAATTATGAAATATTGTCCTTCATACACTGCTAAAATTGCGTTGAATTCGGGAAATTTCCAGTGACCACTGCCGACTGAAGGGCCCTGAAGCCTCTCCTTCTGTCCAGTCCGCTCGCTTGGCTGCAACTGCGGCCACAGCACAAGGACATAAAATTTGACACGAACTCTGCACTGGGTAACTACATGCATACTGCACGCAGGACATAGGTAGCTCGCTGCTTCATATGCATATGTCGGTTCTGCAGGCAGTTATACGTTTGCGGTACCGCCAAGGGGACGCGCACGGCGCGAGCGGGCTCGACGAGCGTACTGACATTTATTAAATAACCTAACTCGTCCCTGTAATTATGTAAATGTGTTCATTAAAGGCCCCGCCACCGGCGGCCTGTTATTAAAAGCGACCCTCAGTAAATCACCCTCGTGCAGCCGGGCCTCAGCACCGCCGTACCTGCTGCTCTCAGGTGTACTGTTACGCCTCTGACGTCACAGGAGGAGGCCCACCGCCGCAGGACAGATGGTAAAAATCCACTGAATAGGGAACTGGTCCTCTCAAACTTCTCATATAACATATGACTTTGAGGACCCACTACACTCTTAGAAACTTTTTATCTTTAAAAATAATTTGTAACGCATTAGGCAGAGAACTAAAAGACGAAAGTCGAAACCAGGCCTAAGGAACAGACGATATTCTGTCAAAACAATAGCACTGGGAGACCAAACCATGACAAAACTCTTCCATAAGGTGTGCAAAATGTATGAGACGAGCGAAATTCCCTCAGACTTCTAGAAGATTGTAAAAATACCATTTCCAAAGAATGGAGTTGCTAATGGGTATGAATATTACCGAACTATCAGTTTATCAGCTCATGGTTGCAAAATATTAGTAAGTGTAGTTTACAGATGAATGGAAAAATACGTAGAAGCCGACCTCGTGGACGATGATTTTGGATTCTGGAGTGGATTCTGGAGCCATGCAGGAACACGCGTGAGAATACTGAACCTACCACGTATCTTAGAAGATAGGGTAAGGAAAGGCAAACCTACGTTTAAAGCATTTGCAGACTTAAAGAAAGTTTATGGCTTAGTTGACTGGAATATGCTCTTTGAAATTTAAAGGTAGCAGGGGCAAAATACAGGGAGCGAAAGGCTATTTACAACTTTTACAGATAACTGGAGGCTGTTATGTACCGGGGTATGAAAGGGAAGGAGTGGATGCGAGGAAAGTAACACAGGGTTGTAGCCTATCTCCGATGTCATTTAACATGCACACTGAGTAAGCGGTAAAGGAAAACGAAGAATAATTTGGAGTCGCAATTAAATTTCAGAAAGAAGCAATAAAAACTTTGAAGTTTACCGATGATTTTGTCACAGACAGAAAAGGAACTGGATGAGCAGTTGAACGGAATAGACAGTGTCTTACAAAGAGAATGTAAGATGAACGTCATAAAAGCAAGTCAGGGATCATGGAAAGTTCAAAAAATTGTTCAGATGTGTGTGAAATCGTATGGGACTTAACTGCTAAGGTCATCATTCCCTAAGCTTACACATTACCTAACCTAAATTATCCTAAGGACAAACACACACACCCATGCCCGAGGGAGGACTCGAACCTCCGCCGGGACCAGCCGCACAGCTCATGACTTAGCGGAAAATAGTCGAATTCAATCAGGTAATTCTGAGGTGGTTACCATAGGAAACGATACACTTAAACTTGTTGATGAGTTTGTGATATCTCGGCAGCAAAAAACTGATGATGACTGAAATAGGGAGGATATAAAATGTACACTGGCAATGGTAAAGAATGCCTTTCTGAAGAAAAGAAATTTGTTAACATCTAATATACACTTCAGTGTTTGAAAATTTTCCCCCCGTGTGGGGGTTAAAAATCGTAGAGGGACACCAAGTGATGAATGTAAGAAGATTCAAAATGCTGTATTTTACAGTAGTTATTTGGAGAGCAAGAGGCTTGCACAGAATATAGTAAAATGGAGTGCTGCATCAAACCAGTCTTAGTATTTGTACTTCTTTTATTGCTTACAAGATTGGTTTATTTAACATGACATCATATGTTTTTGCTTGTTTTAAATTATTTGGAGTAATACCGATGCCCAGAGGAAGCATCCTTGTAATCTGTCATATATGTGGCCTTTCTGATGCGGGGTGCGGCGACAGCTCTAGGACTCCCACAAGGAGAAACTAAGGGCCCTTTCTGTTCAGCAAATTCCAACTCTGTGCCGGTTCATTGTTTAGCCTGATAATGTGCACTGAGATGACGAAAGTCATGGAATAACTGCTAGTATCGTTTCGGACCCATTTTGTCCGGCGTAGCTGAGTAACTCGACATTGCATGTACCCAAACATTTGTTGGAAGTAGCCTGCGGAAGTATTTAGCCTTGCTACTACTAAAGCTGTCCCTAATTGCGTAAGTATTGCCGGTGCACGATTTTGTGCACGAACTGAGTCCTCGAATATGTCCCATAAAAGCTCGATGGAATTCGTGCCGAGGGATCTGGGCGACCAAATCAATCACTCGAACAGTCCAAAATGTTATTAAAACCAATCGTTATCAGCTGTGGCCCGGTGACACGACATCGTTGTTTGGAAACATAAGGTCCATGAATGGCTGAAAATGGCATCGAAGTAGCCGAACATAAGCATTTCCAGTTCGGTTCAGATGGAGAAAACCCAGTCTATTCCACGCAAACACAGCCCACACCATTAAGGAACTACCACCAGCTCGCACAGTGCCTTGTTGACTACTTTGGTCCATGCTCTTACCAACTTAAACAGGAAGTTATCTGATCAGGCCACGATATTCCAGCCGTCTAGCGTCCATCTGATGTGGTCAGGAGCCCAAGAGAGGTGCTGCAGGCGATGTTGTGCCGTTAGAAAGGCACTCACGTCGATCGTCTGCTGCCATAGAACAGTAACTCCAGATTTCACCACGCTGTCCTAACGGACACGTACGTCGTATGTCCCACATTGGTATCTACGGTTATGTCGATGTTGCTTGTCTGTCAGCACTGACAACTCTATGCAAACACTGCTGCTTTCGGTCGTTAAGTGAAGGCTATCGGCCACTGTGTGTGGTAAAAAGAAGTCCTTGAAATTTAGTATTCTTGGCACACACTTAACACCGTGGATCTCGGAATATTGAATTCTCCAACGATCTCTGAAATGGAATGCCCCTTGCGTCTAGCTCCAACTACCATCCCGCGTTCAGAGCCTTTTAATTCCCGTCGTTCGGCCATATTCATGTCGGAAACTTTTTCAGATTACTTACCTGAGTACAAATGACAGCTCTCCAAAGGCACTGTACTTTTATATCTTACGGATGTGTTACTACCGCCATTTGTATTTGTGTACGTCTGTGGCCCATGACTTGACTCCACATTGTATGTTTAGCTAAGTCTGGGCTGCCTTGGTGAGGGAGGAATGGGAGATTTCGTTAGTTTTCGTGGCACAATAGCGGGATGCAGACACTGAAAAGACTGTAGGAACGCCTAAGTTCACATTCCTGTACAGCCTAAGTCATGCACCGACGAAAAAATATATCTTCCCGCCAAATTTTAGAAGAGGTATTTCATTGGCTCGCCAGATCCCTCATGAATGGCTTCCACAAGCTTTCAGTAGATTTCTCTCAGCAGAAGGTCACCTAATTAAGTGTAATCCTACCCACTCCTCTCGGGGTCTGGGTGGCTTGTACCGTCTCGCAGGAAAGCGTGACATAGGATTGGTCGATGAAGTTTGTGAAAAAAACGGCGGGAAGGTATCGTCTTGGTCGCTGAAGTGCTGGCACGTAGCTTTGCGGGTGCGAGGAGGTTAATCGTGATAGCTCTCGGGACACTGAAAGTGCACTCACGTATATATTTAATTACATGAAGTTCAGTCAGGTGATGGTGGGAAGTTACAGAGACTAGAACAATATTATTCTATAGGAACATATGACGAGGGATTAACTTTGAGTAAATTCAGTGTTGAGGTTCTTTGAACGCTTCTCAAATTAGTTTCTTGTCGGAAGCAGTACATGAGACACGGAAGGCAGCAGCGGTTACTGCCGTACGGGGCTTTATCCACCCTGTACGCTGAAATGGTAAGAAACAGGTAATTTGTAAGAGAGGTTAGCGATGAGTTGTAGATCCCGTAGGAACCTGAAAGCTTCATCTGTATTTCATCTACCCTCTTTTGGGAGAACAGTTAAATTACGAGACAATTGGAACCATTGTTTCATTTCTCGTGAGTGTCGGTTTTGTTCTTTCAGAAAGACCTGGTTCCGAAATGATCCATCCTGTTATTAGTTATCGGGGCTTTAATTTGTGCTCTAACTTGTATCCCCCTGTTTATCTCGTACACACTCTGTAGATTTCTTTGCTGAACTGTCAGTGTCCGCTTTTGTTTCCCATAGATTCCGTGAACGGAGCACGTTTCGTGTTTGTACGATTAACGTCCTCTCTAATGTAGCAATTAGATAGAAAAGTTTGTATTCTTTTGCTGTGAAATTACTTGTCAGTTGATAAAGAGAATGTTAATAGATGATGCAGTTTCCAATGATTCTTTAAAATTACCAGGTTCCCTGTAACACATGGCTGCAGTCGATAGTACAGATCTGGTAGGTACTATGTGCATACAAGAATTTGGTAGTCGTCTTCCTAAGGCTGTATCCTGTTAGCATTATCTTGTCTTGTGGTAGATTAACATCTCTATCTTAAATTCGGGACTTAAATGATCCATTTTTTGGACATAACGCGGTACTGCCATTGCACCTATGAATGACAAACGATTCAAAATGTAACAAAACATTTTGGAACATCTGACGAGGGAAAACCCAGATACACAAGCCAGGAAAGATCAGCGGTTAACTATTCATAAGTTTTGTCAATTATAATCCCATCTCTAGCGATTTGTACTGCCACTCACCACCATAAATCAACAAGCACCTTTCGGATTAATAACTCAGTCACATCTGCGGTAACAGAAGTTATGTATAAAAAAAGTAATTGGATTGCTTGCTGTAAGGAATTAATATGCACACAATACACATACATCAAAAAAAGTTTTGCATCACCTCGGTTTTGAGAGTTCCGGAACCTGTACAGAAAACTGGAATAGAGATCAATATCAACATCATTTCCGCCCATTTCATTGCTCATGAAAACCACACATTACATGTTATACCACCATACATCGAGACCTTCAGAGGTGGTGGCCCAGATCGCTGTATATACCGGTACCTCCAATACCCTGTAGCACGTCCTCTTGCATTGATGCATGCCTGTATTCGTCGTGGTATACTATCCACAAGTTCATCAAGGCACTGTTGGTCCAGATTGTCCCACTCCTCAACGCAGATTCGGGATTTAGTGACATCTCTGAACAGTCAAAGGGACTATGTCTGTGATACAATATCCACAGTTAAGGTCTATCTTCAGGCGTTCTGGGAACCAGGGTGATTGTGTAGAAGCACATTTTAGTCACCTCGTCTATTAGGGCTGGAAGCAAATAGATTTTATGCTTTCATTTCTGATACTAAATAGACTAAAAACAAATAGGACAGGCTCAAAGAAAACGTCTTAGCTGTATAATTCCAGAACGAATAAGCCGCCGACAGACAACTCTCCAGCAAAAAGGTGATGTAATTAACTACTGACAATGATGATGATGATGTGGTGGCACGGGCTCATGGCAATTATATATTTAGCGCCCGCGTGAAGTTATTATGAGATGAATGTCACTCACATAATCATAAAACTTCACCGGAAATTAAAAATAATAAAATCACAGCAAAAAATACACACGAATATAATACTCATACATACAGACGTACACACACACACACACACACACACACACACACACACACACACGCACGCACGCACACACACACACACACACACACAGAGAGAGAGAGAGAGAAATACGAAAACTGTGTATTGTGTCAGGTCTAAACCTTAGACTAAAGAATGAAAAAGGGGTGGAAAGAGTGAAAGTAGCGCAGCAGATATCTGTGGCTAGCTGATCGCTTTAGTAAAGGGGATGAGCCAGCCACCCTGGGAAGAAAATTTAGGCCGAGAGTCCAGACACTTCACAGCAACTTTTAAACTTTCCCCGTAGTCTTCTTCTCTCAGCAGAGGGCAGATCCCGACCTAAGACCGCTTCTGTCCGTTTATTACAATATATTATGCACACAGTTAAAATATTGTTTACAATGATTTGCACGACACAGGAATAGCAGACAGCAGAATTTCTCTCGTCGTTGTAGGAAGTCATTTGTGTGGGCACAGTGCTCAGATCGGAAGGTGGGTGGTGAGTACGTCTTCAGCCTGCTGCAGTGAGTAACAGGACGAACGCCATAGTTAATTCGTTTCACCAACCGAAGTTTACCATCTGTTTCCGCCTGTCACTTCTCCTCCCACAAATGCATGGATCTCTGATTCACCAGCGAAACGACAGCCTGCAGGGAAACAGCATATCGTGTCACTTAATCTTCACTGCAGGCCTCTGTTGGAGCTTGATCTACCTATTCATTTCCCCAAATTCCCACGTGCCCTATTGTCCAGCAGAATGATACCTCATTTGTCCCTGTTGAAGCAATTACAGATTACCGTGCACGATTATAGGGCACTGAGGGAATCAATTAACTAATCAAATACTTTAAATGTGCACTTCCGTTCGGCAACAGCAATTGCATGCAGAAATGGTATTAAGTGTGCCTGCTGGGTGGCGTGAAGAAGCATGCTTATCAGCACCATTTTCATTGTCAAAATAATAGTGCGTCTGGGATTTTATGCTTTTATTCCTGACATCAGGTATTGTAAACAAACAATTCAGCGCCAGAGATGACCTCATATTAGAAATAAAACCTGAATATATCTTCGATAGATACCTCTTGGGTGAAAAGATATTGACAAATTGACTAAATATACGTGTCCAAAAGCAATAAGTAAGAAACCCCCAGCAGAGAGCTGCTATCGAGACGAATTCAATGCTGTGTAACAGGTAAGGTTAACGAAGGTCACAAAGATGGCATGAACTTCCATTTACAGAAAGTTTTCGATGTGATGAACACTGGTATCAATGCAGTTGCTGCAATCTTCTTATTACGGACTGAATGGTATTCATTATCTCTGAGGCAATTATCGAAGCACATGCTCTGACAATACTCTCGAGTATATGGTGCAAATAGAAAATATTCGCCGAATACAGCGTATCCATCTAACATGCGTTTGACATGTAAACACCATTCGACGGTTTCCCAATACAACACTAATAGTAAAGGTAAGACTAGTATCGTCGAATCAAGCGAATGTGAATGATGTAGTCCTTCGAAGAAAAGTCGATATGATTCTCATTTACGGAGAATGCCAACAAAATTCAGTGAGAGCTAGAGACTTACACATAGAAAGATATCCTCACTGTACTCACCCTACACGTCGTAAATTTAAATATGTGTGTGACAAATTGAGAACAACTGGACCCTTAACTTATCGGACAGGTATCTGTCAAAGAAAAGTTACTAACGAGGAAACGGAAATTGGTACTCTTCCCACTGTGTTTCGAGATTCTTGTGATAGTTCACGTCAAATCGCAAGGGAATCTAGCATGAGCCAGAGTAGTGTTGTTCGTGTTCTGCATCGCCATAAATATCATTCTTACCGTATCAGTCTCCACCAAGAATTAAATGGTATGGATTGTACGCGTCGGACTGAATTCTGCCGATGGGCTCAACTTCAGATCCAGAGCGATGACACATTTTTAATTTGATTTTATTTATTGACGAGGCTACATTCACGAACCGTGGAAATGTTAATTTGCGTAACATGCATTATTGGACAACTGAAAATCCATGTTAGCTGAGGCCAGTTGCACACCAAAAACCGTGGTTGGTGAATGTATGGTGAGGTATTCTGGAGGAAAGAATTATAAGCCCCTGTTTCATCGAAGGAAATCTTAATGGTAAGAAGTACACCACATCCCTGCAAGAGACATTAGGTCTGTTACTAGAAGGAATACCTTTAGAAACAAGGAACAGTATGTGGTATCAACACGATGGGTGTCAGGCACATTTTGCGCTGACGGCTAGAAACGAGTTGCAGAGACTATTCCCAAATTGTGGAATTGGACACGGAGGATATGTGTCGGGGCCAGCTCGTTCGCCAGACTTGACGCCTCTCAATTTTTTATTGTGGAGATTCGTAAAAGACATCGTTTATGAAGATGTTCCAACTACAACTGAAGATATGCGAGAGAGAATTGTTACATCATGTGCTTCGGTAATTGCCGATGTGATAAGGAATACCACTCAATCTATGATAAGAAGATTGCAGCGCTGCATTGATGCTAATGGTCATCACTTCGAAAACCTTCTCTAAATGGACGTTCATGCCACCTTTGTGACCTTCTATGACCTTCAGAGACCTTACTGTTACACATCATTGGGTTCATCTCGATAGCCGCTATCAGAAAATAAGTACCAAACTATAGCATCCCATAAAAAAAAATTGACCTTCATATCTTTGGTGCAATCCCACCTAGCAACAAAAAACCAACGTCATATTGTGGCCCCTGTTGTCAAATGCAACTTTTCTCCCACAAACTTTTCAGGCTTCTATCATACTCTGAGCTATTCTTGGTGCCAATAGTTATTGACTCATCCTGTATATAGTATCTGATGAAAATAATCTGGACATCCTGATGTATCTCGGAACTGATTTCTAGAAGACACGAGAGGCGGACATCCCAGTATGTATAAATGAGTAGGCGGGTATTGGGTTGTCTGCAGAGAAGCAATAACCGCAGAATCTGACAGTCGTGAGAGGTCAGTGACTTAAAAGGTGGACTCTTCTTTGAGTAACAATTCCAGTGCAGACATTTCAACCCCCCCCCCCCCCCCAAAAATCTGCCCAAGTTGGTGATGCGGTTTTGAAGTGGAAACGTGAAAGGAGGATCACAGCTAAACGAAGACCAGGAAGACCTAGTGCAAGGAAGGTCAGGGACCGCCATACATTGCAGAGGGTGGTTATAATAAACCGCACGAAATGCGTAGAAGGAATTATTCACGATGTGCAGAGTACAGTTATCAGGCCAGCTAGCACAATTACAGTGGGCAGGGATGCAATGGTCGAGCACCTCTTTATAGGCCACACATCTCCGAAGTCAACGCTAAGCGACGCTTCAGAAGTGTAACTAGAGACACCACTGAACGGAGAATGACCGGAAACGAATGATTGGGAGTTAGGAATCGTTTTATGCCCTGTGGCAATCTGAGGGACGGATTTGGGTTTGGCGAACGCCTGGAAAAGCTACCTGCTATCATGTGTAGTAGCGCCTACAGCAGAGTATGAAGAAAATGATGGTACGATCTAGGGGCTTTATTCGTGGTTGGGGGGTGGCGCCATCGGGGCACTTAAGAAAGGGCTAAGTACACAAGGCTACGAACATGTTGTTCGATCCTGTGAACTATGAACAACAGAGAAACAATTTTCAGATGATTGTATCAGCATTATACTAATACACCCTGTCACAAAACAATATCCGTGAGGTAATCGTTTATGGACAGTAACATTCCTCAAATAGACTACTTTGTTCAGAGCTTCGAACTGAATTCAGTGGAACACGTTCCGGGTGAGTCAGAACGCCAACGCCCGACATCACTATCTCTTCCGGTTTCGGAAATTCATACACCTTACTGAAAGCGTCTGCAAAGAGTTCGTATGTTTTAAGTTGAAAAGCAGGTGTTGGCCGGAGTCATGTGCGTCACTACTAACGTCGAGTACTTGACACGGAGTGAGCAGTGACGTTCACTTTCCGGCGGTGGACTTCGCGATCCATCACGTCAACGTGGTGTTTCCGAGCGTAGAAAAAAAAAAAAGCCGCAACAGTGGCTCACGCTCTGCTTGTAAATACCACATTACAAAATTGATTGGCATCAGCCATGGCCGATCCTGTTGTTGTTGTCTTCAGTCCAAAGACTGGTTTGTAGCAGCTCTCCATGCCACTGTGTCCTCTACCACCTCTTCATCTCTGAGCGGGTACTGCAACCGACGTCCCTCTGAATGTGCTTACTGTGTTCATCTCTTGGTCTCCCTCTACGATTTTTAGGCCCGCCCCCCCCACCCTCCCGCTTCCCTCCAGTACCACACTGGTGATCCCTTGATGCCTCAGAATGTGTGTCCTCCTAACCGATCGCTTCTCTCAGTCAGGTTGTACCACAAATTTCTCTTCTCTCCAATTCTATTCAATACCTCCTCGTTAGTCACGTGACCTACTATCTAATCTTCAGCATTCTTCTGTAGCACCACATTTCAAAAGCTTCTATACTTTTCCTGTCTAAACTTTGTATTGTAAATGTTTCATTTCCATAAATGGGTACACTGCATATAAATACTTTCTGAAAGGTCTTCCTGACACTTAAATGTACACCCGATATTAAGAAATTTCTCTTCTTCAGAAACTCAGTCTACATCTAATATCCGCCCTACTTCGAACGTCATCAGTTATTTTGCTTCCCAAATAACAAAACGGATTTATTGCCTTAAGTGTCTTATTTTCTTATCTAATTCCGTCTGAAGCATGTGATTTAATTCGCCTACATTCCATTATCCTCGTTTTGCTTTCGGTGATGTGGATCTTACATCCTCCTTTCAAGATACCATCCATTCCGTACAACTGCCCTTCCAAGTTCTTTTATGTCTCTGACAGAATTACAATATCATCGGAAAGCCTGAAAGTTTTTTTTCTTCTCCATGGACTTTAATTCCCACTCCAAATTTTTCTTTTGTTTTCTTTACTGCTTGCTCAGTGTGTAGATTGAACAAATCAGGGATAGGCTACAACCTGTCTCACTCCCTTCTCAACGACCTCTTCCATTCCGTGCCCCTCGACTCTTATAACTGCCATCTGATTTCTGTACAAATTGTAAATAGTCTTATAACTGCCATCTGATTTCTGTAAAAATTTTAAATAGTCTTTCGCTCCTTGCATTTTATCCCTGCCACCTTTAGAATTTGAAAATGAGTATTCCAGCCAATATTGTCAAAAGCTTTCTCGAACTCTACAAATGCTACAAACGTAGGTTTCCCTTTCCTTAACCTGTCTTCTACGAGAAGTCATAGGGTCAGTATTTCCTGGCGTGCTTCTACATTTCTCCGGAATCTAAACTGATCTTCCCCGAGGTTGGCTTCTACCAGTTTTTCCATTCTGATGTAAAGAATTCGTGCTACTATTTCACAGCCGTGATTTATTGAACTGATATTTCGGTAATTTTCACACCTGTTCCCACATTCTTTCTATGGAACTGGGATTATTACATTCTTCTTCATGTCTCATGGTATTTCGCCTTTCTCATACTGCTTGCTCACCAGATGGAAGAGTTTTGCCACAGCTGACTCTCCCAGGGCTAACAGTAGCTCTAACGGAATGTCTACTCGCGGGGCCTTCTTTCGACTTAAGTCTCTCAGTGCTTTATCAAATTCTTCATACAATGTCCTCTTCCACGGCCTATTCTACCATTTTGTAATAAGATATGTTCACATTTTATCCAGGCTCAGCACTGATTATGCACATACTGCATAGGCATGTTCAAATTTTTTAAATTTTTTTTCTAACTTTTTAATCGGAGTAAGCTCCAGCAAGTGAATCAAGGAGCAATTATATTTATATTTTCTGCCGGCCATTGTGGTCGAGCGGTTGTAGGCGCTGTAGTCTGAAACCGCACCACCTCTACGGTCGCAGGTTCGAATCATGCTTCGGGCATCAATGTGTGTGATGTCTTAGGATAGTTAGGTTTAAGTAGTTCTAAGTTCTAGGGCACTTCTGACCCCAGATGTTAGGTTCCATATTGCTCAGAGCCATTTGAGCCATTTATTTATATTTTTGCTTCTCAGATATATTTGGTTTTTCATTTCCAAAGGTGCGATTCCCGATGTTGTGGTTTAGCAGGAACTAAAGAGGACAGATGAAATTAATGGGAGTCAAACGAGCAGCAATGACGATACACATCTCCGTTGCTGCATGGAAGGAAGCCGCAACATCGGTAGAGGCTATAGTCTGAAATGCCATATTTCAAAACCGGTTGGCCGGAAGATGCACAGTATTAGCGGAACCTTCAAAATGGTCGGAAATACATGCTGGAAAGGCCCACGGAGCCCAGTGAGCGCGAGGATAACAACCGTTACAAAAAGAGGCTGGCACACTCTGTCCTGGTTCGTTAGAGACGGAAGGGCACTAGTAGGCTATAGCAGGTTTGGAAGTCTGCTGGTGTACAAGGTGTTAGAATGAAAGGCTAGAACGTGTAGTTAACGTACTACACTTTTCCGCCGTTAAAAAGTTCAGAGGTTTTGCGTTATTTTTTCATTTCGCATTTTTTAATTCTCTGAATTAGGCCATAAGACAGTGTGGTTGCTACCACGTATCGATATGCGGGCCCTTACGATATTTTGTAGTATCATTTAAGATCGTATAGTGTATATATTTCCATATGTTCGTTTAAATAATGTTTATGTAATATTTCCGATAGTTCGGGATCTTGATTTTTACATTTAAAGCAATCTTTCAGTGTTGACCTTTAACGTAGCGGCAGTGTTCCCTGATACTCGTGGTATTAAACCAACACAAAGAGTTTCGTCTCTCAAATTACTCATTTCATTAAAGTTCTGTAACATTTCCAGTGATCTCCACACGTAATTTTTCATAATTAAAATCCTTCTTGTTGACTGAGTTCACATGGCATTAGAAATTGTCTCACGTCGCCCATGGTTCTGAAAAGATCTTCCACAGTGTTCTCTTATTCATTAGATTTGTTTAAATCACGATCCACGTTATTTCCCGTACTTTTTAGTGGGTTTTTTTGAGGTCGCCATGGAGTTTATTTTCTTAGGTGAATGTCACGTGGCTACTGCGTTACTGTGTTCGTTGTGATTGCATAATATTTTATAATTAGGTTCGCTTTAGTAAAATGTTAACTCATTTATTCTTTAAGGGATGTACTGCCAGGTTGTAGCCGAACTGTTGTGAACGAAATTCATGCGGTTTTCGCGGCTTTCACTTTGTTTCTACATACTGCTAGAAATGAAATCTTGTGTGACTAGGCCCTCCGGTAGGGGTAAACCGGTCGCCTGATAGAAGTCTTTTTAGTTTACGCCACTTCGGCAACTTGCGCGGTGATCAGAATGATATGATGGTGAAGTCTACACAACACCCAGTTCCTGAGCCGAGAAACTCTCCAACCCAGGCGGGAATCGAACGCGGTCTCCTTTACATGGCATTCCGTCACGCTGACCACTCAGCCGTCGAGATTAGTTACTTGTAGCATATCATTAGCTGACCATCACGTGTTAGCTTCATTCTTTCAGTTCGGTTATAATAGCCTTTTGCTTGTGACTTCGTCAAACAACTGGAGAGGAGAATACGGCAGGTGCCATAAACCGATTTCCCAGAAACTTCGTTCAGTGGAGGAGGAGTCAAAATAAGCGAACAGTGTTACGGTTTATCCGTAGATACTCGACAGTTTCTGAAACGACGGTTGAAGTTTCTGAGGTATTTTTCCAAGTACTTAATGTGTCCCTCCCGCGGTAGCCTAAGCCGAAGTGATATAAGAGTGGTTAGGGTCGCCGCTTTTAGCATTTTTTTTCTTTAATTTTTGCATCGAAACCTGACTATTGATTTTTTGTTTTCCATTTAATATCTAAGTCCGCAGAAGATTACTACACCAATGTTTTCCATTATGTACTGATGCGATGCTGTCCTTATTTGTCTACTAAATGTACGTCGGATGTACGAAATAAAAAAAAAAAAAATGAGAAAATTATTTGAAATTGTTTTTTGTGAAAAATCTTGTAGTGTATGTTGATTCGTAATGAACTGAGGTAAAGTGATCCGTTATGCATGGTTTGCCTCGAAATTACTGTCACTGAGATTCGTACGAAGAAATGCCACTGTGGCAACCACCTTCCACTGTTGCTCGTGGTGTTCGGAATATCTGTGTATCGAATTTTTCTATGATCGATATCACCCAAAGGAATTCACCAAATCATCCTGACGAAGAAACATAGGAAAAATATAAGAATTAATGTAATAATTAATATGAGAGTGAAATATCAGAAAATAAGAATTTAATATGATTGTTATGGCTCAATATATCACACATACGTAATAAATAATAAATGTGTGAACTTACTGTGAAATTGAGTTGTAATTTTACAATTAATGTAACGTCAATGTATCCCACAATTTTATAAGAAACATTCTTGAAGTGACGTTCTACTGACAAGGGTAGATAAATGAAAATAATAAAAATTAAATAATCAGTAATCTGGTTTCGAACACGAAGCTGCGACGCTAACCAAAGCCCCATCATTTCCTGTGACATCACCGTGCTGTAAAAAGGGACGAAAAGTAAGTCGAAAACAGTTCAAAAACTTTGTCGTTTTGTCAGAAAGGATCGAGTACCTACGGGTAACCCGAGACATGTGTTCGCTTATCTTGAATAATATCCCATTGAGCGAAGTTCCTGGGAAACTGTGTTATCCCCATGAGTCCATAACTCTCTACTGGCGTCTGAGTGTTTACAGAAAATTACCAAAAACGGTTTATGACGCACAGAGTATGTACCCTCTCAAAGGATTTTTAGAAATTTGACGGAGATAACCTAACGGATAATTTTGAATCGAACCTTAATTCCGTAAGAACAGGTGTAGGTAAATAACAGAAAGAATTAATTTTGCAATGGGTAACAGAAAATGATTACTGTTAACTGGAATAGTTATACGGTCACCAGCCTAGTTAGGCATAATATGCAAAAGCATTATTAATAAAGAATCTATTTTTACTATTGCAAAAAATTAACATTCATTAAACACAGTTCTATGAAGTGCAATAACCACACACGAATGGACAATTTACACAGGGGGAGGCAGCAGTTGTCACCTTAGCATTTAAGCAGACACAAGACTTGCAAAGAAGCCCTTTCTCTTGTTTGCCTCAATCATTACTTTAGTCTATAATCAATATGGCTCAAACCTTCCCCTCACGAACTACGGAAGGACAGACAGCACATGATAGTAGTCAGGTACAATAATCACACACATTGACTATACAAAGCAATAAAGAACACACATTATACAAACCTTCTATTTTTGTCATTTCAAGATCTATTAGCCAGAAACCTACCAATGAGATTTATCTTTTTTTGTTATGTTGGAATACAAATGTGGTCCTACAAACTATATCTTTGTTTGTAGTAGCAACCAAACTTTGTTTCTTCTCAACAGTAAATATTTGCGTCATGTATAAATTATTTCATTACAAACTGTTGTGAAATATACTACAAAATAGAACTGGAAATGGGCTTAGCCCTATTTCAATAGCTGCCTCTCAAGTAGTACAGGTATAATCAAAAGTCATTTTCAATTGGATTTTCACAGTTTCTACAAAGCCGAATTGTTTTGATTTCATTAATCTAAGCAATTATAGTACTTTTTATAAACAAAGGTTTAAGTGAGTATCTCAAACTGGCTTTCCAATTTGTACTACACAAAGTGCACAAAACTCTAGTATTTCTTCAAAATGCAGTTAATAAATTCATTCTCATTTTAAACAGCACAAAAGTGTGAACTCTTAAAATGTCCATTACCACGAAGCTAACTAAACAATCTTTTTTGGGATAAATTAGGTACCAATTTTACTCATTTTACATGAATTTTGAAACAGTTAATTTCAGTAACCTTTTATAATACAATTTTAATGCATCAAGACAAAAGGTTCAAACTATCACTTGTGAAGTAAGTAGGTTTTGAAAGCACTTTTGACTCAGTAAACTTCAATATTCTCTTTTCCTAACCTGATTTTTACTTCATTTTCTAGCTAAGTTTTAAAACTTTCAAACCAAGATAGTCACTGTTATAAGTACGAGAAATGAACAATTATTGACCAGTATATTAAGTGTACTGGCAGAAAACTTTACCACACATCATAAAATATGCACTGTAATTTCGTTAATACTTTTATGCAAGAATCGCTCAAGGAATTCATTAATCAATGGTGAGGATCCTACTTGGATAAGTGTATAAAATACACACATTGGTGGATCACAGTTCTTTTGGCTTTTAGATTATATTTCCACTGAACCAAATACAACATAACTGGTTCGTACATACTTACATACCTGACCTTTTGTGAGTGTGTCGAAGTGGTTGTGCAATCGAGGTGGCGAGTATGTGACAGCTAGGTGGTCTTTCCATTGACACAAATAAGCTCTATATATTTCTTCTTGACGCTGATAACAATAATTTCAGAGCTTTTTCCGAAACGAGAGCACCATTTTAGAGCCACATATTACATCCGAGGCCGTTCCATTCCACTAGTAACACAATAGGCCTCACTCGGCACCTGCGCTTTTTATTTGTCGGTGTCTCACTGCCGGCTGACTCCCGTGCTCTCTCGTTTCAATCCCATTGTTTTACTGAGAAATTAGGGTTCGCCCTTTCCTTACACCAACTAATAACAGTGAATCAACTGAATTCATACTGGCGTCGGGCCGCTGATCTTGTACGACACGGCAAATACTTTTCAAAACATAAAACAAAGCATTCTTCTTGCAACGGCGTGCTTGAATAAATGTGGAAAACGGACAGATTAACGCGGCAGGAATCATTTACCGTTTCACTCCTTGTCGTCGACGAAGCATTTAATTCTCACATACATTTTGCTTTCAATGCGTTATGAATGATTCCTTGGTGCTGCTTATGGTACTAAGTCCTCGTACAGTGTTTCCTGTTTCATGTCAATAGTTTCGACAAGATTCTCTAACGTTTCCAATGATTTCCGTACGTAATTTCTCATACTTATTACTGACGCTGAGGGTCGCCTTTTAAGCTTTAACAGACGACTATTAGAGAGCGCTGTTGAGATATGATTTCGTCACTGTTGTAATATTTGTCGTTTGATATAGTTAAAGTGGTGGTGACTCAGAAACTGACGGAGTAGATTATTTACAGTGAGCGTTTATAAGGGCTGCGTTTGATCAATTGAAATTTTAAATGAAGAATTGCGATAGATGATCTTTTTTGGAATTTCGTAAAAGCCCAACTCAACCGAATCGTTAGATTCAACTTTTGGTAATCAGTGTCCTTCACAAAACACTGTTTACATCAGCTTTTCTGACTTTCAACGTGGTCCCGTTTCCGTTGACAAAACAATACATATCGTTCCAAAACGATTCAGTGCCATCACGCCTGAAGACGAGCTCACAGATTTTCCGTGAAAAAAAAGTCATCTTACGCATACAGGTGGCTGTGGAACCATCGGTTTTGCTGGCATATTTAGCCTGTCAAAACCGTTTGTTCCCAATACATTTGGCACAATAAATGGGAAACTAAGCAGCACAAGACTGTTAGTCTTCCAAGACGAACGAAAAGTAACAAAACTTCACGGAAACTTCGAAAAATATGACAGCGTGTTGCAGTGGACTTGTCGTGAGCATTGATGGAGAAACAGCTAATGCTGAATCACAAACAACAAATTATGCACAAATTAGAAAAGCAAAGGAAATTCTCGCATCATTCTTCATAGTGAAAATTACAGCTGGTACAAAACACGCCAAAAATTGATTATATGACGCAGAAACACATCGAAGAAATGTTTAATTGTCCGTATTCTCCCGACTGACTTTGTCTATTCCTTTAACACTGATTCCCAATCAGTGGCCCGCTGAGCACCAATCCTCGGAAAGATCTAAAATATGGACCGCAGAGGATTCAAAAATTCAAACTTTTGTTGATTTTAAATTATTAACTCTTTACTACGCTGATGGTGCACCACGACGCGTCCGGTGAATAGTTGCGAACGCGGGTGCCTGGATGGCCAGCGTGGGGGGGGGGGGGGGGGGGGGGGACAGTCAGGAGTAAGTGATTGATGTCGGGAAGGGGGAAGGGAGAGGGGGTGGAAGTTAGTGATCGACGTCACAGGACTGCACCAACCGGTCACTCAATTCTACAATCCTATAACGCATTATTTTGTCTTTCTTGGCAGCATCAGTGATTATGTTTGGCTGTTTAGTAGTTGAACGGCATCACTAGCCTGACTGACTGTTAATCCTCAACGTTTTTATCAATTTATGACTATGTAAAGGAAAAATGTACACATTCATCTATATTAAAATCTTTTAGCCAAAATCAAGTATTACAAAACGGAATATAGGTGTGAATATACCACTGCATGTAAGTAATACAAAATGTTCGCAACAGTGGGTACATATCGTTGACTACCTAATTAGGATATACATACTGATATATAATTAAAAAGAAAGGTAGTAAAAGCACATTTTTATCAATTATTAAAATATTTATTTATTGTACTATGAATATATATTATTTTTGTGTTTCCCTTATTATATTCGATCGCATTTGTATTCTGTTTGCAGATTATGGTGCCTTAGAAAAATACAATGGCAATTACATTAAATTCGGGTGGAGAAACAAAACCTCAGTGCGTGATATCAACAGCCGTTTTTATGAACGATTTCTTCAAGCAAGTGAAATTAAAACACCACTTAGAAGTTGTCCGGTTTAATTTCTCTGACCGACCACCAGAATTCTTCGAAGTAAAATTAGAGAATGTGAAAGAAAAGCAAACCGCGCTTAATGTACAAGATTTACGTCAGCGGAAGAACCATTAGTAGTGTCCTTTGAGATATCGAAATTGACAGCGCTATCGATAAAGGCTTACGTAATAGGTGAAACACTCGTGAAAACTAATTTGATCAGATCTGTCGAAGACGTTTTAGGTTTGATTTAAGCAGCTACAAGAAAAACCTGAATCTAGCAATACGGAAAAAGCACGAGTTAAACTAATGTCAAATAACATCGAGAAGCAACGTGTTTAAAAAGTTAAAAAATGGGCATGGTTTGCTGTGCACTTTGATGAGTCGGTTGACATTTCTAATTATCGTCAGTTACACGTGTTCGTCCGTTTTTTAGACGACGACAACATTATCAAAGAACTAAATTATTGATTTCGCAGGAACCGTAAATGAAATCAGAACGGTATGGAAGCCAAGCAAATACTAAAGAAATTAATTCAGCAACATAATATTACATGGTGAAACGTCCCCTTAAAAAAATTATAAATGACTGCTTAAACAGACACACAACATTTTTAGCGCAACGCAATCTGACTTTCAAAAATCCCTACAAAAGAATGGCCCTGACAAACAATAGCCTATACCTTTCATGAATCACTTACCTCACAAAAATCTTCGTTACTCAAACTACTGCAATACAGCGAACGCCAATACTGCCAGGTAAATAAAAGATTCTAACTACTGAAGGCACTAACTACAGATAGGCATGGTTAGCAAATGAAATATTTTGATAGAGAACAAACAATGTATTTACTTTAATAGTGTTCAGAAGTCATAGTGTACATCAGTTCATGACATCCACTCTTAAAAATTTACTGTCTCTGATGGACACACGTCCAGATCATCCGCTCTCAGAACTCCGCCATCTCTCTCCCCACATTCACCACTGTTGGCGGCTCACCTCCAACTGCGCAACGGTACGCGCTGTTATCAGCCAACTGCCCAGCAATGGAAAGAGATAATCTGTTTCTGCACGGATGGTGCTCTAGCTGTGTTAGGATCACGCTCCGGTCTAGCGACTTTAATTAAACAAATGAATCCATCAGTATTAACAATGCATTGTAACATACATCACCAAAGTTTTCATCCAAGACTCTTCCTGGATGCCTTAATAATACAATTGTCCATAAATATGGTAAATGTTATCAAAAGCAGCGGCTTAATACAGCCCTTTAAAAACACGGTGCACACAAATTGACTCCAACCATGACATCGTGAAATCCTTCTACTTCACACACAAGTTCGTTGGCTGTCGAGAAGTAGCATTCTGAGAAGATTACTCGAGTTCAGACAAAAGGATTAGTTGCTTCTAGATTGGGAAAAAATGGAAGACTTAATTACAGCAGTTTTCTTACCTGATGTCTCAGTGAATTTGGCTTACGCCTATCTTGTGAATGTTTTGAAACGCTTAAATAATGATTGAAACAGACATTTAAAAGACGTTGCAAATATATTTAACTTTGTATGTAAGTTATTTGCCTTTATATGCAAATTTTAGTGGTGTATAGCTAAAATTGGAGAAAACAGTTATTCTGCGTCGTGACATTAAAAGCACTTTTTGATGATAAAAAGCATAATAAGAATACGATAAGCTTGTAAGGAAACAAAAAAAGTCACGGACACATGTGGGGTGGTGATTTCAATCAGTATATCCTGGAATATAACAAAATAGAAGCTAAAGTTGAGTAAAAACTAATTCCCAACCCTTTTAGAACTAGTGCCGGAGAAGTTGCAAAAGATATCGAGGAAGAGGCGGTGTAATTCCGAAAGGTAGAAACAGTAAGAGCCCATTTCAGACGGATTCTCTTGAGCAGTTTTGGTGTGAAAAAGCAATTTCACACACTAAAATTGGAGAAATTGCTATACGCTATGTTATTCTTGTCTCCATAACTTATTTATGCGAACAAGGGGTTTCTACTTTGCTGGTAATTAACAGCAATTTCGGGAATCGACTGAAGGCTCAAATATTACGTTGGTGCAAACCGAATTTCATTTTCTTTTAAAAAGCTGGGTTTTCTCTTATAACAAAGCTGTTAATGTATGTTACTTCTCAGCTGAAGTAGTAGGTTAAGAGTTTTGATAAATGTGTATTTTTATATTGATATAGTTTATTATTATTGAACGTGAACAAGAAAAATCAAAGTGATTCCTGCTCCATGCCAAACAAAGAGACATAGACTACGGTTTACATCACTTAAGCAAGCTGTTTATTAATAACAATTCAATGATTCTGAAATGCTAAAATCAGCACTGAAAAAACTTTTCTGAAACACTTTCGAATTCCGGTAGAAGTATGTAAATTGTAAAGGCAAATAATCTGGGGAAAAATAAAACCGATTTGCGGAAACTTAAAACGAGGCTGTTGCTTTCGTCGTATTGCTACTACTCCTAGTTATGTCAGCGATAATGCGCAGCGTATCAGCACAGATTACTTTCCTTCTTGAGCAGTTACAGTCAGACTGTTCCTGGGGTGTCACCGCCAGACACCACACTTGCTAGGTGGTATCCTTTAAATCGGCCGCGGTCCGGTAGTATACCTCGGACCCGCGTGTTGCCACTGTCAATGATTGCAGACCGAGCGCCGCCACACGGCAGGTCTAGAGAGACTTCCTAGCACTCGTCCCAGTTGTACAGCCGACTTAGCCAGAGATGGATGACTGACAACTACGCTCTCATTTGCCGAGACGATAGTTTGCATAGCCTTCAGCTACGTCATTTGCTACGACCTAGCAAGGCGCCATAGCATTTGATATTGAGATTATAACATGTACCGTCAAGAGTGATGTACACCAATTGTGGATTAAAGTTAAGTATTATATCAACTACGTACTTTATTTGCTACTATTAATTCCCTTAACTATTCCAGACCTCACGCCAGTCAGCGTGTAATTAAACGCGTGCATTTCGGCCTCCTTTAGCAACACAGTGTTGGCTCTTCTGCCAACACTTCAGTTCCAATGCACTAACGACTAGTGTGCTTTCTCGCAACACAGAGAGGTGAACCAGAGTGTGATCGAATTTTGTGCGATTCCACAAACTCGTCCAAACAAATCCTCAGATATTACTTCTCTTCCGTACCAAAACCGAAGGAAAATGGTATACACACAAACACAGGCCAGCTTTACGTCTGCATGGTCCTGCAGTGATATGAGCTAATACCATTTCCTCCATCTTCCAGCCGTATGATTTGGTTTAATTTCCAGGACCTTTCAGGCGAATACTCCACAGGTATTGTCAGGCAGTAACTGCCGTGAGGTTAATGGCCACCTCGTTTATATAGCCGCACTACTGGCTGTGGCGTCAGCGGCGCTCAGTCTATCGCCATAAAAGATAATATTTTCATTCAGCGTCCTCTTGGGACACAGCCGTAACTACGCTGAAGCGGTCGTGACGGATACGGCTGGAAGACATTACGTTTCATAGCGCTAGACGGATCAGTTCTGGCGTCGTATCCGGTAGCGCGCCCCTGTGAGAGGCAATAGACCATTTGGAATTCATTTTTCGACTCTACAGTGTTCAGATTTGAAGAAGATTAATTACAGTATACAGCCTACTGTACGAAGTTTGTCATGATGTTTTAATTACTGCCTTAAAAAAATGAAACATTCTGCGATCCTGAAACCTGGTCGTGAAATCGCTCTTTCACGATGTATTCATCCGTCAACATGACACAGTTCTCCCACTGATGGATGTGTTACCCTGTAATGGTGTAGAAGTCTGCAGTTTGGCTGTTCAGAATGTTCTTCACCTCGAAAATCAACTCGTCGCCTTTCTGGAAATATTGCCGCACTGTGGTTTCTTCATGCCAGGAGGGGAAGAATTTGTGACATACCAGGAGAATACGCAAGGTGATACAAAATTTGATAGCCCAAACAAGCAGCAAGAGTGTCTATGTTGTTTGCTGAGGCGTTTCCGTGGAGCAAATCTACTGCCTTGCAACGTTTTCCGGCGCGCTTCGTCTTGCCAACCTCTCGTAAGCTTAACAAGAGATTCCAGTAGAATGCTCCCATAGCGCTTTGACACATAGGAGCAAAATCTGTTAGCACCAGGTCAGGTCAGTAAAAAAAAGAGTAGTTCAGCATCATCTTGCCAAGTTGAGCCGTGCGTGGCTCGTGTTCGTGCCATATCTCATTTGACATCCTGTTTTTACTGCACTGCCACATCGTTATGTTAATTTCAATTACTGGAGTTGCCGCCTTGCCTGCCCGTGAGCGGCAGCAGCGGCGCTTATCGATATAAGTCCTAGCGTATTATCTTTGTTGACTGCTATTACTCCCCGATTGTCGTGTGTTGGGAGTTATTTCGAATATGCCAGTGAGTTGGGAGGCGCTAGCAGTGCAGTTCGGACCTGTCAGTGTTTGACGTAGGACGCGGCAGAAGTTGAATCGGGGCGCGGCTGCAGTGAGGTCCAGACAGCCATGACTCGCCCGACGGTTGCCGATACGTCACTTGAGTGTGGACCACATTGTTTGGTCGTCGGTCTGTCTTGTCGGACGACGTGTATGTTGGCCGGCGATTGCTTATGGGTTGCCTGCGTGTGCTGACTAGTGATTTGTACTTGTTGTTGCACAGTCGCTGCCGTTAGTATTGTCTAGTCCTTCGTGGAAGTGTCCGTGAAACTGTGTGTAGCTTGTGATTTCGACTTCTCAGTTATTTTAGTGCTGTGTCCATGCTGACGTGTGGCAGTCGGTCAGTTTGCGTGCAGCAGAGAGGAAATCTCTGCAGAGCGTTGTTTGGCCGGGCCCGCTGGCGGTCTGTACGCAGTGTCGGAGTGTGTGGGGCTATTCCCATTGCTAAGAGGTCCGCGGCTCACTGACCCTAAACACGAAATTTGAGTCTGGATTTAATTTACCAGCAAGTCAAGACTGTTCACACTGTGCCGTTTGGTTCTCGTGTTTGGCTGTTGGGACATTCCCGCGAGCAACAACGTGTGCGTTCGAGTTGGCGAATGTTTAGCCACCGTCCGGTGGAGTCTAACTGTATTTGGTTATTTGCAATTGAAGTGCACCAGCGGAATTTTCTGCCTTGTGGCCTTTAACTTTCCGGTTACGTGCCCTGGCCGTTGACGTAAATTTAGGCAGTGTCCTATCCTCGCCGTGTTGTCGCTGACCAGCACGGTGTGTAGTTCGACAGCTTAATGTGTGATTGGTTGTGGGCGTCCATGCCTTTTACGTTTGCATTGAACTCCCGGTTGTGTGCTGTTCGAGTGGAGCGAAAGTTACCTTGCCTTTGGGTCCGTTGACTGTCTGTTGGTCAGGTTGTCATCGGATTGAGAATGATTGGGCCGACTGCCTGTCTCACCTAAGTGAACGTTAGTATTTCAAGTGCTGGCCGACCCCCGAAAGTTCTGAGCGCCTTTAGCTGCACAGCCTTTTCTTATTTTCTGTTGTATGTTTTTGTATCGCTCAGTGAATATTTTAGAACAGTCCATTTAATTACTAAATTTATTCTTTTCGAAAAGTTTACATTTTGCGAAACAGTTTAATAGCAGTTAGCATTAAAGCGAAAAAACTCAGTTCAGATGTTATGCAACTGAAAATGTAAAGAACTAGTAACTACACTGAAGAGCCAAAGAAACTAGTATACCTGCCTAATATCGTGTAGGGCCCTCGCGACCACGCAGAAGTGCCTCAACATAAGTGGCATGGACTTGACTAAAGTCTGAAGTAGTGCTCGAGGGAGTTAATACCATGAATCCTGCAGGGATGTCCATAATTCTGTAAGAGTACCAGGAAGAGGAGATCTCTTCTGAGCACTACGTTGCAAGGCATCCCAAATAAGCTCAATAATATTCATCACTGGAGAGTTTGGTGGCCAGCGAAAGTCTTTAAACTCTGAAAAGTGTTCCTGGAGCCACTTTGTAGCAATTCTAGACGTCTGGGGTGTCGCATTCTCCAGCTGGAATTGCCCAAATCTGTCGGAATGCACAAGGGACATGAACGGAAGCAGGACATACTACAGGATGTTTACGTACGTGTGACCTGTCAGAATCGTGTATAGACGTATGAAGGGTCCCATATCACTCCAACTGCACACGTCACATAAGATTATAGGGCCTCCACCAGCTTGGGCAGTTCCCTGCTGACATGCAGGGTCCATAGATTACAAGTTATCTCCACACCCTTACACGTCCATCCCCTCGATACAATTTGAAGCCAGGCTCGTTCGACCAGGCAACATGTTTCCAGTCATTAACAGTCCTGTGATCCGAAAGGAACGATGATGTTCCATTGAACGGTTCGCACGCTGAAATTTGTTAAAGGTCTAACATTGAAATCTGCAGCAATTTGCGGAAGGTCTGCACTTCTGTCACGTTGAACGCTTCTCTTGAGTCGTCGTTAGTCCCCTTCTTGCAGGATCTTCTTCCGGCCGCAGCGATGTCGGAGATTTGATGTTTTACCAGATTCCTGATATTCACAGTACACTCGTGAAATAATCGCACGAGAAAATCTCCACTTCGTCGGTACCTCGGAAAGCTGTGTCCTATCGCTCGTGCGCCGACTATAACACCAGGTTAAAACTCACTTAAATTTTGATAACAGGCCATTGTAGCAGCTGTAACCGATCTAACAACTGCGCCAGACACTCGTTGTCTTATATGGACGTTGCCGACCGCAGCGCCATATTCTGCCTGTTTGCACATCACTGTATTTGAATATGGTTGCTTATTCCGCTTTCTCTGGCGCTTCACTGTATCTGCATCTACATCTACATCCATACTCCGCAAGCCACCTGACGGTGTGTGGTGGAGGTTACCCTGAGTACCTCTCTCCCTTCTATTCCAGTCTCGTATTGTTCGTGGAAAGAAGCATTGTCGGTATGCTTCTGTGTGGGCTCTAATCTCTCTGATTTTATTCTCATGGTCTCTTCGCCAGATATACGTAGGAGGGAGCAATATACTGTTTGACTCCTCGGTGGAGGTATGTTCTGAACTTTAACAAAAGCCCGTACCGAGCTACTGAGCGTCTCTCCTGCAGAGTCTTCCACTGGAGTTTATCTATCATCTCCGTAACGCTTTCGCGATTACTAAATGATCCTGTAACGAAGCGCGCTGCTCTCCATTGGATCTTCTCTATCTCATCTATCAACCCTATCTGGTACGGATCCCACACTACTGAGCAGTATGCAAGCAGTGGGTGAACAAGCGTACTGTAACCGACTTCCTTTGTTTTCGGATTGCATTTCCTTACGATTCTTCCAATGAATCTCAGTCTGGCATCATTCCATTTTAAATCACTCCTAATGCCTACTCCCAGATTATTTATGGAATTAACTGCTTCCAGTTTCTGACCTGCTATTTTGCAGCTAAATGATAAGGGATCTATCTTTCTATGTATTCGCAGCACATTACACTTGTCTACATTGAGATTCAATTGCCATTCCCTGCACCATGCGTCAATTCGCTGCAGATCCTCCTGCATTTCAGTACAATTTTCCATTGTTACAACCTCTCGATACACCATAGCATCATCTGCAAAAAGCCTCAGTGAACTTCCGATGTCATCCACAAGGTCATTTATGTATATTGTGAATAGCAACGGTCCTATGACACTCCCCTGCGGCACACCAGAAATCACTCTTACTTCGGAAGACTTCTCTCCATTGAGAATGACATGCTGCGTTCTGTTATCTAGGAACTCTTCAATCCAATCACATAATTGGTCTGATAGTCCATATGCTCCTACTTCGTTCATTAAACGACTGTGGGGAACTGTATCGAACGTCTTGCGGAAGTCAAGAAACACGGCATCTAACTGTGAACCCATGTCTATGGCCCTCTGAGTCTCGTGGAAGAATAGCGCGAGCTGGGTTTCACACGACCGTCTTTTTCGAAACCCATGCTGATTCCTACAGAGTAGATTTCTAGTCTCCAGAAAAGTCATCATACTCGAACATAATACGTGTTCCAAAATTCTAAAACTGATCGACGTTAGAGATATAGGTCTATAGTTCTGCACATCTGTTCGACATCCCTTCTTGAAAACTGGGATGACCTGTGCCATTTTCCAATCCTTTGGAATGCTACGATCTTCTGGAGACCTACGGTACACCGCTGCAGGAAGGAGGGCAAGTTCCTTCGCGTACTCTGTGTAAAATCGAACTGGTATCCCATCAGGTCCAGCGGCCTTTCCTCTTTTGAGCGATTTTAATTGTTTCCCTATCTCTCTGTCGTCTGTTTCAATATCTACCATTTTGTCATCTGTACGACAATCTAGAGAAGGAACTACAGTGCAGTCTTCCTCTGTGAAACAGCTTTGGAAAAAGACATTTAGTATTTTGGCCTTTAGTCTGTCATCCTCTGTTTCATTACCATTTTGGTCACAGAGTGTCTGGACATTTTGTTTCGATCCACCTACCGCTTTGACGTAAGAACAAAATTTCTTAGGATTTTCTGCCAAGTCAGTACAAAGAACTTTACTTTCGAATTCATTGAACGCCTCTCGCATAGCCCTCCTCACACTACATTTCGCTTCTCGTAATTTTTGTTTGTCTGCAAGGCTTTGACTATGTTTATGTTTGCTGTGAAGTTCCCTTTGCTTCCGCAGCAGTTTTCTAACTCGGTTGTTGTACCACGGTGGCTCTTTTCCATCTCTTACGATCTTGCTTGGCACATACTCATCTAACGCATATTGTACGGTGGTTTTGAACTTTGTCCACTGATCCTCAACACTATCTGTACTTGAGACAAAACTTTTGTGTTGAGCCGTCAGGTACTCGGTAATCTGCTTTTTGTCACTTTTGCTAAACAGAAAAATCTTCCTACCTTTTGTAATATTTCTATTTACGGCTGAAATCATCGATGCCGTAACCGCTTTATGATCGCTGATTCCCTATTCTGCGTTAACTGTTTCAAATAGTTCGGGTCTGTAATTTCATGAAGTAGCTGCAAGTTTGCTTTTCTCCACGACTAAAACTTTCTGTGTGATCATTGTGTTTTGATAACGACTATGAATCAGTGCCTTTGCGACTGTCCACGCCTGTCCACATGCTACAATATGTAACGACAACTGTACATATAATAATTTTTTTTCTTTATGAATTTAGATAAATTAATGTAAGCAATGTTTTGAATTTTTTTTTTCGGTTCGTATCGTTATGTTAAAGAGACTGTGAGCAACTTTTGAAATGAATATTATTACTTATGTTAGATTTCAAATAATGTGGTAATCAAAGGAAAGTGTATTTAATGTTAAAACTATTGTAAGATGTGAAAATTGTAATTTATACACTTGGTCCATACGTAGGTAATGCATTAGGATATGTGTAGTAGAAAACCTGTGGTGAATACCCTACCTGTAGGGGAGCGGGAAAAGGTGGAGGCAGGCGAGGCGGGAAAACGCACACTGGCGCGGTTCGGCACAACGGGCACAGTATTACAGTCGGAGGCGATCAACAGTCGGAGTTGGGCATCGTTCGGAAGTACACGTACTGTACCGAGGAGGCTACCCAGGAAAAGTGGATTCCATTGAGCCTCGGATGAACCGATTCCGACGACAACTTGGCATGGCTATATTCTTAGGCACAAAATTGGAAAGATTACGACGCTAAGAAGATGGAAAGTGCCGATGTTGTGTGAGCCTTAGCCGTGCTTGTATGTGTGCCGTGCTGCCCGCTATCTCGCTGCCCGCCAACCGCCGCACCGACTTGCACAGGTCAAACATTTATTTCATCTTTAGAAGTGTATCTGTGTGGACCAGTGTCGAAAATGTTTCTGACTGTTCAATAATAACGTGACTTTTACCAGCATTGCCTTAGCCGTGACTTATCCTGATCACTGACCTAGACAGGGTCCTTACCTCGTATTGTGCAACCCGAGTATCCTGAACTGAAAGTTTAATGTTAGTGTTAACGAAAATTATCAGCAGATTAATCTATGCTATAAAGAAGTTTAAAGTCCTGTGTGTTATTGCAAATGTTGGTAAAGAACAAAGGTATGACTAAATTGGAAGGGAGTTTTTTTTTTTTTTTTTTTTTTTTTTTTTTGAATTGAGTTAGCGGTGTTATTTAATTAATTTGAGACAGAAATAATGACAGTTAAATTATTCAGAAGTAAGACAAAAGAGTGGTTATCCATAGATTGCTAAATTTGAGTGCAAATTTGCCTTCAGTACTTAATAGTTTCAGTATAACGACCATAACAGTTTCAGGCCCCCCCCCCCCCCTTCTCTTGTCCATTCTTTCAAACCTTGAAATGTGTTGATCAGATTTGACCAGCAAAGCTAAATTCTATATTAATCCTAAGTGTATTAGTGTTTTTCCATCATTAATAGTGATATTGTGTGTGTACTTTCAAGATTGTCGATGCTAGGGCAATCTATGCCCGATTTCAGTCTGCTTAACATACAAAATGCAGTTCGTAGTAATCATTACTGTGTGGTGTTGTGTAATTTTAGCTCGTCCAAATTAATACAAAAGGAGAAAACTTTAGTTCAGTGGATTTTTTTTGGTTCCAAACTTTGCCATATAACGCAACGTTACTACGTGTAGTTATACTTGTACATGCACCCACTTGTACAAGGAAAAACTCACTCATTGCCTAAGTAGGCTGGTGACCGAATTATTAATTATAGGTAGCATCTACTGTGTGTACTTCTTGTCCATGCGAAAGAGTAATTATACTTTACATTTGCTTGATGCATAATTGTAGTTATTGACTGAGTATAAGTCCGATCTTGCTTCTATTAGGTACACGCGGTCAACTAATGTACTAAAATCCTTGTTTATAAGGTGAAGCCCGTGAACGTATTGCAGTACAGGCTTTATAGTGCTAACGTACGTCCGAGCAGGGCGGTAGCGTTACAAATAATAACGTCATTTTATTTCAAAATCAAAAGTTTTAATTGATTTCGCTCGCACTAAGTGAGCTAGCAACCGTTTATTTGCAGTAATTTCCAAACAGATTCAAATTTGATTCATCACTTTGGACCAAAAATTTCAATAGCTAGTTTCCGTATTATTTTGCACATTTGTTATTTCTGCCGTAAATTGCACAATAACTATGAAGTCATGACACTACCTGAGTCCTTTCGGGTAATACAGTCAATTCTAATTCGATACCTTATTCCAAATTAATATCAAAACATTAGCATCACGGTAACTCTTTGATTAGTCTACCACTTGTAGAGGAAGCGAGGTGTTATAAGGCCACCGTTTCCCGGTGAGGTAGTGTCCAGCCGATATGGTAACGAGCCCAGGGAAGATGATTCAGGTAATGTCGTGTTGTTAGTGAAAGCCGTTGTGACGGTCATTGGCTGCCGTAGCTCATTGAACCAAATTTCGCCACCCTGCCCTTACGGAAACGTTTGTTGTCCGTCCCACACTGATTTTTGCCATTATTTCAATAGTTTTGTTTGTCTGCTAGGTCCGACAACTGTACGCGAACGGCGCTGCTCTCAGTCGTTAAATGAAAGCCATCGGTCACTGCGTTGTTTGCGGTGAGAGATAATGCCTGAAGTGTAGTTCGCTCGGTACACTCCTGAAACTATGGATCTCGGAATTCCCTAACGATGTCCGAAATGAAATGTTCCATGTGTCTAGCTCCAATTACCGTTCGCGTTAAAAGTCTGTCAATTACCGTCATGCGGACATGATCATTTCGGTAACCTTATCACGTGAATCGCGTATGTGCAAATGAGAGCTCCACCAATGCAATGTCCTTTTATATCTTGTGTACTTCCAGGCGGTATTTTTGAATGGCTGCAGGCAGTCATGGAACCGAGCGGATGGCGTACTTTGTCATAATCAAAAAGTCGTCCAAGTTGTCCAATACTGATCGAGGACTCATTTCCATTTTTTTTCCTCTATCAGCTCATTAATGATACCTTAGGGTTAGTGTACCAGTGCGTCCATTTCTATAGCCATCGTCGGTTCTCCGCAGAGAGAGTAACACCTTATTCTTCATCGTTCAATAGTTTTCGACCATTCTGGAAGCGATTGCACCACCTAACAACTGTCTCATTTGACGATGAAATTCTGTAGTATACTTCTACCAAGTCACCATGGTTTGTTGCCGCATTGTTCCCCTACAAATGCAGAAAACGAATCACCACAGAATATTCTATAGGCTGCACCATTTGGTTGTGAAGCCTCTCACTACGGATTTACGAGGCGGAGATTTCAATTTTTCCACAACTGGAGTCATATACGCGCAAACAAACGAAAATTTCACTATATTACACGCTTTCTTTCGAGGTGATATTTCTTTGTCACTGTCGCTTGTAACTATAAACTTGTATCCTCGAATTTCGAAGATTGTTCTATTGTCCAGTTTGTTGTCCAATATTACGGTGCATCTACAGTAAATGAAGGTCTGGAATGATTAGTTGAGCTTGCTGGCTAGCTTTTCTGTAAGTCTCCAGGTATGACGCGAGAAAGGTGTTATATAGCTTCGTGCCACTAAATTCCGTGTCATCGTCTAGTCCGCCGTGTGTCCCGAAATACTGCCAGCTATTTGTCGTTCTCACTGCGTTATCCTCAATGAAACTGAATTATTTCTTAGGGTGCTAAACCCTCCCTCACTCCCTCACTACTGATGGGACAACCGACTGGTTTTAACAACGAGTTCTGGCTCTGTCAGTTGCTTCAGTCAAATGGAACAATCGAATGAAACGCCGGCCGAAGTGGCCGTGCGGTTCTAGACGCTACAGTCTGGAACCGAGCGACCGCTACGGTCGCAGGTTCGAATCCTGCCTCGGACATGGATGTGTGTGATGTCTTTAGGTTAGTTAGGTTTAATTAGTTCTAAGTTCTAGGCGACTGATGACCTGAGAAGTTAAGTCGCATAGTGCTCAGAGCCATTTTTTGCACCAATCGAATGAAACTATTCTCTGCTACCACGTCAACTGTATGAATGTTTTCCATTCATTCTCTGGATTTGACAGATTTCATTCTCACGCACACGCACACACACATACACACACACACACACACACACACACACACACACACACACACACACACACACACACACACGTCTATAACTTTCACATATAGCTGCGCATGCTAAAGCGCCGCTCCCACATCTCTGAGACACACCATCTCTGGACTGAATGCGCCTGTCAGGTTAATATCTAGAGTTGGTGTGCCAACCGGCTCGGATGATGCAGTTTCCCACATCTTACAGGTGAATACTGCGATGGTCCCCATTGGAAGCTCATCTGACCACCCCTTAAATTAGTAATGTCATGTCCGTTTATAGCTGTGCTTACACTGGGCCGATGGGGGACAAAAGGAGAAGAAATCTCATCTAGGAACTTAGAACAGTGGATAGAGTGGATAGAAGTGCAGCAGGTGTAAAGAAGTGGCCAGGCTGCCAACAGCCTCCTGCTGCCACACGTGCATACCGCACCAGCACGTGGAGTCGGCGCAGCTCCCAGCAGTCTCCTACCACTACTTAGCTCTACTACGTTGGCGCTAAAAGGTTGCCCGGCCACTGATATTGTATGGACAGGTAGTAGCAGCAGTCTGCGTTGACAGCCGGATCACCTCCTCAACCAGCGCAGTACCGACAAGGAGCAGCAGTAAGGTGGGTGCCAGTGGTGGACCACCTCCTTGCACTGGCTCAAAATGGACAAGTGGCAACACATGGCTACTGGCGTCTGGGCCACTTCCATCTTCTGCCACAATATAAAGAAGTGGTAGTAGGAAATTGCTAGTGGCTGGGCCATCTCCTCATTCCAGTGCAGTATGGGCATGTGGCTGCTCAGGACTATCGGGAGCTTGGCCGACTCTTAAGCTGGCACGATACAGACATTCAATAGCAGGAGGCTGCTGGAGGCTAGACCATCCCCTCATTCCTGTGTAGTATAGACACATCAGCCTACAGCTACCGAGGGCTACGTCACCTTCTTACACCGACATAGTATGGACATGCAGTAGCCAGAGGCTGCTGACAGCCATTGCACCTCCTAGCTCCAGCACAGTATGAACAAGTAGCTGTAGCAGGAGGTTGCAAGTAGCTGGAATACCTCCTTGTGCTACCACAGTCTGGAAATGCGGCGGCACGAGACTACTGGCATCTGGACCGCCTCCTTATGATGCCACAGCACAGGATGGTGCTAGCAGGAGGTTGCTGGCAGTTAGGCCATCTTCTCGTTCCGGTTGCAGTACGGCCATGTGGCTGCACAAGGCTGATGGGCTGGCACAGTACAGGAATTCAGTAGCAGGAAGCTGCTGGCGGATGGGCTGTCTCCTTTTTCCACTGCAGTATGGACACATGCCAGTGTGAGGCTACTGGGGGCCTGGTCACCTCCTTACTCCAACAGCCTGCCAGAGGATGGACCATCTCTTTGCACCACCTCTTCGCGCTGGCACGGTACAGACATATGGCAGCATGATATTACTGGTTGCAGAGGCTCATGAAAGCACAATACGAAAGTGCATTAGAAGCATGCTTCTGCCTGGTGGGCCATCTCCTCGTGCTAGCTGTGTGCATGGCGCCAACAGGAGGCTGGCGTTTCATTCATGGAACACACATACAGTCTGAAAAAGGCTAGATTCAGTTTTGAATTAATGGACACTGTTACGGTGCTCGCTTATTTCCAAGTCCCTATCGATCTTAGTACTGAGTTTTCACTCAGGCGGTGCTTTGGCGTTAGGCGGTAGTTTCCGTGTGTGATCGCTGGCCAGAGCTTAGCTGGAGGCGTGTGAGGAAGAAAGAGGTGGCTCCCTTGGCGTGAAGGCCATTCGGCTCGGCGGGGGTTGTTTGCGTCTGTCCACCGAGTGTGGACAGCGGCGTGGTGTGCCGTTTAACTTGATTCGCAAGGGGAGCAAAATCTCGCCTGTTGTAGTTTGTCGAGCCTGAGTTTGAAATATCTTCTATCTGCGGCGGGGTGTCATTTCGTCCTCCTGTCTCTTCGTCGCTGGGATTGTTACCACGTTTACCGTCCCATGGATGTATATCGATCTACGCTGCTCTCCGTATTCTACTAGACGCTGGTGATGGAAGTGCGTCGTTCAGCGGCACGTTAGTCTGGATGCTTTATGTTTGATCTTCAAGTGTAGTCTTCGAGTGGTACTCCTTAGAGTTTGCCTTGCGCAGTTAGATTGGGGTTTATTTTGTCTTGTGGTGCTTCCGCTTTCCGTCAACGAAGGTTAAGCTTGATTCGGCACTCCGTACGACGCTTGGCACCTCAGCAGGCGGGTCGGAGCCACCTTCGCGACTAAACGGAAGCCTTTGGACTGAGAGGTCTTGTGCTTTGCATAGTGCTCATAAATTGTTGTTTTCGTATTAAGTTGGCTGAGGTTCCTTATCCATTTCCCGTTTCCTGTTGTCCGGCCCGGACTAGGTCTCTTTATTTTAAAGGTCGGTCCTTGTTTTGGCTTAGTACGATTTTGGTTTACTGCCTGGTGGTTCTGGTAGTACGCCGGGTCGCTGTGATTGTGTTGCATATTGTATGGGGCTGTGTGCTCGGAGCCGTGGAGTACCATTTGCGTGAACTGCTTCACTGGGGAGTACTCATCGGGCCATTCTTGGTCCTCTGCTGTATATTATTTTAAAGTAACATTTTCACTTAAGTGATTTAATTCTTGTTGCGTTAATTGCAACTTGGGCACTGAGAAATTTAATCTGTTAATTACAGGAAGACCTTGAGCTCATAGTCATATGATGTGGTTTTCTTAAATTGTTGTATTTTTATGTCATGCTATTGTTTTTTGTTAATTTGCTGATCACTGGTGTACTGTCCCAAGTATTAAAATGTTGCAGGTAGCTATTACTTGGGTGGAACGCGCGGAACCGTCACGGGGAGAGCAGTTGCGTGCCTTACGGGTCAGTTGTTGGCGCGGCCTGGTGTCCCATGTTTGTTTTGGTGCACCTGAGTTAAGTATTGTGTTGCCTCCTCCCTTACGGACCCGTCGTGTTCTTCTCATAAACATTTCCTTCAAGGCATTTTAGTTAATTTTATGCTAGTATTTTTTTTATTTCTTACATTGGTAAAATTGTTCGGCCTTCATTATGCACACTGTTTGTCATAGCGGAGTTGATGTGCCATTGTAATTTATTAAACTCCTTTGTGTTTGGCCTTTGTCATACATATGGTTTATTGATTGAGTATGGCAATTATGTCTCATATATCATGATGTGCGTGTGTAATGGTGCAATAAATGGATGATTGTTATTTCTGTTTTGGCGCCCTTCATGCCTCCTTTCTTGTCCCTATTGGTACGCTATCCTTGAACTTGTGTTGGTAGACCACATCAGACACCATCACAGGTTTTCACTAAGATAGAATGCAAACAGTCACTAAAATTTGACAATGTTCCTCACTTCTTCAAGTATATCTAAGGGATCTTTCATGCTCAACTTTCTACCCAAAGTGATACATCAGCTTGATTAGATTTCCGGAAAGCTTTTGACACCGTTCCTAAAAGCGACTTCTAATCAAGCTGCGAGCCTATGGGGTATCGTCTCAGTTGTGCGAATGGATTCGTGATTTCCTGTCAGGAAGGTCGCAGTTCGTAGTAATAGACGGCAAATCATCGAGTAAAACTGAAGTGATATCAGGTGTTCTCCAAGGAAGCGTCCTGGGACCTCTGCTGTTCCTGTTCTATATAAATGACCTGGGTGACAATCTGAACAGTTCTCTTAGGTTGTTCGCAGATGATGCTGTAATTTACCGTCTAGTAAGGTCATCCGAAGACCAGTATAAGGTGAAAAGTGATTTCGAAAAGATTGCTGTATGGTGTGGCAGGTGGCAGTTGACGCTAAATAACGAAAAGTGTGAGGTGATCCACATGAGTTCCAAAAGAAATCCGCTGGAATTCGATTACTCGATAAATAGTACAATTCTCAAGGCTGTCAATTCAACTAAGTACCTGGCTGTTAAAATTACGAACAACTTCAGTTGGAAAGACCACACAGATAATATCGTTGGTAAGGCGAGCCCAAGGTTACATTTCATTGGCAGGACACTTAGAAGATGCAACAAGTCCACTAAAGAGACAGCTTACACTAAACTAGTTCGTCCTCTGTTAGAATATTGCTGTGCGGTGTGGGATCCTTACCATGTGGGATTGATGGAGGACACCAAAAGAGAGCAAAAAAGGGCAGCTCGTTTTTTATTATCACGTAATATGGGAGAAAGTGTGGCAGATACGATACGCGAGTTGGGATGTAAGTCATTAAAGCAAAGACGTTTTTCGTCGCGGCGAGATCTATTTACCAAATTTCAGTCAACAACTTTCTCTTCCGAATGCCAAAATATGTTGTTGAGCCCAACCTACATAGGCAGGCATGATCATCAAAATAAAATTAGAGAAATCAGAGCTCGAACAGAAAGGTTTATGTGTTCGTTTTTCCCGCGCGCTGTTCGGGAGTGGAATGGTAGAGATATAGTATGATTGTGGTTCGATGAACCCTCTCCCAAGAACTTAAATGTGAATTGCAGAGTAGTCACGTAGATGTAGATGTAGTTATCGCCCCAACCAAAGTTGCATGTAACTGTAATTCCTAGGTATTTAGTCGAATTGACAGCCTTTACATTTGTGTGATCGAAATTTGTGTAATCGAAATTTTACGCATTTTTTTTTTATAATTATGTAGATGACCTCACACTTTTCTGTATTGAGAGAAAATTGAAGCAATACTCCACAGGCATACAATTTGATTAGAAGTCACTTGTAAGGAACTATGTCAAAAGTGTTCTGGAAATATAGAAATACTGAATCAATTTGAGATCACCTGTCGATATCACTTACTACTTAGTAAGAATAAAGAGCTGGTTGTTTTTACCAATATCGATACTTTCTGCATCCGTGCTGATCGTGTGTCGATAGATGATTACCTTCTAAGTAATTGGTTCAAATGACTCTGAGCACTATGGGAGTTAACTTCTGAGGTCATCAGTCCCCTATAACTTAGAACTACTTAAACCTAACTAACCTAAAGACACCACACACATCAATACCCGGGGCAGGATTCGAACCTGCGACTGTAGCGGTCGCGCGGTTCCAGACTGTAGCGCCTAGTACCGCTAGGCCACCCCTGCCGGCTCGAAGTAATTTATAATGTTCGAACACCATGTACGTTCGAAAATCCTACTGTAAATCGACTGTAGTTATATGGGTCTGTAATTCGTCGGATTACTCCTGCTTCCTTTTCAATTTGTAGGACCCGTGCAACTACACTCCAGGAAATGGAAAAAAGAACACATTGACACCGGTGTGTCAGACCCACCATACTTGCTCCGGACACTGGGAGAGGGCTGTACAAGCAATGATCACACGCACGGCACAGCGGACACACCAGGAACCGCGGTGTTGGCCGTCGAATGGCGCTAGCTGCGCAGCATTTGTGCACCGCCGCCGTCAGTGTCAGCCAGTTTGCCGTGGCATACGGAGCTCCATCGCAGTCTTTAACACTGGTAGCATGCCGCGACAGCGTGGACGTGAACCGTATGTGCAGTTGACGGACTTTGAGCGAGGGCGTATAGTGGGCATGCGGGAGGCCGGGTGGACGTACCGCCGAATTGCTCAACACGTGGGGCGTGAGGTCTCCACAGTACATCGATGTTGTCGCCAGTGGTCGGCGGAAGGCGCACGTGCCCGTCGACCTGGGACCGGACCGCAGCGACGCACGGATGCACGCCAAGACCGTAGGATCCTACGCAGTGCCGTAGGGGACCGCACCGCCACTTCCCAGCAAATTAGGGACACTGTTGCTCCTGGGGTATCGGCGAGGACCATTCGCAACCGTCTCCATGAAGCTGGGCTACGGTCCCGCACACCGTTAGGCCGTCTTCCGCTCACGCCCCAACATCGTGCAGCCCGCCTCCAGTGGTGTCGCGACAGGCGTGAATGGAGGGACGAATGGAGACGTGTCGTCTTCAGCGATGAGAGTCGCTTCTGCCTTGGTGCCAATGATGGTCGTATGCGTGTTTGGCGCCGTGCAGGTGAGCGCCACAATCAGGACTGCATACGACCGAGGCACACAGGGCCAACACCCGGCATCATGGTGTGGGGAGCGATCTCCTACACTGGCCGTACACCACTGGTGATCGTCGAGGGAACACTGAATAGTGCACGGTACATCCAAACCGTCATCGAACCCATCGTTCTACCATTCCTAGACCGGCAGGGGAACTTGCTGTTCCAACAGGACAATGCACGTCCGCATGTATCCCGTGCCACCCAACATGCTCTAGAAGGTGTACGTCAACTACCCTGGCCAGCAAGATCTCCAGATCTGTCCCCCATTGAGCATGTTTGGGACTGGATGAAGCGTCGTCTCACGCGGTCTGCACGTCCAGCACGAACGCTGGTCCAACCGAGGCGCTAGGTGGAAATGGCATGGCAAGCCGTTCCACAGGACTACATCCAGCATCTCTACGATCGTCTCCATGGGAGAATAGCAGCCTGCATTGCTGCGAAAGGTGGATATACACTGTACTAGTGCCGACATTGTGCATGCTCTGTTGCCTGTGTCTATGTGCCTGTGGTTCTGTCAGTGTGATCATGTGATGTATCTGACCCCAGGAATGTGTCAATAAAGTTTCCCCTTCCTGGGACAATGAATTCACGGTGTTCTTATTTCAATTTCCAGGAGTGTAGTCAGTCTTTGGGTACGGTTCTTTCATCGGAGGAGCGGTTGTATATGATCGCTAAGTATTGTGCTATTATATCAGCAAGGAACCTTATTGGTCGCCTCTCTGGACCGGAAGACTTGCCTTTATGAAGCTGCTTCGCTTCTCAGTTACTATCGTTTGCAGTTGTTCTCGATTCAAATTCTGGAATCTTTACTTCGTCTTCTTTGGTGAAGGCATTTCGGAAAACTAATAAAGCCGCTTTAGCGGCGCTGTATGGGTAATATGAGAACTAATATAACGCAGTGAAGGTATTGATTACGTCTTGCCGCTGGTGTACTTTACATACGACCGGAATATCTCCGTACTTTGTGTCAAATTTCGAGACTAAGTTTCATTGTAGAAGCTATTGAATGCATCTCGCGTTGAAGTCAGTACCAGGTTTCGAGGTTCAGTAAAACATCGCCAACCTCAAAGATATTGTGTTCTTTTAAATTTGATATGATTTTTTTCGTTGCTTTTTGCGGCAGTGTTCTGACCTGTTTTGTGAACCATGGAAGATTAGCGCGATATTTTATTGATTTATTCGGTATAAACCTCTCAATGGTCTCAGACACTTTTTCTTTGCAACTAAGCCACATCACATCTACACTTACATTTTAGATGGGGAGGAGTGGAAGCTGTGGCATAGGAAGACGTCAAGTCAAATTTTATCTGTTTTCTTTTTTTTAATAGATTCATTTTGCTTTTAACTGTTGGTGGACCTGGATGTTGCGGTGATCAGTGTCACTACAACAGTCTCGTGTTCACTAACCTCTGTATCCGTCATGAGGGTCCCTGTCTGCTCAGGATCATTTGTTGCTAAGAGGTCAAGTATGTTTCCACAATTATTTACTCTTCGAGTGTGGTGCTAACTAACTCCTCAAAACAATCTTAGTAGAAGGCATTTAACACAACTTTTGACGATCTTTTTTACCTACCACTGGCTTTCAATACTTATTTTCGTCAGCAAATCAAGGCTAGACCGAAGTCCCCACCAAGTATAATTTTATGAGTTGTAATATTATTGGTATTTCCGTCCTATGAAAGCTTTGAGTACCCTTTGAAAGACATTTGTTTTGTATAATTTACATAACTGTAAAAATGCGCATCTAGCGCGGACGCTAATACATCGATTGCGCAGTCAAAGAAACATTTTAACAGAAGCTGAACGACGTTCCGCTTCGATCTAAATAAAAGATGACACTAAAAAAATCTTTGGTAGATCTTCAGATTTTTTTAATGTACTTCTGCTTGTGGTGTGAAAGCTTGAAGAAGGTCGACTTTAAGCTAAAAAAGTGAGCGGTCTTGCCAGCGTGCAGACAACATTATTAATTAATAACATTCAAGTAATTTATGTTCGAAACTGTAACTCGGCAAGCTATTGTTATCGGAGGTGTTGAACAGTCCAAGAATTGTCTTTAACGAAGGAGAAAAGTGACTGTAATTTGTGACAAAAACGCGAACATAGGAGCTAGTAAAGGACAGGCTGAAATGTGATCGCACCATAGAGTTAGAGAATTACTTATGTAAGTTATGCTGTCTATAAAGTAGCTCTAATTGCTTGTGTGAATTATTAGAATATATTTAGTGTTTACCAGATTTCTTATTCTATTCTTTTCCTTTATACTTTTTTATCCTCCATGCCATATTATTTTTATAAATGTCAAACAGCCTTTACTACAGCAGAGAATACTGCGGCACCCTGGTCGTAGACAGAAGGCCGCTCCTTGTCTTCTATACAACTCATAGCTGCCCCATTTATTAATGATATCATCTGCAAATACAATTTTTTTTCTGTTCATTTTTATAGGTCCCTTAGGTAATTATAAAATTCATACTGATTACGTAAAGAAATCCGGGTTGTTCTTTTCCAAATAATAGAAGTCTTTGCGTAATCAAAAACTAGCCTCCTTCTGACAACGATCAGGAGCCGACCAGAAGATGGACGTCTTCGACCGCTTTCGTGTCTCCTGTGGCAAAGCTGTGCCAAACTTGGAACACGACATTCTAGTATGAAACACAGATATAAATTGCAAGAATTGAAATATATTTAATATAATAATTTTTTTTATCATACTAGAGAGTGTGGTACTTTATCATCCGACTTGATTGAAGGTTTGCACCTGAGTTTCGGCGGAAGGAGTAGCCTCTTTCCGGTCTGCACTTTTTGCGTTCTACCTACAGATGAGCGAGCACAGCAAACATCGTAGCTAAGGACGTCGCTACCAGTTAAGTGAAAAGCTACTTATGCACTCGTTTTCCACACCAACCATGCTTTCTGGAACAGTTTAATGGTCGCGTTGCTACGACCGAGGGTCCTAAATTGTATGTCAAAGAGGATGCAGTCCAACAAGGCAGCATTTCTTGCGTTTTTCTTGTCTGATAAAATTTAATTGAAACCACATACCAGAAATTCAGTACAGCAGTTTCTTTTCTCTTTTTCTATCCGTGCGTGATAGACAAGACATTACCATTGTATTTAAAACTCAAAGCCCTATAGAGGGTGAGTCATTAAGTATTGCCACCTAGGATAACTCTGAAAGTAAGATAGGAGCTGAAACGTTTGTGGGACAAACGTTGCACGGGACAACGGGGGCCATAATATGACGTTGGTTCTTTGCTACTAGGTGGGGTCGCGTCACAGATGTGAAAGTCAACTTTGTTTTTTTAAATGGTATGCTGTAGTTCGGTACTTATTTTCTAATAGCGGCTATCGAGACGAATCCAATGATGTGTAACGGGAAGGTCTTTCTAGGTCAACGAAGGTCACGAAGGTGGCATGAACGTCCATTTACAGAAAGTGTTCGAAATGATGACCATTGGTATCAATGCAGTGCTGCAATATTCTTCTCATGGATTGAGTAGTATTCCTTATCACTTCGGCAATTATCGAGACACATGCTCTAAATATTCTCTCACGCACATTTTCAGGTGTGGTTGGAACGTCTTCATAAATAATGTCTTTTACGAATCTCTTGTATATCGTGAAAATAGTTAACATTCTCCGAATACGGCGTATCAATCTAACGTGCCATGACATGTAAACACCATTCGACGGTTTCGCACTACAACACTAACAGGAGCGATAAGACTAATATCGTCGAATCAAGCGAATATGAATGGTGTATTCCTACGAAGAACAAGTCGATATGCTTTACGGAGAATGCCAACGAAATTCAGCGAGAGCTAGAGACTTATACAGTGAAACATATTCTCAACCTACTCACCCTACATTTAAATAAGTGTATGATAAACTGAGAACAACTGGATCATTAACGCATCGGAAACATTTCCGGCAAAGGAAAGGTACTAGTGAGGAAACGGAAATTAGTACTCTTGCCACCGTGGTTCTGGATCCTTGCGTTAGTTCGCGTCCAACCGCAAGGGAATCTGGCATGAGCCAGAGTAGTGTTGTTCGCGTTCTGCATCGCCATAAATATCATCCTTACCATGTCTCCACCAAGAACTAACAGGTACGGATTGTACGCGTCGCACTGAATTCTGCCGATGGGCTCACTTTCATATCCGGAAGGATGATTCATTTATTAATTTGATTTTATTTACTGACGAGGCTACATTCACGGATCATGGAAATGTCAATTTGCTTAAAATGCATTATTGGGCAACTGAAAATTTATGTTGGTTATGGAAAGTTGCACACCAAAAACCGTGGTCGGTCAATGTATGATGAGGGTTTCTGGAGGACAAAATTATAAGCCCCTGTTTCATCGAACAAAATCTTAATGGCAGGAAGTACACCACATTCCAGCAAGAGACATTAGGTCTGTTATTGGAAGAAATTCCTTTAGAAACCAGGAACACTATGGGTGTCCGGCACATTTTTCGCAGATGGTTGGAAACGCAACTCAGGTACAATTCCCAGATCGTTGGATTGGACGCGGAGGAGATCTATCGTGGCCGGCTTGTTCACCAGACTTGACGCCCTTGGATTTTTTATTGTGGGGATTAGTAAAAGACATTGTTCATTAAAGAGGAACCAATTACACCTGAGGATATGCGAGCGATAATTGTCAGAACATGTGCTTCGACAAGTGCCGATGTGATAAGGAATACCACTCAGTCCATGATAAGAAGACTGCAGCACTGCTTTGACACCAATGGTCATCACTTTGAACACCTTCTGTAAATGGATGTCCATGCCACCTTAGTAACCTTCAAATGCTTCAAATGGCTCTGAGCACTAAGGGACTTAACTGCTGAAGTCATCAGTCACCTAGAACTTAGAACTACTTAAACTTAACTAACATAAGGACATCACACACATCCATGCCCGCGGCAGGATTCGAACCTGCGACCGTAGCGGTCGCGCGGTTCCAGACTGTAGCGCCTAGAACCGCTCAGCCACTCCGGCCGGCTTAGTGACCTTCAAAGACGTTACTGTTACACATCTTTGGATTCGTCTCGATAGCCGCTATCAGAATACAATTACCAAACTATAGTTCCCCTTTTAAAAAACAAAGTTGACCTTATCTCTGACTGGACCCCACCTAGCAACAAAAAACCGACGTCATATTATGGCCCCCGTTGTCCCATGCATGTTTTGTCCCACAAACTTTTCAGCTCCTATCATACTTTCGGAGTTATTCTTGGTGTCAATAGTTAATCACTCACCCTATATAATAACACTGGCGATGTCGAACAAATTAACGTTCACATGGCGTATCAGTTTTCAGTATCTCTCCGCTGTCAGAACTGTTCTTCTGATGGATTTTGTGTATTAAGAGATGCGACCACCGCTTCAATCTTCTGTCGGTGACTCGTAAGTCCTGAAGAATAAAATGAAACTGGCAGTACAGTTAACATTGCTTTTCTTCCTGCTGCTGACTGACTCAGCGCTAGTCGTTCATGTACCCAGTGGTCGACAAGCGGCCGAGTATGTCACAGTCAAAAACTGGCGGAGGAATTCTCGGTCCAAAGTTCGGGGATCGTTAACAACTATACGTTGCTGACAGCTCATACTTTTCTTAGAACGTACAAGATTTGCTGATAACAGTCTTATTTTAAGATTAAAATGTAGGCTATACATCACAGTGAGGCAATAGATGTAGAATCTTGGATAAGCTATTACACTTGTGTGTTTGAAAAGCAGGAACACACGGAAGAAGAATCCGAAGAATTTAAAACATTGTTGCCCGATTTGGTAAAACGTTTATGACTAACTATAAATTGAAGAGTTGTGGTTGTGAAGATGATATGAACAGCCTGAAATATTATTTTGCGTCATGAATTTGCAATGGAAGTATATGTTTTCATATGTTTTAGGTTGTCAAATACCATATATCTCCGAATCCCAGACGATGATTTTCCCCGAAATTTGGTGCTAAGAGGTAGGGGGTCTATATCATTCGCGGCATATAATGTGGAGTTTATTTTTTACCAAGCTGAGCCTCGAGCTTTCGTTAAGCTGTAACTCTCCCTATGCCACACCTGTCGCTTTAACCGTGAACGTAGCCATCAGCTTTGAGTATTGTTGTACGTTTGTAGGAATTGTTCCTTGAGGCAGTTTTTTATCAGTTGTTGTTTGTTGCGGGAGATCCCACTTCTAAACTGTGTGGTTACGTGTGCAGTGGATCTTGGAGTGGAACAGCGTGGTTCAACATTTAATTTTTCAGCAGGATGCAAGCATTACTAAGAAGCAAATTTCAAAATCGTGATTTTTCGGCATGCATAACCAACAAACAATTTTTCGGCTTCGAGAAAGTATCGTGTCACAACAGCCAATGTTCAGAGGTTGCGAAAGGACAAAAGGCGTCTGAAAAATGCTAAGTCGGCTAGGGAAACTCTCAGTGGTCCCCAGGGTGGTTCAAATGGTACAAATGACTCTGAGCACTATGGGACTTAACATCTATGGTCATCAGTCCCCTAGAACTTAGAACTACTTCAACCTAACTAACCTAAGGACAGCACACAACACCCAGCCATCACGAGGCAGAGAAAATCCCTGGCCCCGCCGGGAATCGAACCCGGGAACCCGGGCGTGGGAAGCTTGAACGCTACCGCACGACCACGAGATGCGGGTCCCCAGGGTGGACGTTTCGAAGATACTGAAGTAGAAGTAGTGGCATTTCTGCCCGAGAAACGTAAAGAAGGATTGGCAGTGCCACAGGAAATAAATCACATGAACTGGCACAGCAACACGGTGTGTAATTTAAAGCCAGCTCCGGCTGGTGTATAAGGATGATGCGACACGATGGACCTGTGCTGCGACGTCGAACATCCCTTGCTCAGCGCCTTCCATAGTCGTATGTGGAGAGTTGGTCGAGTACTAGTGACACAATGTAAGACTAAGAAAGGAACGTGATTACCTCGTAGGGTAAATCGAAAACATTGACGAGATACCTGTTTACCTCGACATTCCATCGAATACAACAGTTGAAGAGAAAGGCGACAATTATGTACTGGTTCGTACTACGGCAATGAGAAATCGTGAATCACCGTGATGATGTGCGAGCTTGCCGCTGAAACAAGGATGAGAACCTAACTCATCATCAATAGTAAAACTAAGACAAAGGAAATGTGCCACCCGATCTCACATTTCGTAGCAACGGGAAATGATGGATAATCAGTTGGTTTTAGATTGGCACCACACAGTTTGGACCAGAAAGCCAGGTACTCTTCCAAGCAATTGTGTGACATTCATTCTTGATGCTTCCCCGGGGCATCTGACACCAGTGGTGAAGGCAGATATCGTGAAATTAAGAAAATATCTTGTCGTCATTCCGGGTGGAATGAATGCGCAACTATAGGTAGACCTAAGGAAGGAAGATTGGGTTTAACGTCCCGACGACATCGAGGTCATTAGAGACGGATCACAAGCTCGTAATGTGTCAAGGATGGTGAAGTAAATCGGTCATGCTCTTTAAAAGGAACCATCCCTGCATTTGTCTGGATCGAGTTAGGGAAATAACGGAAAATCCAGACCTGGATGGCCGGATGCGGATTTGAATCGTCATCCTCCAGAATGCGAGTCAACTGTGCAACTACAAGTGCTGGATGTGGTGGTGAGTAAACCATTTGAAGACTGAAATGAAATTTTCACTCTCCGATGGAGTGTGGCCTGATATGAAACTTCCTAACAGATTAAATCTGTCGACCACAGCGAGACTGGAGCTCTTGACCTTTGTCTTTAACGGGCAAGTGCTGTTCCGGCTGAGCTACTCAAGTACCGCTCACGACCCGTCCTCACAATTATACTTCCTCCAGTACCTAGCCTCCTGTGGCTAAGCCATGTCAGCAAAATGTCCTTTCTTCCAGGAGTGTTAGTCCCTCAAGTTTCACGGGAGAACTTCTGTGAAGTTTGGAAGATGACGAGATACTGGCGGAAGTAAACTCGTGAGAACAGCTCGTGGGTCATGGTTGAATACCTCATTTGGTAGAATACTTGCCCGTGAAAGGCAAAGGTCCCAAGTTCGTGTCTCGGTCCGGAACACACAGTAAAACTGCCAGGAAGTTTTATTTGAAGACTATCTGGAGCAGATGTACTCCAGTTGGTCACTTCATTATGGCCAAACCCTGACCTCTACCGGAAAGTTGATGAAGCCTTCAGTATTTGTAGTTGCGGAATGGATATAAAGTGCCAGCACAAGCATATCGAGTGCATAAATTTCGAAAGGCTTGAACAAGTGCTGTGTAACAAATGCTTAAGATAGGAGTGAAGACGATCTTGGGAAGAAACGCAAAATAACCATGACAGTGGCACTGGCAATGCAGATTCTGTGGCCACCCCACTGAGAAGGACTAAGTGGCATCAGTATCTGACATAGGAAGGTCTTTATGTTATTCTAGTTTCTTACATCGGCTCTTTTATTGTTTGTTTCAATTACCTTTAATAACATAACGTTTGTATGTGGATACATGTTTATCTGCAAGACCTTGCCGATTAACGGCGCTCATCTTTCATTCAGAGCCGTCTTGGATGGAGAGATATACACTACTTCGCCTTTTACTGAGCGAACTCCCTTGTATATTTAATGTTTAATCTGCCATTTCAATATGTTCGAATCTTTATTACGACACGATTTTTTTAATTAACTTGTTCTAGATATTTCTAAAGCTGTGTTTACTTTTAGACAGAGAGCGACAACACTGAAGCTGTTGATTTTAACTCTCAAAGCAAATAACTTCAGAAGGAACGAATGGTAGTAATTGCTGTTGGATCGATGCAGCGTACCGCCTTGAGATGCAGTATATTTCTGGGTTTTTTTCTGATATCATTATAGTTCAAACTGTATTATGGGTTATAAATATAAAGTGGACAGTCAGTGCCCTGTGCTAGAAGCTTCACACAATAAGTACTGCCATCTTCTGCTCCGAGGAAGAACCGGATGTGGCTTAGTCCTGTATGTTTTGCCATACTCAAGATAAACGTGCATATTTCAAATGTTTCAGTACTGATGTGAACTCGCATACTGAGCATGCGACATGAAGACTGTATGAACGGTTGGTGTCTGTTCATTCGGGCATATCCGAGAGAAGAGACACCACGTATTCATATAACTGATTCACCTCGATGGACGATGAATCCAAAACTTTCATTGCGGGTACACATAATTGTTTATCGTTCGACCTTCGGAGGTAATCTAAGATGAGTGAGCATCTGGGATATGTCCGGGGACTGAAGATAGGTGGCACTAGGTAGGACTGAAGCTCGGCCTGGGAGCTGCCCCTCACAGCCAGTGTCGTGACGACAAATACTTCGACCGGATGGCGCAGTGGCTAGCGCAAATGCCTAGTAAGCAGCACATCCGAGGTTCGAATCCTGGTGAAATACGCTTTTTTACTCGTCACCGCCGATTTCGTATAAAGTTCCCGTGCAGCTCATGTCATCTGTTCCTTGCTTTAACTTTCGTTTTCCCCCTCCCCTTTCAGTCTGCATAATACATGGAGATTGTTTAAGAGCCACCAATGTGGGAAGATCTCCCTGAAGAGCAGCAGTATCCCAGCAAGCATAGTTAATACGCATTTAATGACAACAATTAACCGTGTGGTATCTTCACACATAAAATTCTTACATATACATGTATAACACTTTCTCGAACACTACACACCATATCGTATACATGTAGCCTTTAGGTTTAACCGTCTCTATATGTAAGTTTCAAGAGATTTTGAGAATTCTCTTTTGTGTGTTTAGATGTCTAGGGGTATTTATTTCTAAATTTATTAGTCAGAATATAGCACCCGTGTGAAACATGAGTCCTCGGCGCGTATACTAACATGACTTTCCAGCTCCTACGTGTATTCATGTCAATATAAGTGGGTGCGTTTTATGCAATTTCTGCATGTATGTTAATTTCATGATCTATGTTCCATTTTCTTCGATTTATTTATGGTTGGAGGCAAGGGAGTTCACAGTGACCGCAATGGAAATGGAATAAGTTTTTCCATTCTAGAAATTTTTGCTTTATTTATAAAGTTAGTAAGTGTTCATTTTCCGCTCCGACGTTCTTTAACAGTAGCTTTAAATAAGAAGGATCTAGTTCAGTTACACAGTGTGAGTAACAGAATACCACGAAACATATAACTCAGATCGTGACAGAACCACCAGCTTATAATTAAGACTTGCTACGACCGTCGGTCATAAATGACAGTTTCCGTGTGACTCTGTAATTTCAACATAGATTCACTGTAGTATATACTATTCCTTTCGAACAACCACATCACGATTACTATATGTCTTGCGTTCTCGGCGCCGTTTACATTGTGATTGCTTCTTGTGGATGATAAGACGACTGAAGTTTGTCATATACTCTCCGATATTTTGAGTGCTGAATTTAGAAACTGTTCATCCGAGACGCTGATTTATATCTGTCGTCTCTTGTGTCACTTTGGTTCTACACTTCTTTGTGTTAATCTTCATCTTCTTTCTGGTATTCAAGTCACTGAGAACATGCCTTCGTACGAAATTACGTGTGGCTATAGGTACCTTGCTTTGTTTCCCGTTTGACGTCAACACCTTGAACACCTCCGCTGTTGATATACTTAACACTCGCAGTCTTTGGCATAAAACCCGCAGAAGCTGTTTTCGTCTAAATACATCTTACATAGTTACTGACAGGTGAATGAGGCAGTCGGGTTCGCTTATTCCAGCTACGTTGCAGAACGGAAGGATACATAAATTCTTCTATTCACTTTTCCACATGACAACATCACGATTTATTCATGAGTTGAGTGTTTTGTTTCCGAAAGTGCGAACTACGGTCCCTCGGGATGACGGACATGACCATTAAGGACGAATTTCCGTCATACTAATATCAAGTGAATAGGAAATTTAAGCCGGCCGATGTGGCCGAACGGTTCTAGGCGCTTCAGTCTGGAGCCGTGTGACCGCTACGGTCGCATTTTCGAATCCTGCCTCGGGCATGGATGTGTGTAATGTCCGTAGGTTAGTTAGGTTTAAGTAGTTCTAAGTTCTAGGGGACTGATGACCTCAGAAGATAAGTTCAAAAAAATGGTTCAAATGGCTCTGAGCACTATGGGACATAACTGCTGAGGTTAAGTGCTCAGAGCCATTTGCTCAGAGTCATAGGAAATTTGAAAATATTAAAGAAACAATGCGGAGTAAAATTAATTGCAAAGAATATACAGTGAGTAAAACTTGTGTGTTTTTCAACGTAGTTCTTCGAATGACAGTGACTTGAGCACTATCTTTTATATCGCAGTTCTGCCTCAAGTTCGTATACGCACGCGTTCACACAAGCAAGCGAATGTACACATAAACAAATACACTTGGTTAAATAGCCAGATGCCAGATAAATGCAATACACACACACACACACACACACACACACACACACACACACACACACACACACAACACCAAGTAAACATATTCACCACAGAAGTGTGCCATGTAGTCTTGCATTACGCCACTGCCAACACGTTATTAAATACTCTCCGTTCAACGATCTGTCGAGTGCAACATAAGTTCGGTAGCTGTTTACGTCAAGCCGTTTGCTCTGTAATGCTATACGGGAGGAGTCGAGTTTCTCCGTGGCTTCTTCGTATTTTTTGGAACGCCGTAGTCGATGCCTCTTGCGAAATGCAAACATTTGGTCTACGTGTTTGCTTGTTTAACGACACAATATGTACACTGGCACTTTAACAGGTTTTTGCCTCCATCCAAAGTAAAACAAAAGAAGGGACTTGAGAAGAATGGGGCCCTACTTGCAGCGCTGAGCACTCTTCAATGGCATCGTACATTACGCTGAATTAATAACGTCCTCCTTACGGGAAAAAAAAGAAATTCCTGTGAGGACACGACATTTCGACCAAAAGGGGCTGTTTACCCGTCGTGGCGTAACATCGTTTGACGATCATGGTCAGTGAACGACATTTACGGAGAACTGCGCTCCTGTTTTGATAGAGGATCGTTACGCCGTCCATCAGCGAAGTGTTGTCTTTCTGCCATGATATATACCAGACGGCTTTTGTTGTACAGGCTCATGCTACTGCGACTAAAATTGCTTTCAAGTAGAAGAGTTATGCAGAAGGTTGTGACACTATTTACAACCGTATACCAGCTACTAGTATCTGCATTTGACGTATACAACGATGTCATTTGACTTCGACACAAGTGTATGAGTTCTAAATTGTAAAGGTAGCATGTACAGTCAACCTACCTCTCACCCAAAGGGGAATAATGCTCAGGCTTTGTTACAATGTCTGCCGAAGAACTCCTGGTGTTATGTAAACTGAAGGGGAAGAGAGAGAGAAGGGGAAGTAAAGGGAGTGAACTATTGGTGTCAGTTGCATCGGAACTTTGTGCGGAATCAGCGACGACGAGTGAAAATGTGTGCTGGATCTGAACTCGAACCCAGAATCTCCTGCTTACTTGGCAGTTGCTTACAACCGCGCCACCCAGCTACAATGTACGTACACATCCTCAGCCTCGCTAATTGCAGATTCCCGCTGGAGGTCGAACGTAAATATGCATCCAGACTGAAGGTTTAAGATTCATTGCCCATCAAGACGAATCAATTATATGAATGCGTTTTGTCTGTTCCTACGGGCATGTCCAAAAGGATAGGTACCATGTGCTCATATAATTCATCGTGTTGTCAGGAATTTGCGCAATAGACATAAAATTACGGTATCTAGGTGGTGCTTTCCAGTGGTAGCATGGATGTGATATAGCAAAAATATGAAATATACTGGCCACAACAGAGATATCGAGAAACAAAGTAATCTCAGCTTGCCGAATAACAATGTGGGTGAGATGCAGCAAGTATAGCACGGTAGGTACACAGCGTTTTCCAAAGCATCTGCGAAAGACCATCTGCATAATATGAACATCTCCAAATAGATGATACATTTTTTGACAATACCTGATCCATATCCTTTATGTGTATGTAGCATTAATAAGATTAGGAGACAGACGTTTAACTATGCACCGGTAAGTATACAACGGTATAATTTGTTTAATTGCCAAGAAAAAGCTGAATTTAGACAGGGAGTGGACCTACGATCAGATAATGTATACGGCCTAGCCGTAATGAAGAAAATGTGCAGCTGGTTGATACTCTGTATAACACATCCGAAATTAAACTAGATGAATACCAACATGTAAGAAAACTCGAGCAAGAAAGACTAGGCAGTATGAGGGATCGGGTCGGGAGTCCGGTGTTCTCTCGGAAGGTGTCAAGAGAAATGCCTCGTGATGAGTCTGGTGGCGACGCGCTGTAGGTGCTTGGAAGAAAGTCACTCTGAGAGTGTAGAGCCACTGATGTGATACCAGGAAAACTTTCTTGAAGATACGGTGGTCATCTCACGTGCAGAAGCAGATATCGATATGGTGCCAGACTTCCTGTGAACTTGATAACGTAGCCTCAGACGGAGTACATAGAAAAAGATCAAAGAAAGGCAGCACGTTTTGTATTATCGCGAAATATGGGAGAGAGTGTCACAGAAATGATACAGGATTAAAAGAAAGGCGTTTTTCGTTGCCACGGAATCTTCTCACAAAATTCCAATCACCAGCTTACTCCTCCGATTGCGAAAATATTTTGTTGACACCGACCTACATGGGGAGGAACGATCACCACGATAAAATAAGGGAAATCAGAGCTCATACGGAAAGATATAGGTGTTCATTCTTTCCGGGCGCTATACGAGATTGGAATAATAGAGGAATGTGAAGGTGATTCGATGAACCCTCTGCCCGGCACTTATATGTGATTTGCAGAGTATCCATGTAGATGCAGATGTAGTTGTAATAGTGCGCTGCTTTACACAAACACGTCAAATAAATTTCTAGGCGTAGCACAGAAAAGCGTTGTGAAATGCGGCGTTGCATGTTGGGATGGTAGTAAGGAAGCTGAATGGGGGACTTCAGTCTGTTGCGAAAATTTTAGGAAATTGTTGTTCGTCTGTAAAGGAGACCCTGTAAGCAATACTAGTGCCACCCATTTTTGTGTACTGCTCGTGTGTTTCGGATCGCCATCAAGCCGGATTGAGGGAAGACATCGAGGCAATTCAGAGGAGGGTTGCTGGATTCTTGCCGATAGGCCCGATCAGTACGTCAAGATTATGGAGAGATGCTTCGTGAACTTGAAAGGGGATCCCTGCAGGGAAGACGACGTTCTTTTCGTGGAACACTGTTGAGAAAATTTAGAGAGCCGGCACTTGATGTTGATTGATGAACGACACTACTGACGCCAACGTATAACTACATTTCGCTGAAGGACCAGGGTGATAAGAGAACTCAGTGCTCGTACAGAGACATATAGACTGTGTTTTGTCCTCGCTTCGGTTGAGAGTGGAACATGGAATTCAAAAATGGTTCAAATGGCTCTGAGCACTATGGGACTTAACATCTGGGGTCATCAGTCCCCTAGAACGTAGAACTACTCAAACCTAAATAACCTAAGGACACGACACACATCCACGCCCGAGGCGGGATTCGAACCAGCGAGCGGAGTGGTCGCGCGGTTCCAGACTGTAGCGCCTAGAACCGCTCGGAAGGAAACAAGGAAGGAAATGAACAGTAGTGGTACAAGGCACCACCCACCATACACCACACGGTGGCTTGCGCAGTATGTACGCAGATATGTAGATGTAAGATACTGGGAAAATGTAGTTCCCTTACAAAAGAGATGGCTTAAAAATCACTCAAGCGAACCATTCTAGAATATTGCTCAAGCTTACGGGACCCGATCAACTGGAAAAACAGGAAGTATTGAACGTGTAGAAGGGAATGCAGGACGAATGATCTCATGTCTGTTTGACACCCTGGAGAGCCCCACGGTGATGCTGAAGAACCTGCGATGATAGACCACTGAAGATAGAAGCAAACCATCCCACGAAAGCCTAATTATAAACCTAAGAGAAACAGACTTTAATAAGGAATCCATGAATATTATGCAACAACCAGAGTGTCTCTCCCGCAGCTATCACAATAATAACATTATACTAGTAACAGTGAGCATCCGTCTCGTTTAGATGACACCATACCAGTAAATGGAACGGTAAGAAGGTGGTACAGGGAGATATACTATCTGACCTGTAGTTCATAGCGGTTAGCTCAATACAGATGCAGATGTAGTGGTACACTGAACGTTACAGCTGATTCTAATGACGCACCACGCTCATATGACACGGAGCCTCGAACCAAAACATTATGAGCACCTACTTAAAAACGTTATGTTCCATCTGTGGAACGCCATACTGCATCGATTCAGCGCAGAATGGATTCGACAAGTTCTTGGTAATTTTCCGGAGATACGTGGCACCAGATGGCTACAAGCAATGTCCCTTAAATGTCCTATCAAGTTCAGATCAAGCGAATTTCTTTGGTCAAAACATCAACGTGAGCTCGCTATTGTGCACCTCAGACCACAGTAGCTCTATTCCAGCCTTGTGACACGAACAGTTACCTTGCTAGAAGATGCCTCTATCGTCGGAGAAGACATCAAGCAGATAGTCGGCAAAAATGGTAACGTAGTGCCTAGATGTGCCTTAGATTAGCACAGGTGAAAGAAAGTCACAGTATAGTACTCTACACACCGGCCTGCGTCCGTAGAGCGAAGCCTTGTTTTCGCCTGGATGACGCCACAGCTGAACGCGGCCGTAGACATGGTGTAACAAGAAACGTGACTCATCCGAAATGGTAGGGCGTTTCCGTCGATCCACTGTCCAATCTGAACGATCGCGTGCCCACTGCAATCATAGTAGACGATTCTTATGGGTCAACATGGTATGGTAACACGTAGTGATGTCTAGTGTGCAGCCTCATGTTCAACACAGTACGCTGAATGGTGTGCTCTGAAAGATTCTCGACAGTAAGGGAACATCAGTTGTCGGATTTGCTGTAATTAGAAAATACTCCAACAACTGTTGAAACAGCTGGAGCGTGCACTTCACTATTTTCCTTCAGTTTCAGAAACGAATCCAAAAAGTCGACACATAATATTTTACAAATGGACACTACATTTCGTACAGTATCGAAGTAAAATAGCGATATCTTTTTTTCAGTATCCATACTTCGAACAAATTAACAACAGTAAGTGGCATGAGAACGACAATAAGCGGATGAACTAACAATTTGCCTATAACATGTTTTAATACGTTCCTGCGTTTTTCCTAGAGGAACGTGCCATTATACTTACACAATGTTGCGATTTTCCTATAGGCATGGGCATTGTTCGTCCTTGCCAACACAAAAAGAATGAATTACTGCGTCATTCACAAACGTTGAAGACAAACATATAGAACATGAAGCACAACCTTCAGAATGATATCTTATCTGAAAACATAAATAAAGTATGGAAGCTATATGAAGAGAAAGGCAAACTTAAACCTATATTTCTATAGAGAGAATACTCGGGATTTTGGATTTCATTGGCTATCATTCTGAATACTCTCTTAATACCAATCTTTAATCCGCTTATTTCACACCTCATTTTATAACATTTTTAGACGAAGCACTTCGTGTATCTTCGTCTCCCGCTAGAAGCGCGGTAGAAAGCATATTGATTTCGGGTCTATAGTCAGCCTGTAGCGAGATTGTGAGCGGTATGTTTAGCTTAGAGAGATATGGAACTAATTATTCAATTGCATCAAATATGGAACCAAAGAGATCATTTAGTAGAATCGAGAACCTTAGTCATTTCTCACTTGTTATTTTACAGACTCACTTCAAGAAAAATGAACTCGCAACCTGACCACCCCATCTACGCTGGGACAAAGATATCTATAGATCTAAGGTTAGTGGAGTGTCACAAAGTCTCAAATATTTACCCTTAAGAGGCAAAAGGCAGCTAGGCCCGTCACATGTCCTGCATTTCCAGTACAAATGGAAACAGTTACATGATACGCATGGCAACATGGCGGAAAGAAAGCAAAGGAGGAATTATAGCGAAGAATAGTGTTGACCTGGACACAGAATATTATCGTCACATTGGGTAGTAAACGCTTCGCCTCTTGGCAATTTCATACAGCTTCTCATTTCAATCTCATTTTACTGAATACTCATTTCTTCTTACGAAACCTTCCTTTCCTTCTTTGTACTGCCACGCATGTCAAAAAATTCTGGGCAGTAGCAATAATCTACAACAAAATTAAATGAAGCTGACGTTTGACTGAATGACGAAACCACGACAGGTGTAGGAGATCCTGTTAAGAATGATATACATGGTGAAAGTTCCGTCTTGGAAATTTTGCCATGCTAGGGAACGAAAAAGTTTTCCACCCAGTTCCTAGGTCATCAAGTGTACACATATTCATAAACAACAAATCGGTTGTTAATATAACACATTAGTTGCAGGACAAGAAACACTCCACAGAGGCTTATCCCTTCAAAATTCATATAATGGTCAACAACTTGCAGATGCTAATTTAATGTGGTCGTTATTTTATATTTCTTTTTATTTTGTCCAACGATGTTCATTTGTACTGTGTGGCCTCTGATGAATACTTGCCGGTAACGGTAGGAAGTCATCGCCTTTGGAACTACTACCAACCTACGCGATCAAACAGTGAGCGATTTTCATTGGATACATGTTGTACTACACCCTTCATTTTATTCATATCATAATAACTACTGATGATAAGCCCAAATTTCAGCAGAAACCTCTCTACAATGCGCTGTCACGAAACTCAGGTAATCAGTACGGCTCGTGAGTTTTGTGTGCAGTGAATGAAGCGAAGATATCTCTCAATTTTGCCGTACTCAATTTTTCCACAAGTGCAAACGAAACGGGAACTTACTGAATACTTCATCGGGATAAATGATGGTAGCCACGAAAAATTCTGTCTAACGCATGTTATTTTGCAGTATCGTCAAAGAAGGCATAAATAATATCAGATCAGCGTCCAATGGACAGGGTGGCATAACAGTCCAAATGACGAAATTTATTATTGATACGTTACTACCCATTATAACAGATGCCTTCACCGACTCCTTAATCACAAATGTTTTCCCTGAGGCCTGGAAACGGGAACAATGTAAGCCAGAGCCACAAAGTAAGTTTCCACAGTACCTTATGATTACCGACCTATTTTCATTCTTCAAACACTGTACAATACCTTATTTTATTAGTCCACGGACAGCCAAACAAATGCATAATTACAAGCAATCTTCTAGACGAATATCAGTCCGGCTTACCTAAATATTGCAGCACATCATCTGCCTTAATAAAAGGTAACAGACGACCTGAAGTCCTTGAAGGATAGGCAAGGGGCGATTGTCATTCGCTTCTTAGACTTCAGCAAAAGCCTCTGAAGTTGCTGTCTACGATATTTTACTTGTCAAACTGAGCAGCCTAATCTTCTTGCTAAGGTAAGTGCAGTGTTTTTGCTAGTACCTACCATCTCGCCAGCAACGCGTCATTTCTGGCATCATGAAGTCACAGTGGAAACGGATAGTATCAGACTTTCCTCAGGGTTCCATGTGAGGTCCTGTACTATTTTCAATGTGTGTTAGTTTTCTCCTACTATAAATACGACATGCAGGGTCATGACCTCCATTTGTATCTAAGCACAAAAGCAATAAAATCAAAAACAGTTGTGGAAAATTTCAATATCGACACGTGTGCACTATCGAAATGTCCTCAGACTATATGATTAAGGTACACGTCATCCAAACAAGTGGTTCTGGTTAGTCATTCTAGACACATTACCCCGAAATATTAGGAATCTCTGGCATCTTTAACTCTAAAATGGACAAATACCTGCTTGTCGCCCTCACCAATGAGTGTAGGAGTAACAATACATAAAGAACTGAGCACTTAGCTCCAGTATGCGAGAGGGCATCAGCAACTCTCCATGCCATACAAAAACATAAAAGTACTTTCCCTTCTGACATGAAAACACATTTGTAAAAACGCTGATACAGTGTCTCGTAACGCATACAGTTGGAAGCGCACGATGCTGGAATTTTAAAAAAATTTAGTGGACATGGACTCTGAAGTGATATCTTCAGGCCTACGAGTAGTTTTTTATCTTCCATACTGAGAAAAAAATATCTTATATTGCTAACATTCTGCTTTCCATATTTTTATTGCCGGTAGTATGGGCCAAACGAAAAAAATCCAATAAATATGGGCTGTAGAGTGCTTACTTTAAGAAATATAATCACTTGTTCATTTTCGTTATTGTAAAACGCATCTCTTCTACTGAAGAAGTGCTCATAGCTGTTAAAGTATGTAGTTTAAAGCCCATTTTTAATGACAGTTTTTCTTGTTTTGATCCGTAACACCTCCTCCCAAACCATGGAAGGCAAAGAACTTGCAGCAGACTAAATTTCTCGTATTCGGGAGGACGACGATTCAAACCCGCGTCCGGCCGTCCTGATCTACGTTTCCCACGATTTCCCTCAATTGCTTCAGGCAAATGCCGGGATGGCTGTGTTGAAAGGGCGTGGCTGACTTCTTTCCCCATCCTTCCTTAATTCGATGGGACCGATGACCTCGCTATTTGGTCCCTTCACCCAAACCAACCAAACACCCAGTAAATTTGTCTCGCAGTGTCAAAGTGCTCGTAGATCTTAAGGTACAGGGTTTAGACCCCTCGGTTACTGACACATTTTAGCTTCTAGTACCGTGTATTTTCAACAGTATGCGTTTAAACTATTAATTATGATACAGCCTGTAATTCCAATTGATTACAGCAATGTTATTCTGGTAGGATCTTTTTCAGGAAAGTTCACGAATCCTGTTGTACTTGATGTTATTATATCCATGATTTGTATGTTCGAAAGCAATGAACCATTCGCTTTGTAGGGTTTGTGTTGTTCTCCCGCCATGTAAAACACATGTCAGTCATCATGATGCAATCATAAACCGTCCACATACCAATTTATAAAAATTCGGCGACACGGCAAAAATGCACATAAAATCCGAATGGCATAAAGATGCAGCTCAAAACTCAGGTATGTATTTAGTATTATGGCAAACAAAAACTAAAAAAGTTTAAGATCTCGTGAATGAGAATGTTGGAGGTTAGTACAGACTAAACGCGCTAACTTGAAATCAGTTGTTTCTTGCATATTGTTTATGCGTTACATGACTTGCCTTTAAGAGAAAAAACGAACTGAAATGCAGTTTTCGATTATTCATTTCAGTTGAGAGTATGATCAGGTGACAAAATATTTCGGAAAAGTTTCGAAAGCGCCCCTAAAAAGACCACCTCTATTTCTCCCGTAAACGAAAATGATTTAGATTTTGAAACAAACTGTACAGTTTTTTGTTACGCATTACACTAAATGTTGTGCATGAGTGGGAACACACTGTAACTTCCCCATAAATCGGTTTGAAATTCGATATTAAAACCTTTAACGGTGCTTCATTAGTGCAAAATGAGTGAAATGTTATACATACGAAATTTGTAGTTAAGGGCTTACGACGACAGCACCCGAAAATAATGTAAGAGGCAGGAAAATACAAAATCTGGGGTGTAAAAACGGGTTTTACGAATGTCATACTGTTACATCATTTATATTTGTAACACTGTCATGTTTGCGACATTCGTAACATAACATGAGAAAAAGGTTAGCAGATAACAATGTCCTCACATTTTCTAAGTCACATGTTTGTCGATAATGTGTTGCCCTTAGTGACATGAAAACCTGCGGGCGTCCATGTCAAAATTAATGACTTAACAACGGTAAAACAACCCGAAGTTTCTGCTCAGTACAAAGTGCGCTGGACGGCGTTAACTGTTTTCATTCAGCTACCAAGGACTAGTTTTCTCGAAATAAATGAATGAATAATTATGGTACGGATGCATAAAACTGTAATCAGCGGAAGCGACTGCTGTCATTCAGATGCTACCACAGACTGGTTTCACTCAAAAGAATGAATGAGTGGTCTAACCGATACGTAAACTCTAACAGGGGGAGTCATCTGTTTTCGTTCAATTGCTCCCATAGACTAGTTTCACTCAAAATAGTGAACAAACAGTCCAACCGATGTGTAAAACTGCAACTGACTGATCCAGTGTTTTCTTTCAGTTGCTCCCACCATCACTTTAACATAGCTCTCAGAAGAGAAAACTCAGATGTTTGAAGAGCGTCTAAATGATATGTTCACAACAAATGTATCTATGCCTCTATGTTTACCGGAATGTAAGAGGAATCAAGCACATTAAAATGACTTGCTCTTCAAAGGAGACACACGTGAGCTGTTCACAGCCATCGCACTTGCTTGGCGTAGTCGTCAACTTAAATTAAACAACCACCCACGCAAGTAATTTCTGAATCCCCCGCTATTCATCAACAGCGTTGGGAAGCTGCGCTTATAGAAATATCACTGCCGAAGAAGATTCTTTGAAATTTGAATCCGGAGAGTAAGCAGATTTCTTGGGAAAGCTCTTTGTTTGTCCAATCAGCAGAGCAAACATTTAAAGACCTTTGAAATACGTTCCCTATTAAAAGCAAATCCTACGGCAGAGGCTGTGTGCACGTCCCAGGCGTAAATCAAATCGCAAATAATCGTCGCCGTGTTACTTAAGAAAAAACTCATCCAAACTTTACGCTTTGTTCACCTCTAATAATGTAAACATTCTTGTTCTCCACAACGAATCTATATAGCTGGAGGTTTATCTTGTAAGCGCTGCGAGAAGTACACTTTGAGACAAATAAAATTGAAAATAAAAAAATTAAAGAAAACGACGCACCAGAAAGGAACGGTCTGGAAGTGGTGTACACATACAGACGAAAAAAATATTCGAGTTTCGGAAGAAATTGGATGATTTATTCAAGAGAAAGAACTTCTTAGCCGGCCGGAGGGGCCGATCGGTTCTAGGCGCTACAGTCTGGGACCGAGTGACCGCTACAGTCGCAGATTCTAATTCTGCCTCGGGCATGGATGTGTGCGGTGTCATTAGGTTAGTTAGGTTTAAGTAGTTCTAAGATCTAGGGGACTGATGACCACAGACGTTATGTCCCATAGTGCTCAGAGCCATTTTTTGAACCAAGAACTTCTTAAACTGAGGAAGTCAATAACACCTAGATCCACCTCTGGTAATGGTAGCAATTAATCGGCTTCGCATTGATTGATAGACTTGTTGGATGCCACGCTGATGGATATCTTGCCAATTTCCGTCCAACTGTAGCGTTGATGATGTTGATGATGAAGTCCCATAGTCCGTAACAGAGCGTAAGGGATGATGCAAGAGACCCCCACCGCCGTACTAGGCAAAGGGGACGTTTCATATGTCGACCCTTAGCCGAGGATACCTCACTGGAATCTTCTGACTTTTTCTTGTAGTTTGTGTAATTAGTGTAGCTTTTGTTTATTGCTAGAGCGAATTGTAGAGACAATCTGCTTTGTATTTGCAGTCTTTCATTGTTGTACAGTAAAACAGTTGTGGTATGCATGTAGATTTGCACCAAGTGTTTCGCAGCTGCGTTTGCAATTAACGAGATATTATTTTCAGTGCTATGTTAATGTGTTCTCCTATTTTTGCTCTTCAAACTGTGCTTTCCTGTGTTGTCGTGTGAAATATTGTAACAATAATGGCGTGTGAAAAACGTAACACCAGGCTCCAAAGTAAACTGAGAAATAATAGTGACGACGAGCGTATCTTATCAGCACCACTGTGTAATGAATTAACAGACATTCAAATTGGTAATTTGGTAATTGTGCATAGAGATATGGAGCGGGCGGCAAATAATGGTGTAGACAATGAAAGAAGTAGTGAACAGGGAAGCATTATCGATCGATCGGTCGGCAACAGCTCGCCTCAAGAATCCGAAATGACAGGACACAATCTCGCAAAAACTGTAGATTCAGGTTTTGGGTCCTCACCGTTTTCTCAAATAAGTAAAGACACATTTTCTGCTTGTCAAAATGTGAATGTTGACGGTGCACATTCGCTGCCGAAAAGCACTGACGAACGTGTTTCAGACACCAGTGCAATGTTGTTACAATTAATACAACAAATGGGACAAAAGCTTCAAAAGTTAGACACAATGGAACAAAATCCTCAAAAATTAGACTCATTGGAACAAACGCTTAAACAAACATGTGAAGGTTTAACTGCTGAGTTACTTAAAATCGAATCGAAATCTCAAAAAGTCTGTAATGACGTAAAAACACAAATTTGTGAGCATTTTCCACCTATTTTTTCGAAGCATGAAATGCATTACAGAATCACGAAGCAGCCATAAAAGAACTGCAAACTATTGTTCATGAAAATCATGAGAGCTAGCAAGCTAAAATTGACTCAGTTGCATCTACCGATTCGGTTACTCAACTTGCAAAAACTCAGGAAAACTTAAAGGACACAGTAGATACTCTGAAAATTGGTTCAGAAAGACACATGGAGGAAATTAGTTCATTATCAGAGAAAGTAGTTGAACTTTCGGATCAGCTAAATAATTTATCTACGAAGGTAGATGATAATCTGAATGACATAAAACCGGTAGTCTTTAATGACACAGAAGAGTGCGAACAAATTAGGAAATTCAAACAAAATCTAAATCAAATTAATACGAAACACCATGGAGAAATCCGGGAAGAACAAGATCAGCGGACACAAGTAATACAAGAATTACGTATTTCAGAGGACACTCGTGCTCCAATATGGGAAGAGTGACATAGAAATACGGAACAGCCACAAAATAATGACACGCAGTACTTCGGAAATTACGAAAGAAATTGGCAAGGTACACCGAATTTTTAGATGGAACCGCCGAAACTACGTAACAATGACCGATATGCGACTCGCCGACATGATGATTTTGACTATAAGCTGTTTATTACTACACGTAAATTCAAAACATTTAAGAGTTCCGGCAACGACATTCATCCACAAGCGTGGCTTCATCAATTCAATCATTGTTTTCTTCCCAACTGGTCATTAGAGCATAGATTAGAATTTATGTTTGGCTACTTAGGGAATGAACTAGCTGTGAGAATGCGATCGGTCATTCACGATTGCCACAGTGAAGCAGAATTTTATCATGCCTTTCTCTCAACATATTGGTCTCAAGCCACACAAGACCGAGTAAAACATAGCATCATAATGATGAAACATTGCGAACAATCTGAATTTTCCAGTCTTGTGAAATATTTTGATGACATGTTACATAAGAATCAGTATCTGTCAAACCTTTACAGCCCCTCAGGACTCATCCGCATTTGCTTAATCAAAATGCCTGAACATTTACGACATATTATTTTGGCAGGACGTTGCAAAGACGACATTGAAGCTTTTCAGGGACTCTTACAAGAATTGGAAATTGACACCGACAATCGTGGATCTCGAAAACAGGAACACAACAATTACAGGTCACATCCGTCACAATTCTGTGATGAAAGAAATAATAAATGGACACGACAAGGCTATTCTTACAACATAAATCTTGACCAAAACAGACACCACCCATATGACAGCCGTTGGCAGAGTAGTAATAGTTACAGAGAAAGATCGCATTTCCTTAGTAATGAATATGACAGAGACAAACATAGAAACAGACAATATGGCAACCAGAACTATTATTATAACGGGAGACAGAATAACTTCAGACGCAACGGTCCACCGTGCAGTGATAATTCAGGGAGAAATTCTGCACCACTTAACCGACAAGATAGAAACTACAAGGAACTACAGACATGACGACAGACGATATAATCATAACGACAGACCTGAATTTCATCAGAACTGGCGGGATTCAAACAGGGCTGGGCCCTCTCAGCAAGGTGAATTTGTAGAAGTTACGTCTCCTAATCCCAATAACGACGCACGCCAACAAGGAGACAGGCAATGACTCGCACCGTAGGCAGCTACGTGCTCTGGCTGGCACAGAGTTAAAATGACATAGACACTAAGCTTGAGAAAAATTTGAGCATTCATTACCGATGAACCATATACCACATGACAATTCCGCTGAAGATGAAACTCTGCGTACTAGGAAGAGTAAAGGTTTACACCACATTTCGCATGTAAAACCGTTTATTGAAAGATAATCTGCTTTTTAACTTTATCTTTGCCATAAAATTTTTCTCTTCACGTTACTAATACGCATCCAGTCAAGAACCAAGAGAACTTATTTAAACAGAAATTACGAATGCATTGTTATAGTGAACAGACGTCACAGTGTTATTGTGTGTGTACATTCTTGCTTGTTAGTTGCACGATTATGTAACGACTATCAGGCTTACATACTTACAACATATACTGCTAATGAGATTTTAACGCAACATTTTGGCACCTGAAAAGATACTCTTTATTTGAAGTACATTCGGTGAGATTAAAGATGACTTAGCATTTCGTTTCTTTGATAGCTACACGATTATAGCGCGACGCTACTAATATGTAACACAATTTACATTGTGGCTTTTGCGGTGTATTTGTTTTATATCTGCACAGTTTTTCTGTATTATTCTGGAAAGTAAAACATGTTTTAATAGTAACTTTTGTGGGATGGCTACAATGAGACAGCCTTTTTTGTAGCACAACAATACGTTACATTATAGTACTTTCTTGATCACGGTAATGTACATAATAACTAAGATATCTATACGCAAAGCATTTCACTTATTTTTATCATGAGGTAAGTACATTGACTTCTGCAGAGCTTAGTTTTCGGAGGACGATAACTACGAGACTTCCACAGAGATTATCTTACAACATGACGCACATTTAGCGCTAGAGGACACGCATTTGAGTGATTAATTTTATACTTAAAACATCTTTGTTTAAAGATTTTGGAATTACAATGATACAAAAGTTTTCCGTGATACATTTCATTCCATTGCTGTAATCTGTAACACCTGAGGGTATGATTACATCAATCCTCAGGGGGGGTACACGCTTACTTTGTATACCATGTGTTTGGCAAGCACAAGGAGCCCTAGCTAATGTGGTATTTGCGTATACATCTTTACACATTGGTACCATATTTCTGTAACACAGAATTACACAGCTATCTGATTATTTAACAGAGAAACAAACATTTTTTTTACTACATCAGTGACAGATGTTTACGTAATTACATAGTTGGATAACTTCACACTTATGAAATTGTATTTTGTCTGTATTTTGTGAACTGTTGATATTTTTTCTTTTTTGGAACCATTGTGATACTATGAGAGCTTTGAATGTCGCATTTGGTATGGGGTCATGATTTTTAAAGTACGTTTGAGGTAGATGACACTATTGAAATGAGCAGAAAATTTTTCTTAGGTCTTGAAATTATTGAAAGAGGCTGCGACGATTTTGAGATTTGATTGATCTGTTATGATGTTATTATTACGATGACGATGTGTATTATGCTGTTGAGGTATGTTTATGATCAATAAGCTGATGCTATATTAGGAATTTGATTGTGCTACATATTTATTATGATGAAATATTGAAGAGGTGTCGACGGATATGTATATGTGTAATAAGGTAAGGAATAATGAGTAGTTGTTAGGGACAATGACTTGAGAAAATGGATGTTGGAAACCAAGAATCGTACTTTAAGAGTTATGAAATGTGTGTATATGCGTGAATGTATCACAATGCCGGCGAAAATTTTTTGGACACTGTTATATTTACTGGAATTTGTTTCTACACATTTGTAACGCAAATTTTCGACCTGTGAAATTTTTATATGAGATTGTCGCTGTAGTGGAAACTGCTGTCGTAAATATTTCGGTAAGAAAGATAAGTGACCGAGACGTAATGCGTTGTGAGCGGCCAGGTGTGCCAGCCACCTTCAGAAAAAGCCATTAGGTGGAGAAGAATGAGGCCATTACCCTCGCTATTGACATATCTTTGTAGAAAGCATCGCAAATACGACACGCTCAAACTCGAAAAAATATAATTACACCGTGGAGCTCTTAATTTATGATATTTACTGAAATGAAATGATGAGAAACATTTCACATCTAGTGTCTTTCTAGTTGAAAGATTGTTTACTGCATTATGAAATGCCATATGGATAGTGAATGACGTTTCACGCCTTGCTTTGCCTGTTTTGTTTAATATCTAGTTTCTAACTGCACTGCAGCATTGTTTAAAATAAAATTTTATAGATGTACAAATATAAATATTTTTTGTCTACAGATCCAGTAAATAATCATTTTGTGATATACTTCCAAAAAAATGAGGGAGCACAAAAAGACATATCCCTTCACAGGAACTGCTTGCATAATTTTTTTTTCAAGTACTTGGTAATTTTTGTAGAATAAGTTTTTGTGGTGCACCATTTTAGTTACATAGACATTAGGATGTGAATAGACATTTCCCTTATGTGTTTTGTTGTCTTTAGTGTACTATTTTTTCTGTTTGAGCTCTGTCATGTTTAGGTGCAAGTTATTGCCTTTGCTGCTGCTGATTGCCATGCATAGTGCTACTGAATTTCACTATGTATTACTCTGTTAAGCTAGTTTTACTACTGATTTATTTTTCTTGTTTGCTGTGCAGTGCCTTATATTAGTTGTAATATTGCAATTGCTCTGTTAATTTAGATTTACTGCTGCTTGCTTTGCCAAATTGCATTTTTTTGCCACTGCTGTTTGAGTTAATTGTTTTCTACTGCTGCATTGCCTCGTTCCTTAGCTTAACATCTGAGCTCAGTAGATTTAAGTTAGCTTAAGAGGGGGTATACCATATAAGAGAATGAGTTGCGATGAATTGGAAGAAATGCATTGAGAAGTTATACGAAAAAAGTACAGAAAGCAGGTATAGATAGGACATTTTGGAAATAATGAAGACTGAAGGGAGTTCTCTCAGATGAAAAGAAAGCTTTGTTTGCAAAATACTGCAGTAAAACAAACCCTGTCCTTTCCTTGTGTTATCCCACTAAGTGTTTGTGTACCCTTGGGTATTTGTGTTCTTCCTGTCTTTATGTGTTTATCTGATGAGAGTTACATTGTAGAATTTTTCTGATATGTTATTTACTTTGTAAAATTGTTTAGACATTATTTATTCTGTTTTGTTTTATTGCTCATGTGTGAAGGTGATGTTTCAAAAGTTATTCTGATCTTTTATGTATTTACTTATGTCATAATTCCTATAACACTGATGTATATGTTTATTTCTATTCTTTTGTAAAGCCTGTGTTACTACAAATCTTGTCTGTACTGTTATGTTCTTTAATGATGTGTTTTGTACCTTTGTAATTGTAATCTTATATTGTAAATTTATAATTGTATAGACACCAGTTCTTCAAATTAAGTATCACTTCACTGCACACGTTTCTGTTGGTCATAATATATGCACAGTATGTGAGAAGTTGGGACTGTTGGTGCTTGCACATGTGTTGATAATTCAGCAAGGGACTGGATAACAGCATTGCTGGTTCTAAGGACATTTCAAAAGAAAATTTTTGTGAGTGCACAAGTGGTGGTTTATTTAGTTGCTATATTGTCTGCAAGACTCTTCGATGTTGATTGTACACCTGTACAGTCGCAACAGATGGTTGCTGGCCGTCTCTACAAGGACTACAGTGGGTCTGCATCTTTGATGGCCCCCCAATATCATTATTTCTACAAGGACCGCAGTTGGTCTGCACCTCTGATGGTCCATCAATACCATTATTTCTACAAGGACTGCACTGGGCCTGCACCTCTCGTGGCCCACCAATACCGTAATCTCTACAAGGACTACAGTGGGTCTACTCTGTGATAACCTACCTACCAATATTCTTCAAAACTTCGACTGACTCTACAGTGGGTTTGCTCTGTTATGGCCCATTACCCGTCTGCATGTCGAGAGTCAGCATTGTCTTTACGTTGGAAGGACAACAGTACTTCTTCAAGACTGCATGGAACTCCACTACTTCCGTGTGCATTTTCCTTCACTGCTCAGACTTTGGGAAAAACACTGCTATTTTACTGTGATGAACGATCAGGACTGTCTTTACGGACTGTGAGAAAATTTTAGCTTTTTACCAACTTTGTATCAATAAGTGTGTGCATTTGATTACTTTGTTATTGTAATTGTGAAAAAATTTTAACAATATGTATTGGCCAGTGCCCAAAACAATTTGTAAAATTTTTTGTGGGGAGTATGGGGGCTATGTAAGTAGGCTGTTTATGTTTTCTTATTGGTAACGCCACGTAGTGCTCTGTATGAAAATCACTGGCTAAGCTGTGTGCAGTCTGTGGCTAGTTTGCATTGTTGTCTGCCATTGTAGTGTTGGGCAGCTGGATATGAATCGCATGTAGCGTTGCGCAGTTGGAGGTGAGCCGCCTGCAGTGGTGGATGTGGGGAAGTGAGATGGCGGATTTTTGAGAGCGGGTGATCTGGACGTGTGTCCATCAGAAACAGTACATTTGTAAGAATGGATGTCATGAACTGCTATATATATTATAACTTTTGAACACTATTAAGGTAAATACATTGTTTGTTCTCTATCAAAATCCTTCATTTGCTAACTATGCCTATCAGTAGTTAGTGCCTTCAGTAGTTTGAATCTTTCATTTAGCTAGCAGTATTGGCGCTCGTTGTATTGCAGTAGTTTGAGTAACGAAGATTTTTGTGAGGTAAGTGATTTGTGAAACGTATAGGTTAATTTAGTCAGGGCCATTCTCTTGTAGGGGTTATTGAAATTCAGATTGCGTTGCGCTAAAAAAATTGTGTGTCAGTTTAAGCACAGTCAAGTATAATTTTTCTAAGGGGACGTTTCATATGGAGTGTAGCCATGTATGGAAGTGAAACATGGACGATAAATAGTTTAGACAAGAAGAGAATAGAAGCTTTCGAAATGTGGTGCTACAGAAGAATGCTGAAGATTAGATGGGTAGATCACATAACTAATGAAGAGGTATTGAATAGAATTGGGGAGAAGAGGAGTTTGTGGCACAAGTTGACTAGAAGAAGCGGTCGGTTGGTAGGACATGTTCTTAGGCATCAAGGGATCACCAATTTAGTACTGGAGGGCAGCGTGGAGGGTAAAAGTCGTAGAGGGAGACAAAGAGATGAATACACTAAGCAGATTCAGAAGGATGTAGGCTGCAGTAGGTACTGGGAGATGAAGAAGCTCGCACAGGATAGAGTAGCATGGAGAGCTGCATCAAACCAGTCTCAGGACTGAAGATCACAACAACAATAGTGTCAGCTCTAGACAGTCAACGTATGTAGACAAGGTGAGCAGGGCTTTATTCGTAAAATTTCTTTATCGGAACAACAGTAGCAGTCCTGCTGCTCTACGCACTAATCGATGCATCAAATGCATACACAGAAATCCTCTCTCTACATAGTGGTTGCCGAGCATGATCCGGAAGTTCCTGTTAACTGGAGATTTGTCTTGTGATAGACTGAAGGCCGATTGCACCACTCATTGTTGAGGATGCTCGATGATCAAGCAGTGCGAAAGATGTCACTACAGCTTAACATGCTACGAACAACTGTCCTGCAGTCTCTGATTCAGTTCCAGGCTGTCGTGCATGGCGATAAGCGTCACAGTAGGCAAAGTTTGTAAACTGGAATGTAAACATGATGCGCAGCTAAGAATTACTACACCGTCATGTGGAAAAATAAAAAGTGTTTCTTTCAAGAGTTTATTCTTTACTTCTGCTTCTTACAAATGTTTCAACCAAATTGTAAGGTCTTACGATCACTAGTTTTTCATGGACAGGCCCATCGAGTTTCATAATTGTAGCCACCCTGTAGCTTTTTGGACATTTAAACTTACATGAATACTCTGCAAATGACATGTAAGTGCCTGGCATAGGATTCATCGAACCACCCTCACAATAGTCCTCTGTTATACCAATTTCGAACAGCGCAGGGAAGAAACGAAAACCTATAACTTTCCGTGCGTACTCTGATTTCCCTTGTTGTATTGTGATGATCGTTTCTCCCCCAGTAGGTCGACGTCAACAAATTCTTTTTGCATTCGCAGGAGATAGTTGGTGATTTCGTGAGAAGATTCCGCCCCAAGGAAAAAGGCTTTGTTTTAATGGTGTCCACCCCAAAGGCTGCTATTTCGCGATAATACAAAACGTGCTGCCTTTCTTTGAGCTTTCTGGATGTACTCCGTCAGTCCTATCTTCTGGGGATCCCACACCGCGCAGCAGTATTTTAACATAGGACCCACCAGCGTAGTGCACGCGTTAACTTTAGTAGATCTGTTACATTTTCTAAGTGTCCTACCAATAAAACGCAGTCTTTGTTTTGCCTTCCCCACAATATTCTCTATGTGTTCTTTCCAACTTAAGTTTTTCGCAGTTGTAGTTCCTAGGTATTTAGTTGAATTGATGGCCTTTAGATTTGACTGATTTATCGTGTTACCGAAGTTTAACTGATTCCTTTTAGGACTCATGTGGATGACCTCACACTTTTCGTTATTTAGGGTCAATTTCCAATTTTTGGACCATACAGATATCTTATCTAAATTGTTTTGCAACTTGTTTTGATCTTCTGATGACTTTATGAGTCGATAAAGGACAGCATCATCTGCAAACAACCTAGGGAAACTGTTCACATTGTCTCCTAAACCGTTTATATAGATGAGGAACAGCAAAAGGCCTATACCAATAACTTGGGGAACGCCAGAAATCACTTCTGTTTCACCAAACGACATTCCGTCAGTTACTATTAACTGTGATCTCTCTAACAGGAAATCACAAATCCAGTCACATAACGGAGACGAGATTCCATATGAACCCATATGTCACTATAAGCTGCTTGTGTGGTACAGTGTCAAAAGCCTTATGGAAATCTAGAAATACTTATTCAGTTTATAATCCCTTGTCAACAGCACTCAACATTTCGTGTGTGTGTGTTAAGAGTTACTTGTGTTTATTATGAACGATGTTTTCTAAATCCCTGTTGACTGTGTGTCAGTAGACGTTCTTTTCGAGGTAATGCATAACGTTCGAAGACAATATACGTTTAAAAATCCTGCTGCATATCGACGTTAGTGATCGGGCCTGTAATTTAGTGGATTACTCCTATTACCATTCTAGAATACCGACGTGACCTGTTTTTGGGTACTGATCTTCCGTCGAACGAACGGTTGTATATGATTGTTAAATATGTAGTAGTTGTATCAGAATACTGTGAAAGGAACGTAAATAGTATACCGTCTGGACCGGAAGACTTGCGCTTCTAAGTGGTTTAAGTTGCTTCACTACTCCGAGGATATCTACTACTGCTGTCCTTGATTGAATTCTGGAATGTTTACTTCATCTTCTTTGATAAAGGAATTTCGGAAGGCTGTGTTTAATAATTCTGCTTTTATAGCACTGTCATCGATAGTATTTTCATTGCCGTCGCGCAGACAAGTCATTGATTGAGTCTTGCCACTAACATACTTCATATACGTCCAGGGTATCGCTTTGGATTTTCTGCCAGGTTTCGAGATAATGTCCCGTTGTATAAACTAATATATGCATCACGCATTGAATCCGCCCTAAATTTCGAGCTTCAGTAAAAGATAGTCAATCTTGCAGATTTTGCATGTGTTTAAATTTGGCATGATTTTCTCGTTGTTTCTGCAACAATGTTCTGATCCTTTAGTGTACCAAGGATGATCAGCTCCGTCATTCATTAATTTATTTGGTATAAGTCTCTCAATTGCTGTCGATACTGTTTCTTTTTCAAGCCACATCTTGTATACACTTGAGTTGTTAATTTAGAAGGAGTGGAGATCGTCTCTAAGGAAGGCGTCAAGTGAATTTTTATCTGCTTTTTTGAACTGGTATATTTTTCGTTCATTTTTTGAGAATTTGGGGGTTATATTATTCAATCTTACTACGACCACCGTATTTTCACTAATACCTGTATCAGTTTTGATGCTTGTTATTAACTCAGGATTGTTTGTTGCTAATTTATCGGATATGTTTTCAAACTGGTCTGATTCGGGTGGACTCATGAAGTAAATGACAGAAATAGTTTTCAGAGAATGCATTTAGCACAATTTCGGACGATGTTTTATGCGTACCCCTGCATTTAAACACGTATTTTTGCCAACATGTCGAGGCTAAATGAAAGTTACCACCAATTATAACAGCATGAATTAGGTACATGTTTGAAATTAATCTCAAGTTTTTTTGAATCCTTCAGCAACTGCACCATCTGAGTGGAGAGAACAGTAAACAGAACCAATTACTATTTTATTGCGGTAACCAAGAATGACCTCCACCCATACTAACACACAGGAGTAACAAGTACGCTACCGCCAACTTGCTTAGGCTATCCTATGGGAACACCGTTAGGTTTTTCGCTAAAATTTCGACTGAACTTATCTCCGGCTTTAGTCAGGTATCAGTGCCTATAACGATTTGAGCGTCAGTGCTTCTATTAGCTCTTAGAGCTCTGCTACTTTCCCAACTGAACTACGACTGTTTATAACTGTTATACCGATGGTTGTAGTATCTAAGTTCTTCCTGTGTTCGGCCTGCATCTTTTGAGACTGAAACCCATCTTGTATTTCTCCGAGAACCTCTAACCTAAAAGACCGCCACGTCCAAGCCGTGTAGCCGCCACCTGCGTGTAGTGGACTTCTGACCTATTCAGCGGAACCCTAAAGTCAACCACACTATGGCGCAAATCGAGGAATCTGCTGCCTACACGGTCGCAGAACCGTCCGAGCCTCTAATTCAGACCCTCCACTCGGCTATGTACGAGAGGCCCGCACTCGGTCCTGTCGACTATGGCACAAATAGCGAGCTCTGCTTTCATCTCGCAAGCAAGACTGGCAATGTTTACCACATCTGTTAGCCGTACGAAACCAGACAGAATCTCTTCCAATCCAAAGCGACACACACCGTTGGTACCAACCTGAACCACCACCTGCAGTTGGCTGCACTCCATGCTCTTCATTGCATCCAGAAGGACCCGTTCCACGCCTGGAATGACTCCACTCCGTATGCACACGGAGTGCACATAGGTTTTCTTCCCCTCCTTAGCAGCCATCTCCCTAAAGGGCACCATAACGCTCCTAGCATTAGAACTCCAAATACCTATAATCCAACCCTCTGCGAAGGGCCCCATCTCTCTGTCTGAGACGTTTCCTCTGAAACAGGAAAGGCAACTGCATCTGGCTAAGCGATAGCGTCAGCCACAGACACCGTAAGGAAACTGTTCGTCACACTAACCGGGGAGGCTTTACGTGCGGCCGCCTGGGAAGTTTTTCACCGCCTGCCACGCCCCAAAGCCGTCTCCCACTCTTCCATGGGTGCGTGGTCAACCTCAGTGCGAGCAGTAACTTGGCTTGCCACCGGTGAGGACCCATGGGAGACTCCGATGGTCCCATCCGTTGGTTCCCAAGGCCGGCCCATTGAAGTTAAGCCCATCCAGTGCAGCTTCGAGCTGTGTAACCGAAGCCATCACAAGCTGAAGCTGAGACGGAAGTGTCACCAACACGGCTCGCATCCACACACAACAATCACAGGTCCTATCCATACTAAAGAGCGTGGAAAACTACACTACTCGGTCAAACGGATTATCGACAGGTGCTGTGGAACTGTGCTATAGACCCTGACAAAAACGTAGGAGAGTCCTCCCTCGGGCATGGGTGTGTGTGTTTGTCCTTAGGATAATTTAGGTTAAGTAGTGTGTAAGCTTAGGGACTGATGACCTTAGCAGTGAAGTCCCATAAGATTTCACACACAAAAACGTAAGAACTGTCTCTAACAATGTAGATTAATACGCAGAGGTCCAAAAACCGAACTACTGAAGTACTCAGGTGAGACTAAATAATTCGCTTCCATATTAGGAACTTGTAAAATGTCACAAAACCAGTTTATTTTCCGACGAAAAGAAAAACCAGAGAACTGTATCTATTAGATATTCAATTAAGACGCAGAAACTCAAGAAACTAAAAAATCAAAGCATACAGATAAAATTATACAATTATCTCCTGGTTAGGAACTCGTAAAAGTCACAAAATCGGTTACTTTCCTATTGCTACTTTTGTTACAGCCGGTTGCTGCTGCTTGACAGTACATACCGTACACCCTAAGGGATTAGCAATTTTTGTAAATTTGATAGAGTGACGCCTTCAAGGCCCTGGATGATTCTTATATTTCTTGAATTTTAGTTTCTGTATAATGATCTTTTAAATATTAACTGACAATCTACATTCAATCATATTTATTTCTGATGTTCGTAACTGCTGTCCTGGAGCAAGAGGCACTAGCATGTGCATCAGTTGCAACGTAGATTTTATTTACCTCTCGCAGGAAATACTTAGGACATTACTGTACAAATAAGTCATCGAGGTGCGGGTTCACCTTGTGATACGTAAATGTATATCCAAGTAGGTGTTTGTTTGCATAGTGGGTATTGGAGAGGGTGCGCAATTCATTATGACCATATGTGTGTTTAGTGTTGCCTTCGGTAACGGATTTCCGGTAAATGCAGAAGAGTGTGATTAACTTCGCGTCCTACAGACGTATTCCTAAAATTAGTCAACTTCCTTTCTCTGATTTTAAAACCCTCGTTAACTTATATTCAGAAGTACCAAAAATATTTAAATCAGTCTTAATTATATGTAAAACGTTAGTAGGTTACATACATTCCGATTAAAATCAGCCGCACGGAATTAGCCGAGTGGTCTAGGGCGCTGCAGTCATGGACTGTGCGACTGGTCCCGACAGAGGTTCGAGTCCTCCGTCGGGCATGGGTGTGTGTGTTTGTCCTTAGGGTAATTTAGCTTAAGAAGTGTGTAAGCTTACGGACTGATGACCTTAGTAGGTTCGTCCCATAAGATTTCACACACATTTGAATAATTTTGATTAATATCACTGCTTTGACGTTTCACTGAGTCGACTCGTAGGGACCAGGCGTCAGCCTAACACAGCTGTTACATGAGCACTAAAAACTTGCTGTGCTGTCTTTTTTGCGAAGTGGGGCTGTCTGCAGCGGTTGGGAGATGGCCAGTCGATGCTGGCCGTAATGGGGTGAGGATGGGAAAGGGAAACGAACGCCAGATTCGATGAGAAATCTTTATCAAATGATGATAAATTGTTTGGCTAAAAAGTTCGAATCTTTCACATCTCATATTAAGATGTATCTAAATTAAAAAACCGACAATTCGGAGAGATTGCAGTAAAAAATGAGGCCCCTTGATACTCTACGTTCACGGAACTGTAAGTCGTTTGTTACTGCATACTAAATGCAATTATCACACTGAAATTTCTTTTAAGGGTCGAAGTGCCGTACCACATGCGTACGTTGTCCCCACGCACTATGAGGAAATCATTTGAGTTTCCTGTTTCTGTTTCTCATGAAATTTATCAGATTAATCACATCCGCAGTCTCTGTTGAGATTACAGTTACGGTGTACTGTAACACGATTAAATAAAACGAAAGTGATTGATTCACACATTAGCGCAAAAGCAAAGAATTGGACTCGTAATGAAAAGGTCGTTAATTGAGATAAACATTCAAACTCTTTTTAAGTTTGTTTGTTGTATTCCGCTATGAAAACTATGTTCTCGTAGTAACGCAGTCATAAGATTAGTGGCCACCATTTTGATTATTATAACCAATTCGTGAGTGTAGTAAGATAAAGGCTTGAAAATAAGAAACTGACAATTTCTGTAAATCATTATACCTTGGTTTAAGTTGTTGATCCATGTACTAAAATGATACTGTAGTTTGTCTCAGCTGAAAGAATACTGTACAGTAATCTGGGAATCATTTTGTAGTTCTTGTTGACATCAAAGAGTCATTAAAAACTTGAGTAAACGTTCAATAATAATAGAATCATCTAACTGTCCTTGACAAGACTCATACAGTAACTTCTGGAAAACAAGCCATTATCGACTGAGTACAACAAAACAACATTCCCATACCAAATGATTGCAGAAAGGACGAATCAGGGGGTCTCGCGCCTCAGCATAAACCGTCTTTACCTCCACATTTTGCAGATGAACCGACAAAAAAGGATTGCGGTACGGTCCTCAGACTGCAATCAGATCACTGCCACTTCCAGTTCCATTTAAGTTGTATGCAATCAAGGTAAGGGTTGTGTGGCAAAGGGACTGCAAGAAATGTGCTCTGGCAGAAGTGAGAAGACTGACCAAGGACGCTGTAAACCAAACTTTGTGATCATAATGGCATAATGTTGTATCAAACACGAAGAAATGAATAATAATCATCGTGGAAGAATGAATGTGTAGTGAAAAATAACATCGAACAATTTGATATTTCATTAAATTCTTACAGCAGTTATAGTGACCAGACAGACAACAGTCGAATTGAATCAGATATAACTGGCGCGCATCTGTTAGTCCTATAGAATGCTACCAAGAGTTTTGTTGTACGCACACCTTACGATTATGTCCACTTATGTAGATAATCTTTTACTTTGCGACTTGTGTGTGACTGAATGCTTGTCCTGTTTCTTTTATTCGCCTGTAACGTGTGCTTACGCTATCTTACGCATCACCGTACCTACAGAAGCATCGACCCCCACCACTGCCCTCCCTACTGCCTACAAAGACGTGGACGCAGTCGTTAAGTACATGACTTGTTTCTTTTTTGGTGCGCGTATAACTGTCGATCGCACGAGCACGTGACACGTTGTATACTAGCTGGTTAACTACGCCCCCCACTGCTCCCATCTGCGAATCACAAAATAATTGTAATCAGAGTATATTAGAAATTTGGTATTTACTGTGCGTGCTGCGTACAGTTCAATCTGCACGCTTTCATACTGTTTCGGATATGAATGATCTGCAGATACCTGGGACGATAACTTTCAAGATATTGTGACCTCCCCTTCTCTCTTTTCTCCACTTCTTTCGCTGATCTTTTCTCTTCTTTCTTCCTTCTTCGTACCGCGGCTATATCTCCGGGTTTTCAGTGCAGAAAGTAGTGAAAAGGGGGCAAATGTGTGTGGTGGGTACACGATATCGCAGTGCTGTGAAGGAGCGTCACTCGTGCCTCAGGTTTGAAAAGACTAATGACTGAAGTACGAGCATTTCTCAAAAGAAAAACAGGTATGTGTTCTCTTTTCTTTTAAAACTTGTAAGAGGTCCGAGCAGATGTAATTTTTATGTATTGCTCATGCGCTGCCTGCGACATGCAAGGTATAAGAGAATCGCTGACCTGAGAGCAGTGTTGACTCAGTAGGAACTGTGTAGCTGTAGCAGTAATTCGTTGCTAGTCTGTGTCTGGTGTGGAGTCTGCTCTGGTCTGGTCTGCTGTATCGTGTTGGCTGGGCCGGTCGCGGTGCAGCGATGCCGGAGCCTGAGTATTATTGTATAAGGTAAAAAGCAGCCTCGCGCATATTTAGTAATGTTATGTGAACTCCCATGTAAATCTTTTAAATCTTTTGTCATATAAAGTAATTTCCAACTAGCATTCATTTCTATTTAAAGAATTTACTAATTTCTCCAATCCAGGATCATTCCGATTGTTGCAAAAGAAAAATCAGTTGCTTCCTTTCATAAATGACAAATCTATCGGCCAGCATTGCACAGAGCTGTGCCGGAAAAAGTTATTGTAAGAGCTGATAGTTGGTGACTTTATTGAGGTAAGAATTTTTGCTTTTTATTCAGAATGATCTTACAGGGCCATGAGGCAGCACTGCTGTCGTCCAAAATTTACTAGGTTACTGAATTTATTTTTTATCACGAGGTTTAGGAATTTTTCTGTTTCGAGCTTACATTAAATGAGAAAAGAATTTTGTGGGTACATTAAATGGGAAACAAATTTTGCGTGGAGGTTAAATGTGAATTAATTTCTGTAGGGAGGTTATAAATGGGAACCAATTTTGTTCTGAGGTTACACAAAAATTAGAATCATATTATTTATTGAATTTTGTGGGGAGGTTACACTTGGCGACAACCGGCAAGGATCGTATTTCTTTGTTAATCTCAGAGAAGTAGTCATATATCTGCTCTTATTTACTTAAATGTAGTTTGCATCTGGCACAACGCATTTACTAATTTGTCACTCTTTCTTTTACAGATCATCGGCAATTTATTGTTGGAATTGTGTTTGTTCCATTTTTGCTTTGTCTTTGTTTCATTTTGTGCTTAATTTTGATTTGTGAAAAATGCCGCGAAAAACTAACAGTACATCGCGATGTGCAATGAGTGAAATAGCCAACTCGAATAGTTTGACCGATAATATTTGCGACACTCAGTGTAATAGTGATAATCCCCTAATTAAGATAATCAGTGCCTACCGATCACTAGTAATGATTTTGATCCTAATGATGAGCAAACAAATTCAATTATGTCCAGAGTGAATGTAACAATTGATGACGAGGCACGTTCCGTTACAATGAACGCTGTCCAGTTTGACACGCCTAATTTGCGAAATTTAAGTAACGAACAGATAATTGTTTCTAACGAAAGTGAACAATGTACTCAAAATACGTCAAATTTATTTGATTCCGATTTAGCGACCAACAGTGCACATCCAATTGGCGAACCTTTTCAAGAATCAGAGAATGACCAAATAGTTACACAAAACGTGACATTTGCAGGTACGCCATTAATCAGCACAGAGAATAGAGTAGGTAATATTGACAAGGATCAAGTTATGGCATTATTGCTACAACTTAATGAAAATTCCAAACAACTTAATGAAAGACAAGACAACAATTTCAAACAACTTAGTGAACAGATTCAGCCATTGCCGTGCAATCTCATGATACTAAAGAACAATTACGTGAAGAAATTAAGGCTTGTGCTAGGAACAGTAGTGAAGAAATTAGATCTGTGGCGCAAGAATTAAGTAATACACATTCAGCCACAACTAAATTACTTAGAGATGAAATTAGTGCAGTCGCTAAACAATGCTCTGAAAACGCGACGCAGTTACGCGACGAGTTTAAATTAATGTCAGCAGAACTTTCACGTACACTGGATGCAAAAGTAGACACGAAATTTGACCAACAGAACAGCCAAATTGCGAACGTTTTAATCACAACCTACAAAACAGTGAAACGCGTTACCGTAAATTTATACAGGAACAGAATAAAGTAAAACAACAAGTCATGGAAACAATTACTGCACAGAGACAGGAAGATAAGCGTAAATTGTTTACGAAAGCAAAAACATACGTAGACAACAATATTGCTACAGTATCAGACGAAATTAATACTATCAAACAATTGAACACCGAATTACATGATGAAATCTCTGAACTTAAAACAAAAACAGACACACACACACAGTAGACTTTCAGACAGTGACCGACAGACTTGAACAATTAGAACTAATACAGGATCCCGATGCCATCAAAGAAGACGTTAAAAAATTGAACAAAATCACACGTGAAATACAAAAACAAATTAATGCTTGTGATACTAAAAACGATGATCAGGTAAAAGCACTGACTGAAAAATACACTCCTGGAAATGGAAAAAAGAACACATTGACACCGGTGTGTCAGACCCACCATACTTGCTCCGGACACTGCTAGAGGGCTGTACAAGCAATGATCACACGCACGGCACAGCGGACACACCAGGAACCGCGGTGTTGGCCGTCGAATGGCGCTAGCTGCGCAGCATTTGTGCACCGCCGCCGTCAGTGTCAGCCAGTTTGCCGTGGCATACAGAGCTCCATCGCAGTCTTTAACACTGGTAGCATGCCGCGACAGCGTGGACGTGAACCGTATGTGCAGTTGACGGACTTTGAGCGAGGGCGTATAGTGGGCATGCGGGAGGCCGGGTGGACGTACCGCCGAATTGCTCAACACGTGGGGCGTGAGGTCTCCACAGTACATCGATGTTGTCGCCAGTGGTCGGCGGAAGGTGCACGTGCCCGTCGACCTGGGACCGGACCGCAGCGACGCACGGATGCACGCCAAGACCGTACGATCCTACGCAGTGCCGTAGGGGACCGCACCGCCACTTCCCAGCAAATTAGGGACACTGTTGCTCCTAGGGTATCGGCGAGGACCATTCGCAACCGTCTCCATGAAGCTGGGCTACGGTCCCGCACACCGTTAGGCCGTCTTCCGCTCACGCCCCAACATCGTGCAGCCCGCCTCCAGTGGTGTCGCGACAGGCGTGAATGGAGGGACGAATGGAGACGTGTCGTCTTCAGCGATGAGAGTCGCTTCTGCCTTGGTGCCAATGATGGTCGTATGCGTGTTTGGCGCCGTGCAGGTGAGCGCCACAATCAGGACTGCATACGACCGAGGCACACAGGGCCAACACCCGGCATCATGGTGTGGGGAGCGATCTCCTGCACTGGCCGTACACCACTGGTGATCGTCGAGGGGACACTGAATAGTGCACGGTACATCCAAACCGTCATCGAACCCATCGTTCTACCATTCCTAGACCGGCAAGGGAACTTGCTGTTCCAACAGGACAATGCACGTCCGCATGTATCCCGTGCCACCCAACGTGCTCTAGAAGGTGCAAGTCAACTACCCTGGCCAGCAAGATCTCCGGATCTGTCCCCCATTGAGCATGTTTGGGACTGGATGAAGCGTCGTCTCACGCGGTCTGCACGTCCAGCACGAACGCTGGTCCAACTGAGGCGCCAGGTGGAAATGGCATGGCAAGCCGTTCCACAGGACTACATCCAGCATCTCTACGATCGTCTCCATGGGAGAATAGCAGCCTGCATTGCTGCGAAAGGTGGATATACACTGTACTAGTGCCGACATTGTGCATGCTCTGTTGCCTGTGTCTATGTGCCTGTGGTTCTGTCAGTGTGATCATGTGATGTATCTGACCCCAGGAATGTGTCAATAAAGTTTCCCCTTCCTGGGACAACGAATTCACGGTGTTCTTATTTCAATCTCCAGGAGTGTATGATGAATTGGCCTGTCGTTTTGACGTTATCGAAAGTAATAATGACACCAAATCAGACGATACGTCACCTGTTTCGTTTAATCAAACACCCGAATCCTAAAATTTACAGCAGATGATCAGTGAGATAGGTTCGACCAATAATACATTACGTAGAAAATTGTCATCTTTACAGCAAGAGGTGACGGAGATGAAAAATATTTCAGCCTTTAACACATCACAGCATACGCCACTTTGCGAACATTTGTCGGACTCACAGAGCCAGTACCATTTAGGTAATGTACAAGGAGTACATGAGTTAGATTCCGATCAGTCACAGACAAACAGATTATCATACGATCCTGAACCTGCTAATACATACAGAGACGATAATTTTGATTACAAGCACTTTCTATCCGCGAGAATATTTAAGGTATTTAAAAGTGACAGAACACAGATTCACCCATTGGATTGGATACAACAATTTAGCTTTGTTTTCCACCGACTTGGCCCGTACCACACAAGCTTGAATTTATAAGCAGTTTTTTGGAAGGCGAACCGGCAACTCGTATGAGACCGATCGCGAGACAATGCTATTCGGTAGAAGAATTTCAGAATGCTTTTCTGTCAGCGTATTGGTCGAAGACCACACAGGATCAATTAATTAGTTTACCGAATTATGAGAACTCAAATTTTTCCACTGTCACGCAATTTATGAACACATGGTCCAACAAAACCAGTACTTAAGTGAACCATACAGTGAATCTGCACTTATTCAATTATGTATTTCTAAATTACCACGATCATTAAGAGTATCACTTTTAACGGGGCAGCAGAAAGAAAATATTTCAGCATTCAGAAATCTGTTACAGCTTTTGGAAGTTCAGCAATCAGATTATCCCTTCATAAACAAAAACTTTTCACATAATAACCAAGGTCAACAAGGATACAGCAATTACGATCAGCCACGCTATTTCAATAGCAAAGCTCCTAGACGCATCAGGAACGTCAACCACCAGAACTTTAATAATAGACAAAATTTTAATTATCAGTATCGTCAAAAATAATCAGCAACAGGAACCACCTTTTGGTAACAATAGAGGTTTTTCCCAACAACAGCAACAAAACCAGCCGGTTAGGATACCTAACCAAAAATGTAATGTGCAAGGCCAACCAAGCTTTAATGTTTCGCCGCCTGCACGTATAGCATCGGCTCCACCAAATAGTAACGCACAGCAACAAAGAAATAACTACGTACAGAAAACACACCATTTCAACTCATATCGCAATGCACCGTATAGAAATGACTATCGTGAGAGACGTAAAAGTAATGAGCACAGTTTTCAGCGTACGTTTAATAACAGTCGGTCTTACCAGCAGCAAAATCATCCGCAACAACAGATTATCTTGAATGAACCAGACAGTTGGTATCATCCCGAACCTAATGCATCAGGACGAAATAACAGAACAGTGCAAATAGTCGAAATGCCACAGCATCCTCCGGCACATAATAGCACGTCGGATAGAATTTGACTAGATACAGTTCAGGTTGCATCTTCCAGCAACGCAAGCAATACTTTTGACACAGAGAATTTTGTTCACGAAAATGTTATTACTTTTGACGACATCCGAGACACTCTTTTGCAGGAAAAACCAGTTATTCAAAAAACCATTTCACACCCTGTCATTGAAGTAAGGATTGGATCATCCAAATTTTCAGCAGTAATCGATTCGGGATCACCTATGTCAGTTATAAATGAGGAGACTTTCAACGAATGTAACAAAGAGAATACCTATCCTACATTACCATTAGGCAAAACTAAAGTAAATGGTGCAGTATCTGGTAAAGGAGTAGATGTAAAATTACAGACACACTTATCATTTTGTATTGCAGGTCATACGTTTCACTCAAATTTTTGGATTGTTCCCTTATTGACAACAGACGTTATTTTGGGTACGAATTTTCTGGTACAACAAGACGCAATTATTGGCTTTCAAAATTCCTATTTAATGTTACAATTATTGACTTTCAAAATTCCTATTTAATGTTAAAGGATGAAAATGTACAACTGGCACTAGAATTTCAGCACTCTTTATCTGCAGAAGAACAAACAATTAATCGCACAGATGTCATTTCCGCATCACGTAACATAGACTGTCAGTCCACATTGTTCACAGATACCTACGTACACAACTATAATACTCCATTCGAAGCCGACTATGACGTTATACAAATGATTTCTGATAAAGCTAAACAGAGCAGTGCAAATACAGACGACGAACGCACGCAACTACGCAAAATTCTTTTACAGCAAGCTCCAGTTTTTGTCAACGTCCCTGGTACTATGTCCGGTTTTATGTATGAATTTCAAGTTAAACAGCACGACACATTTAAAGCCAAACATTATCCCATTCCGTATATTCACAGAGAACAAGTTAAGAAAGAATTGCAAGCTATGCTTGACCAATGAATTATTGAACCGGCGGTTAGTCCGTACATAAACTCGCTCCATATTGTTAAGAAAAAGGATGGTTCACTTCGCCTCGTACTTGGTTCGCGTCACATCAATGACATTATTATTAATGAAACAGATCGCCCTCAAACACTAGAAGAACTTCTACAGAAATTTCATGGTACTGCTATTTATTCCACATTAGATTTGAAATTGGGATTTTGGCAAATTCAGCTCCATCCGAACTGCAGAAAGTACACAGCTTTTCTCTGTTTTGGTGACTGTTATCAATTTTGTAAATTACCGTTCGGTTTAACTATTTCTTCAGCAGCATTTATTTGCGGATTGAATACTATACTTCCGACAGAATTAAAAGACGGACTCACAACGTATGTAGACGACATTCTTACTGCAGAAGATAACTGGTCTGAACACAATCTGATTATTGAACAACTGTTACGAACTTTTCGTGCACAAGGACTCACAGTTAATCTTAGTAAATCGCACTTTGACCCGGAAAAACTTCAAGTTTTATGTGACATTACTATTCCTACGACGAAGAAACAACTACGCAGCTTTTTGGGTTTAATTAAATTTTTTCGTAAGTTTATTCATTACTCTGCTTTAGACACCCATAGATTATGTCAATTGACGGGTAAAACACTATTTGGTCCTGGGATAGCCAAGCACATTCTGAATTTGTGAATCTGAAAGAAGCTTTGTTGAATGCACCACTTTTATCACATCCAGATCTTACTAGAAATTTTTCCATTGCCACCGACAGTTCTAACACCGCTTTAGGCGTACACATTTTTAAGGAAATTGAAGAAGATGGTACTACAGTAATTAAAAACATCGCCTTTGCGAGTCGCATTGTGTCACCTGCTGAACGCCATTATTCTGTTACAGAACTTGAAACATTATGTGTTGTATGGGCATTTACGAGATTTCGACATTTTCTTTATGGAAGACACACTACCGTCTACACAGATCATAGAGCGATACAGTTTTTACTTTCGGCTAAATTTACACACGACAGATTAAGCAGATGGAAACTTTATTTACAGGAATTTAATTTTACAATTGCTCACATTCCCGGTACACAAAATATTGTAGCAGACGCACTGTCCCGTTCTCTCAGCAACAATCAGCAAGACATCACAACCAACTTCTGCAAAGCAAATTTCAGCGTCATGTATATTCAACAAGTTGCATTTGAAAATTTAATTTCGTCGTCATTACGCGACATAGCACAAGAGCAGAGTAAAGACAACGTATGGAAAGAAGTCAAACACCTTTGGCAAGATAGGAATAATGTTACCATCAGAAACCATTAACCATTACACTGTACGCAATAACATTCTGTTTCGCCGCTCTCACCCTGACAGCAACAACTGGTTACTATGCATTCCTGGCGAGCTTGTTAACAAATTAATTTGGTATACTCATTTAAGTTACGCACATTACGGAGCCATAAAATGTTTTCTTATACCGAAAGAGAACTATTATTTTGCCAATATGGAGAAACGTATTCGACGAGTTTTAGCGTCATGTAATATCTGCCAGAAAGCTAAGTCAGACACGAATTCACATATTCCTCCATTACATCCCATTGTACCTGTTAAATTGAGACACATGGCCGCTGTAGACATTTTTAGTCCGATTCCCAGAACTAGTAGAGATTTTTGTTACATCTTTGTCGCTGTTGAACACACTTCAAAATTTGTTACCTTCACTCCGTTACGCAAAGCTACTGCTAAATCTGTTTTGAAAGCATTTGTAAAACATTTTTTATTCCATGTAGGGCATGTATTGAAAGTAATTTCCGACAATGGATCACAGTTTCGTTCTGCTATATGGACACGTATGTTAGGAGCTAGAAACATTTCTCCGATCTATATATCCAGGTACCATGCTTCTTCGAACCCTTGTGAACGACTAATGAAAGAAATTGGTAAACTATGTAGAATATGCTGCCATAAAAAACATTTATTGGGACACGCACATACTCTCATTCCAGGATGTAATTAATTCCATACCAAATGAATGTACTATGCTATCTCCGACTGTTATACTGAAAAATGTTGAACCACCTAACAAAATTAAAGAATTAGTATCCTTTCCTACATCTCGTCGACTACGACACCATGAAATAATTGACATTGCGTTGAACAACATCAAACGTGCCGCTGAGCGCCGGAGAAGACAGCAAAAACAGGTTTGTACACGCCGTGAATTTCACATTGGACAGTAGATGTTAGTGCGCACACATTATTTATCCAACAGAGGAAAGAGTAGATGTAGTAAATTTGACCTTCTATACGCAGGCCTATATCGAATTCGCAGCATTCCTCACCCCAATGTAGTATACGTCGAAACTCTGAGAACCAGAAAAAGTAAAGGCAATCACCATGTCTCCAATATTAAACCCTTTATTGAATGAACATACTTTATGATTTTTTCACACTGTAATGCCATTTCCTGATTTTTATATGACCACTTATGCAATTATATTTATATGAATGGTTACTGATGATTATCATATTTTTTCTTGGCAAGGTAAGGTTAGCAGGTCGCTTTTCTTGTCGTTACACATCAGACCGTGCACGTTTTTTCAGATAAACTTACATATTTTAGGACCAATTATGCAATTGTATCTAGTTACATATTAATTTTATCAAATTCTTTCTCCATTAAAGTCTTCAACTCTCGCCTCTATCAACTACACAACATACAAGCTGAACACAAAGAAAGTCATTTCTTGTCGTTATACATCAGACCGTGCACATTTTCCATTTTTCATGTATATATCATTGTTTTCGTGTTTTGTTTGTATGCACTACGATATCTTTAAGATATAACAAACACCAGTGACTTTGACATTTTGCCTTAGGATATCTCAACATCGTGACTATTTTACTTTTTTTTTTTTTTTTGCTACTACATTATGATACTCTGTGTACATTTTTGCACCTGAACACTGTCTATGTTTTTGACATAATACGTTTTCTGTCATGCTATGCTGTATGCTTAATTATATCACTAGAAACCAGTTATTATTAAATGGGTATATGATTTAAATGCAAGATATTAATCCTTATTCATCATTTTTAGAAAGCAATAACGTGTAAAAGAAATAAATTAAACAAACCACAGTGGATTACTATGAAATGGGAATTTCACCTTCGGAATGAACGAAAGAAGATGCAGTACCTCGTCATGAAGAGTAAATGGATCAGAATTAACAAGCATTAACGAGAATATACTATACACATCGTATGATAGCAGTCTTAACTAATTATTTAAAGAATTTACTAATTTCTCCAATCCACGATCATTTCGATTGTTGCAAAAGAATAATCAGTTGCTTCCTTTCATAAATGACAAATCTATCGGCCAGCATTGCACAGAGATGTGCCGGAAAATGTTATTGTAAGAGCAGATAGTTGGCGTCTTTATTGAGGTAAGAATTTTTGCTTTTTATTCAGAATGATCTTACAGGGCCATGACGCAGCACTGCTATCGTCCAAAATTTACCAGGTTATCCAATTTATTTTTTATTACGAGGTTTAGGAGTTTTTCTGTTTCGAGCTTACATTAAATGAGAAAAGAATTTTGTGGGACATTAAATGGGAAACAAATTTTGTGTGGAAGTTAAATGTGAATGAATATCTGTAGGGAAGTTATAAATGGGAACCAATTTTGTTCTGAGGTTACACAAAAATTAGAATCATATTATTATTATTAGATTAATAAAATTTTGTGGGGAGGTTACAAACTATAAATAGTAGCGTAGCTAGTACGATCTATCGTTCTACTAAACTGAATGAACGCGACAACACTGATGAAGTTTCAACCTCTAAAGAAGTTTATTAATACCAGTTAACGGAAAAAAAAACTCATCCTATCCAGGAGTCACTCACAGTTAGAGTAATTAGTTTCTGATGTGTGTGTAGTGGTCATTGATACCTAAAAGATTATTTCAGTAATTCTATCACTGTCCGTTTATGAGTTGCTAAGCAATATATCAACCAGCTGAGTATGCAATGATTAATATTTGTCGTATCCCGACAGTAAATCGCTTCTCGCTTGCTTTAAGCATCAAGACGATTACTACGCCGCTCATGTAAGACTTTGGCAATTATCATCAAGGTAATGTTAGTAACTTGCGGTTAATGATACTGAATCCTACACTAGACTATAACGCCCGATATCCAGCCGCGTATCTTAAAACTCCGCGCCGATATTTGAGAATTCGCGCGCGATTTTCTTGCACCAAAGTCGGGCCATGGTTCCCTAGAATAATTTTTAAATCAACTCCGGGTTATAAATTAACAATTCTGTGCCCATTCATGAAATTTATAGAAGATCCGCACTCCACGACTCGAGCAACAGGGACCTTTTTTTTTTCCTACAAAGAGAAAACATGTCATGCATAATGCAAGAAGGTGATTTGCTATGTCAAAACATATTTATATCTATCTCATTAAAACTCATTACCTATTAAATGTTGTTCATAATTAAATTCCTTACTCTGCAAATAATCAATAAAATTCAGAAATGAATTACATGTATAAAAAGTTCTCAAATTGATGTGACGTCATGGGTCACGACTTGTTTCGACTCCCCTACACTCATGTGACGCAAAGTAGATCCGACTATATTGGACATACTCATGTATTGCTACAATATCACGCACATTGTAAGACGCCGCCGACATCTGGCAATCGGTAACAGTAACAGCAACTGCACAGTGGAAATTGTCACACGAGACGACAGTAATATCTCATTAAGTCAGTTCATTACAACACGTCGTGTGAATCGGACGTGTACCATTTGGATATAGTACCGCTGAAGGTTAGAACTGGCTGTTCGACAACAAAGAAGGAAAGAAAAATAGGGATGAGCTTACGCGAGATGAGAAAAAATTGAGGAAGCATCTATCTTCTACGAAGCGGTGAAATGAGGGTAGTTTAAAAAGCATTCACAACCAATTAGTGATAGCACCACGAAAGCAAAATACAAATTGTCTAATATAGTGATAGGTGCCAAAGAAAGTCACCGAGTGAATCACTTTCGAAGCAGGAAACACAGAACGAACGAGAGAGTTACGGACCATGCAAGACGAATATCTCATGTAAGAAATTTTTTTTTTTAAATTCATTGGAGCTACACAATGGTAACGGTATTATTACTGTTACACTATTTTATGAATTTTAACTTTGAGAAACGAGTGGCAATGCAAGAATTTTCGTAGGAATACAGAATACATTATTATTATTTATAGCAATGTAGCAGGAGCTCACGGTTACAATATATTACTATTTTCGTTTTCAATTATTTAAACCAGAGAAAGAGCAAAAGGCTGCTACAGTAGCTGATTCATGCTGTGGCTCATGATTTCAGTTTCAGTTTAGTGCAGCATGTACAGGAGACAGGCAAAATTCAGTTTTAAGGATACAGCAGTTGAAAAGTCAGTAAGTCAGAGTCGCACAAAATGAACAAGCACTGTTACGAATGTACTCTTCGGAAATACTAACCACGAGTTACGTAATGATCCAAGAAATAACGCATTTTCCATCCATGTAGATGAGAGTTGATGTATCAGCAATATCGTGTATGTTAGTGAGATAATACACAATTCTGAAGTCAAAAATATCTTTTTGATCTAATTCTCATAGGCAGAAATAAGGCTAACGCTAGGGGTCAGTATAAACTCTTTAAAAACCGTATGGACGGGTTTGAGTTATCTGTGGATAATGTTTTTGGGTTTTGCGTTAATAGTGCCCGTGTTATGTTAGGCAGGAATGAATTATTCGAGACCCACCTCTTACTTGAAAACTCTGAGATAATTGTGAAGTGTTTATCAGTCAGCACATTTAGTTGCCGTAGCTGGTTCACAAGAAACCCCTTGCTACGTCGAAGCTCTGACACTAAATATTGACAGGTATTTTTCTCGCTCTGCGAAACGCCCGAGTGTATTAAAGGAATTCCCGAAGTTCATGCACTCATCTCTTTTAAAAAATAGTAAGGTCGAGTAAATCATGATGGTTTGCACTTTCAAACTGCCTTAATCGTGTACTACAAGAACGGAACGATATTGCTGAGATGTTTAGGGAGGAAGAATTCGAGGATAAGAATTCTGTAGGGAACATTACTTTTTCTGAACTTCAAACTTCCTGCATAAGAGCGTACCTTCATTTTTAGAACCACTTACTGCCAATAATCAATAGTTCAGCACTATGTTTGTCACAGAAAATCCTTATACAGTATCTGTATCCAGACAGTAACAGATTTATTGGAATTCTGGCAGTCACTTTTATCAAAACAACTCTCCTCAGCAAGGACGATAAGTTAGACAAATCAAACTTATAGGAACCAAAAGTGTTGGTCGGTAGTGAAGAAGTTAATGTGGGGGAACGAACTACGGAAACGCTGAAAGACTGAAGTGAACGGTCAAGGGGCAATTCAGGTTTTTTGAGTGAAATTTTACTAAAAATGTGTGAGTGACGCCTAGAAAACTTTTTCCAGTAAAAACAATTTGTTATCTATGAATCGAAAAATTGCCCTTAGTACTGATACGGACACACTGTGTGATATAACAGAACCTGCAGAGAAGTATGAAAGGAAGATCGATAAGCACGAATCCGTCAAAAAGTTAAACAAACTAAAGTTGTACTTTTCTGAAATAGAAAAAGAGACGTCATGCTCCAAGAATAGCGTCGATTTCTGGAATGTAGTAGGCGAAATAAATACATTTCATGAACAGTACGTTTCTCGAATATTGCCAGACTACTAAAAATAATGCTAGTCTTGCCACAGGAGACTGTAGATGTTGAATGAGCTTTATCCATGACAACAGACTTTGAAAGTAAAAACCCTATTAGGCTAACTGACTTGTTAAGAATACGACTAGAAATGCAAAACACCAATTTTGCATTTCGTACCCCGTGACGGATAAACAAATCCTTAAGTTTGAAAAATGGGTGTATCAGCTCTCTAACAACGACGAACAGGGATGGAATCGTCTGACGAAGAAACATAATCATAGGATAGCAAACAAAAAAATATTGAAATTATCACCGAATCGCTCAACTCTGTGTCTTACGTATCTTACACGTTCACTACTGTCTAAAAAAATAATAATAAATAATATCACTAAATATTGCATTTTATTAAATGTAAGTCATGATGACAGCTAAATGTAATAAAATATTGTGCTGAAGAGAAAATATGCAATATATATCTGTACCCAGAAAATACAAGATTTATCGGCATTCTAGCAATCAGTTTTCCCAAACTTCCTTTCTTCACTAATGGCGAGAAATTAGACTGTTTAAATATGCTTGAATCTAACGTGTTACGCAAAATAAAAATCTCTCCTTGTTATCCAAGAATATCCTAGAATTTAATTCATCCCCTACAAGGTCAGCAAAACATTGCTATATTTACCTGCTTGCGAATGACTACCATGTAACTTTTTAAGTTCAAATTACACAGAAAGATGAAACTGTCTGTCGCATCAAACTACAACACTGGTGTTAACAGCGACCTTGCGAATGATCCACATTCCTCAAGTTCTTCACTGTTGGCTTTGGTGTCGCTGATCGTCAAATGGCTAACTAGAATGGTATGGAATACACTTGCTTATAGTTTAATTACTTTTTTTAACTTATTTGAGTATATCATAGCTAATTTTTTTTTTTTTGGGCTATTACATGGGTATATTTGACACTGTAGCGGAATGTAGCGAAATTTGAAAATTGCATAAATAACTTATTTTTCGCTGATAGCACTGCCTAGGCTAAAGCAACGGCTTGCGATGAGTGTGTTGAGGGAATCATCATCTGCGTAACTAATCATCAATATTACTTTTTCAGTTTCGCAATGGCACTGTTTACATTACATTAGCCATTTGTACTATGACGTGATGACTGCGTGATAAAAACTTATGGAATATTGATGCTAATGTTGCTGGCATAGATTCTCCATCACCAATTTTATAGGCTACTAATGGCTAAATTATTTCAGAATGAGAATAGGAGGGGATGTGACTACAGGTGCAGAAAAAAATACATTTCCTGCAGAGGGTGTATCAATCAGTCAGTGGCGTAAATGTCTATAATTGAGATCGCATGTTACTAGAAGCATAAAAGTATCAGTAAATATGGGCTCTTATGTCTTAATGGGACTAATTAAACTGCAGGGACGGATTCCTGACGGGAAATGGAGAAAAAAAGTCCTGTGAACATGTGTCCAGAAATGCCTGGTTGCCACGTTAGATGGTGCTGACGAATAGAAGTTCCTCTGACCAAGTCCCGCGTGTTCCTCGTGTGCTGTAGGCTGAGTGATTGATGCAGAGTACTGTAAGCAGCAGAATGGTTTGGTACTGATGTCGGTAACAAGCCGAAATCGTGTTTGTGTATCGCCAAACAGACGTAAACGTCCGAGAGGCATTATGGCTATACCAGAAGAATTACCCTCACAGACGTCAACCCCATCACAAAACATTTTAATCCCTCTTTGGACGTTATTACGATAATGGGTCCTTTGAGACGAAGTAGCGTGCGGGGGGGGGGGGGGGGGGGCAGCGGACTGTGCGTACATTAGGATATTGAGCGGAACAAGCTCCAGCTCCAGGCAAACGGCTACCAGCATGGTGTAAGCCCATTTAAGATTACGTATATGCTGCATGACAACCGCAACTATAATTATCACCGCGACACAGCGGTAACACATGGCACGTTTTCAGAGGAATTCATGGGAACCATCTACTGTGGTAACGATGCATTTCCTGGCACATGTTCATAGCAACTTTTTTCCTACATTTCTAGTGAGGAATCCGTTCCTGCAGTTTGTCGTTGTTATTAACGTTCACCCTGTATATAAGGTATGGACTCAACAGGATACATGTGGCAGATGTAAAATGTGATAGACGTTTCTCTGAGGAAAGACTAATGAATATAGTTTCCACATATGTAGAATACTGCAGATGTTGGGGCTTACTCTGAAGCCCTGAATTAGCGGACCCTACTTGGACTGTAGTGGTCTCGTAGATAGAGTTATTACGGTATTAATAGAGATGTGTCTCAGATTTTTGTTCTGGGCATAAATAAAATTTAGATATAGAAACATTCTACTACAAATCACTAAACAGTTATCACTAACTCTATGTGATTGACTTTAGTGATCTACAGGAACAAGTAGCTGGTTCAGCTGCCCCTGCCGATGTCGTTTAAGCAGCTCACAATGTTACATCTGAAATTCGAAAACCACGTGCAAAATTCTGTACTGCGATACGTTTCCGAGTTGTTCAAGAAGACAGGTACAAAAGTGACCTTCAAACACACACTGCGGTTTTTCTTTTTATGCGTTGGTTTTGTATATGTTATTAAAAGCAGGAGGTAGTGTTATTCTGGCTGCTTCACAACTGAAAATTTATTTGCGTCATTGACTCAGTTGTGGTACTCCTCGCAGTTAATTTGCCCGATATGATGGTTTCATATTAAAAGACACCGCCAACAGAGATATTAGATAATTTTTACTTATGAACCGTCTGACAGCAACTGAAAAATAACGCAATATTAGTGCCATACGCGTTTCGCCTTTATTTTCTGCGAGGCATCGTCAGTGGCCTGGAATATGTACATATCTTTGCTATTTAATTTAATATTTGTCACTGTACCTATAGGTTATAACCACACACACACACACACACACACACACACACACAGCACAATATACAACGAACAGATCACAGGTACTTCAATAATAACACTCGAAAGTTTGGAGTTTGGCAATAACTTTCGATCTTTGGCAAAAATATTTGACAGTCGGCAACAGAAACCAAAACATTGCATTGAAACAAGCGTTCAGTTCATAGTTCTGTGTAATGTGCTAAAAAAACCGCAGATTGGCATTCATAAGAAGAAGAACAACACCAAAAATGCAACAGGAGCGTAATATGTAAGAAATTGTCCACGCAACTTGTAAGTACAGTTCAAAACATTATTACTTAATAGGAAATACCAATAGCAAACACATGTACATATTCCAGGCCACTGATGATGCCTTGCAGAAAATAAAGGCGAAACGCGTATGGCACTAAAATTGTGTTTTATTCAGTTGCTGTCAGACGGTCCATAAGTAAAAATTATCAATATACCGTAATATTACACGCAACTGAGGAAGACAGGACTACAAAAGTTGAAGATGTTCCACATATACAGCTGTATTTATTATTGCAGTTAACTTTTGCTTACTTTAATGGGAATGCTGCATTAAGGAGATTCACGCAATTTCCGTTAAGCGGGATCCGAAAAAAGTTTACCGAACTTTTTCATGTAATATTTAGATTTAATAAAATCAAATATTACTTCAGAGTGTCGCTAATGTTTTTCTGTAACAATTCTTGTATTCATGAAGGGACATATTTCTGTACATTATGCAAATTTTATAGGGGAACATCGGCGCAGAGGTTAGCGCCATTGTTGTAAATGACAACGCCCCAGAGTCGTAATAAATATCTTAGTACTTGCTAATTATAACAACTACAAATAAATGTAAATGTAAGAGAAATCTCTTGATTAGCAGTTCTTCCTTTGGAACAGTAAAAGTAATCAGTTTTCCCAATACTGAATCATATTTGAGTAAAGTGAGTTCAGTAAAATTTTTCGATATCCACTTAACGGATACTGCGAGAATCTCCCTAGTGTTGCATTTTCATAAGAGTAAAAAATAATTAACAAAAGTCAACTACAATAATAAATGCAGCTGTACATCTGGAAATTTATTTGTTGGTTTTTCTCTCTTTTTTTTCATATGTGATGTGTTACAATACAGCTTTACTTTTCTTTTCATATGTGCTATGTTAAAATACCGCATCACTGGTCTTTTGCGGTATAACTATGTTGGTAAAGCGGTAAATTTGTCCACATGAAGTGACACTCCAGTACACGTTGGAGATGCGGCGCTGGGACTTGGACAGAACACTTGGAAGATGTAACAGCGCTACTAAAGAGACTGCAAACTCTAAGCTTGTCTGTTCTCTGCTAGAGTACTTCTGTGTGGTACTGGATCTTCAGCAGACAGGACCGATGGAGAACATAGGAAAAGTTCAGACAAGGGCAGTTCGTTACGTAGTATTGCGAAATAAGGTAGAGTGTGTCAGGGATACGATATGCGAGTTTTGGTGGCAGTCATTAGAGCTCTCCAGCTAGACCTTCCACGAAACGATTTAAATGTTAGTCTTTCTCAGACGCTGTTCACGTGTGGAACGGTACAGAAGTAATCTGTCAGGCACTTAAGAGTGAACTGTAGAGTAGCCATGTTGGTGTAGATGAATTTTAAACAAGCTGTACTTCACTCGGGTGGTGAGTGTTGTAGCCGCCCTCCGTCGATTTGCTGTCGGTGACTTCTCTGACGTACGATATTTATATTGTTATATACTGTATATTTCCGGATTTTAGTTACATCTGTACCTCAGATGGAGCAGCTACAAACATTTTCACTGTAACAGCGAATAAATTTCGGCTTTTCGTGGTAATGTTAACATTTTTGCTCAGTTCATCACCCTTCATTTATTTGTTGCTGCGTTACCGAAGATAAAATAGTTAGTAACGTCTTTCGATATAAGTCATTATTCAACTGTACACACGATGTTATGGAAATCACTTTAGTTTTCCATCAACATTCAATAATAATCAAATGATCATGAATGATTGCGTTTTGTATAGAGGAAAAAGGAGGGTTGATCCTACAATTACTCTCATCAATTACGGCAACTAAAATGTCCGTGAGTTTTATAGTTTGTCACTCAAAGTTACTATAGCAAAGACTATGCTCGATTACTATACTTCGATACAGTCGTTCAAACTTAGTACGCTTTTATTTTCACGAAGCTGAGTGTCCAGTCCCGTTCTTATATTCAATTCAACGTCCCTTCGTATAGTGCACAGTTCCTATTATCAGTTATACGGCATATAATAGAATTTAAATTTCTAGCGCTACTGTTTCTGGCGCGTGCAATTCCTCTAATATTCTTAGTCCGTGACCTTACGACAGAAGTCTCTCCCGTATAAACCAACTATAGCCAATTTTCTTACAGTGTAACAAAAATGCCCTGATTCCTTTCGTAGCATATCACACGGAAATGCCCCCTACATCGCACGCCACCGCTACGTAGATTTATTTAGAGCGCAGAAAACAAAACAAGGGAACTCTAATTTACGCACATGTTTTATATAATAGAAGTAAGAAACAAAAATAGCAGCATGAAATCTTCTTTGATATCCTTGAAGCGCTACTTTTCTACGGAAATTAATCTGATTTGAGGTTATATATCAACAATTTTTATTAAAATCTTTTCATTCCTGTTAACTGTTACAGTTATTGTTGATCACCTCTCCCCTATATGAAATTAATATTGTTCTTAATTAAAAGGACGGGGCCGGCCGGAGTGGCCGTGCGGTTCTAGGCGCTACAGTCTGGAACCGAGCGACTGATGACCTCAGAAGTTAAGTCGCATAGTGCTCAGAGCCATTAGAACCATCTTTTGAAAAGGACGGGTATAGCAGCCCCCCAGAATGACAACAGTTTGCACTTTGCGGCACATTGTTGTCAATCTCACGTTTAACCGCGATCTTCATATCGCCTAAACGGAGGAGTAAACTTATATGTGCTTATTTATTTTGGTTTTTTAATGCGCACTATGAGGCTAAAGCTTGTGGCTTTTGCAGCTCCGAAGTGCAGGTGATTGGGGAAAGGGGGAAAGTTGATGGTTATGTTACATTGTTCTTTTTACATTAGTTTGTACAATGGTTCTTACAAATAACATGTTTACACAATATCGTCATCTAGTTTTACATATGTGAAGTCATTTAAATTCTTCATGACTATATTAAGCAGATTAAGTCTGCCTATCATAAATAATTATCTGCATTTTAGATATAGCTCACTTAAACACTTCATCGCCAAATTATGGAGAATAAGTCTGCCTCTCATAAATAAGGAATTGCATTACAAGTATTTACAATTGTTTAAAAGCTTTCTAAGAGAACAATCTTCAGTCTTGAGCTTCATAGCGTTTTCAGGCTGTATCAGCTTATCAATCATTCTCGCTCTTTTCTTGATGCTCTCCATGCAGTTGCACAGGAGAAAGTAGAACCAATTTTCTTGAGGCCCTCCATGGGGAAAATAGAACCAGTTTTCTTGAGGCGCTCCGTGCGGTTGCACAGGGGAATGTAGCAATTATTTGCCTTTCGGGCTGCCTCTTGAATAATCTAGCTACTCGACAGGTTATTGATATCATTGTCTGCATGCTGACTTCAACTATTTATTCGTTACGTCAGCGCCTAGGCGAGATTGCTGCCAACTCATGTACCCGCCTCGTATTATGACTTGTAGAATACGTTAGTTCAATTGACTGTTTGCTGATACGTCTCTTCTTATAATGATTAATCAGCGGAAGAGGTTATATCTTTAACATTGGCGCACGTAATTTCTTCTTGCTGTTGTCTGTATGCCGACTTCAATTATTTATTCGTTACGTCAGTGCCTCGGCGAGATTGTTGCCAACTCATGTACCCGTCTTGTATTATGACTTGATCATTGGCGCATGTAATTCCTACCTGCTGATTGACGAAGTACTTAATGACATCTTATTATCTTCCATTGCGTTGTAACCCATCATGACTTCCTGGCGTGGGGTTTTATTTTGCAGATGTTGTCTCCCCCCCCCCCCCCTCCCCTCCCCAGGTACTTTCTTGACATAATCGTCAGTCTTGAGAAAAGCAGCTTAAGACGACCATCTGATTATTAGGTTGTCGTTTATGCAATCTTCTTAAATTCTTGGGTCCTAGCTGCGTGCAGTATCGCCCAACAGGGTGGTGGTACAGCATCTTGAATCTCATTTCGTGTTGAAGCTCTCTCCTGCGGGTTAATATGTTCGTGTTCCATCAGAGAATTCAGGCAGCGACGGCACATCTTCTCGACCACCAAATAGTTGTGTCAGCCTCAGCATGTTATCTCGCCACGTAACATGTTGCAGGCAACTTCGGTGTGTATTTTCGCCCCATCAGGTAGGTTGTCCAGCGTTGGCACGTTGCATCGAGCTTACTCCCGAAGGTAGTGGTTCAGCTCAACTAAGTCTTGTGGATTGTGTGGATATGGAACACCAAATTCGTTCTTATATACGGTAACACCATTTGCGTAGCTTCAAGAGAAAAGAATTATAAGTAGTCATACTTAAAATACTTATCTCCTTAAGTGTTCGTGAGCTTCACGAAATGAACGTAGTCATAGTTATTTTCCACCACATCACTCACGACACTGTCTTTAACACAAAGTCTAGATCGTCACATATTAAATACATAACACCATCGGTTTCCTTTTTAGCACTCACATTAATTATATCTAATAATTGTACAACTAGTTTCGTGAACAGATTCAGTCCTTTCAGCTCTACCCACATGATCAATCAACGTCCCCCACCTCAAAATCAGATCCTGTCTTTTCCGTTCCCAACAAGTAATGACATGAGTTTAATTAACCACTTCCTGTGCGTCATGAGCCCGGATTCTGTCATTTATTCAGTTCTGAACACATAACACGCATGATACGACTGACCAAGCTTCTGTCTCCCACGTTATGATTCCGTTACGATACGTTTATCTTTAAACACGCAGTCAAACATCGTAAATCACTAAGTATAGTACCAAGATTCTGTCCTCAAACCAGTTCATGATACCAGGTCACTCACAGTCGCTGATCACCTGTTGAAAAAAATTACACAGTTTGTTCCACTGAACTAGGATCAACCCCCATTAAATGGGAAATAATTGACGTTTAGCTTTTAGCACAGCTGTCCTTGCACTACGTACTGCATTACTGCCTCGGTACTCATAGTGCTTTTAATATATTCATTAACAATGCAAATAACCATACATAAATCATAAACTTAGATAGTTTCTTGACATTTACATCAAATCACCCAAAAAATATAACTTGTCTTACAGACAATAACACTAAACCCTTCTACCTCGTTCTCTTCTCATTCATAATATTTCTTCAGGTCTTACTGAGGGAAAAAGCCTTTGGTGAGCCCCCCCCCCCCTTTATAGAAATCGCCCAATAAATAACTGCCAAGCTATGGAATCTTGATTATATTATACGGTGCGGTATACAGATATTGCCATTTTTAATTCGTCTTCTTCACTGCAGCAGACGCCTTGGCGCGTTCCATAACAGTACTTCAACATTCATGTTAAATGTATTAACTTTAATTATTAATCATACTTTCGTTTCCTGAACATAGCTGCTTTGTGCAAGTCCAGCTCAACTTTACTAATATGTACATTTCTGTCCATTACGGGATCAGCTATTCTCGGTAAGTTCTTAATCCATTCCCAGGATGCTTCCTTGTGGAACATTATTTCTACAGGTCTACTCTGGATGGATGAATTAGGCATTTCGTTATGGAAACTCTCAAACATACCTAAGTATTCTATCCATCTACACTTAACAGACGATGCCTCGACATGGTAATGAGATACAAAGTTGTGTCTTACATTTAAATTATCCATATTTTCATGCCAGGCTTTACTGACATAATACGAAGCATTATCGGTCAAAATAGCAGTGGGTTTGCGGACATTTGGAGTGTAGTCATTTTCCAGTATACTCAACATAGGTATGGCGTTAGTAGATCGGAAAGGATACATTTGTAGAAACTTTGGTACAACATCATAAATGCGATTATATATTTGAATCTTCCTTTCGCGGTTCGAAATGACACTATGACGTCACACGACAAAAGTTCAAGTTTTGATGGTACAATGGGCTGCATCCATAGTTTATTACAATAGTTTATAGGTTTAACGTTTTGGCATAGTTTACACTTACCTAAGGTTTCAAATACTTTCCTCTTCATGTTGAGAACAGAACAGTATTGTTTCAGTTTCTCCGAACACTTAGTGGTAATAAAGTGTCCCCACGAATAACGGGTATAACACACAAACTTTGATAACATTACTATTGGAACACACACTCTCCATCTTTCTTCCCCATCCATAATCTTACGAAATACTATATTTAGATGTAACTTATCCTTCAACATATGCGAATTACTAATATTATTCCATAGATTGCAGATACTCTTATCCCAGTATGGGTCCGTTGCTGTAACTTTGACATATTCTTATATAATTATTCAACCTCGTTCTTAAATGGTACATTTTGTACAGGCATTATTTTAAAGTTCTGATTCGGTTCGATTAACTGACCCTCATCACTACTGCCTTGAGGTAATCGATGTAAGGCGTGAGTTACAATGTTCTCGTTGCCTTTAATAGTTTATTTTATTTCTATTTGGTATTCCTGTAATCGTAAAACCCATTTCGTTAGCTTTGAATGAAGAATTTTGCACGTCATAAGGAAGGTAAAAGTTTTGCGGTCACAATATACGACTACCTTTTTTGCGTATACCAAATAACTAAACTTCCTGGGAGCCCACACCACGGCTAATATCTGACAATCGGTAGTTGTGCTCGTTCTCTCGCAGTTGGAAAGTGTGTGGCTTGCCATTTTAACGTCTAAATGTTCATTTTTCATCTGATTTTACGTATACGGCTCTCTAAGACTTTTGATCGATGTTGTGGAAGTAGTGTATTTTAGATTTGGTACTACTTGTTTTAAATTGATTACATGATTTGCATCTAAAAACAGGTTACTGTTCTAACAGTAAACGAAAAACCGTTTCCTGAATGTTTGAAGTACACACACTCTTCTTAGTGTCCCTCTTAGAGCACACTCCAAAAATCCCATTCCCAACACACTCATCTTAGTGTCCCTCTGAGAGCACACTCCTAAAATCCCATTCCCAAACACGTGGGTAAGTCAAATTAGGAGCCAACAATGAGGTGCTAATAAGTCGTTCACCCTGCGCTACTATTTCCACCTTTAATTAGGCCATTATGTGTACAGAATATGTTCCTAAAGCTCTAGACAGAGCACAGTTGGCTACCGATAATACTGGTAACTTGAGTTTACTATTCAGATATTTGTAAAGTCCCATATTCAACACACTAAACGTTGGGTCAGTGTCCAACAGGATGCTAAAATATCCATCTAAGATTTTAACTTTAACCATGGCTTGCACAACATCAATAGGATTATTATCTAATTTTCCTGGATTATCTGAGTTCACTATCATTCATACCATCATTGTATCTCAATACACACGCTTTTAAGATTTTACTGGCTCACGTCTCTTCGCCAACTACACTGCTAAGGCTCAGGGCAGTTTGTTTTACTTTGTCGCATCCGTTTGGTGGTTACCCATTTCATCGATTAACACCACTCGAACCCTGGAATTCTGACCATTCCATTCATTGATATTGCTAGCACAGATATTCTCAGGTCTAGACGTTACGGGCGTTGGTACAAATTGCCCGATAGGTTTAATAACATTAGTGGGAGCATCCTACTAAATATTCTGTCCATTACCCCACTGAACACGCCTGTCTTGCGCTTGTCCTTGCTGTCCCAACTGCTCTTCGTAACTTCGTTTTCTGTTAAAACCGTTTTGAATTGCGTCCATTCTGATTCTGCCGATTTCTATCGCTATATTCAGCATTATTACTACTGTCCATTACTACCGTAATTGTTATTAGAATTATTCTGCTTATAATTCTTGTCTCCAGATTGATTACCGTTATCCTGATTGCTATACTTACTATTTCGGCCGGCCGCCTTGGCCGAGCGGTTCTAGGCGCTTCAGTCTGGAACCGCGCGTTCGCTATTGTCGCAGATTCGAATCCTGCCTCGGGCATGGATGTGTGTGCTGTCCTTAGGTTTGTTAGGTTGAAGTAGTTCTAAGTCCTAGGGCACTGAAGACCTCAGATGTTAAGTCCCATAGTGCTAAGAGCCATTTGAACTATTCTGATTTCGATTAACATAGTGACCCTTTCCATTGTCTTTCGTTATACTTTTACTGTTGTTGCCACTACAACAATTATTTTGCCGTGAGTGGTTTTAATTAGTACAGTGAAATTGATTACTCATGCTCTTAGCGTCTTCCTGAATCAAGCCCAGGGAACCAATAACTGACAAAAATTGGTCAACATCATCATGCTGTACGTTTAATTCCTTGCGTAAACAAATAGGTAATTTTTCCTTCAGAATTCTCATAACGTCTACATCTACAGCTACGTGATTACTCTGCTAATCACAATTAAGTGCCTGGGAGAGGGCTCAATGAACCACCTTAAAGATGTCTCTCTACTGTTCCACTCTCGAACGGCGCCCGCAAAAACCTAACTCTTCAATTTTTTCTGTGCGAGCGCTGATTTCTCTTATTTTCTCGTGATGATTATTTCTCCCTATCTAGGTGGGTGCCATCAGAATGTTTTCGCAATCGGTGAAGAAAATTGGTGACTGAAATTTCATGAGAAGATCACGCCGCAACGAAAAACGACTTTGTTTTAATGATTGCCAATGTAATTCACGTATCACGATGTCTGTGGCACTATCTCCCCTATTTCGCGATAGTACGTAACGAGCCGTCCTTCTTTGAACTTTTTCGATGTCATCCGTTAGTCCCACCTGATGCGGAACCCATTCCCAACAGCAATACTCCAGAATAGGGCGGTCAAGTGTGGTGTAAGCGATCTCTTTAGTAGACTTGTTGCACCTTCTAAGTGTTCTGTCAATGAATCGCAGTCTTTGGTTTGCTCTACCCACAACATTTTTGATGATTTTACAGGACGGTAAATGACAGCGTCATCTGCCAACATTCTAATCGGACTACTTGTTGCCATCTCGTTGATGTAGATCAGGAACAATAGAGGACGTGTAACACTTTCTTGGGGAACGCCGTATATTACTTCTGATTTACTCGGTGACTTTCCGTCTATTACTAAGAACTGTGAACTTTCTGAGAGGAAGTTTAGAATCCAGCCGACAACTTAGGTGATATTCGTGAGGCAAGCAGTTTGATTACAAGGAGCTTGTGATAAATGTTGTCGAAAGCCTTCTGGAAATCTAAAAATATGGAATCAATTTGACACACCCTGTCGATAGCACTGATTACTTCGTGAGTGTAGAGAGCTAGTTGTGTGTCACAAGTACGATATTTTCTGAATCCGTGCTGACTATGTGTCAATAAATCGTTTTCTTCGGGGTACTTCATGATATTCGAATGCTGTTTATGTTCCAAAACTCTACTGCAAATCGACGTTCCTGATATGGGCATTCAATGAAGCTGATTACTCCAACTTGCCTTTTTTTAACAATTTTCCAGTCTTTAGGTATGAATCTTACTGTGAACGAGCGTTTGCACGTAATTGCTAAATATGGAACTATTGTATCAGAATACTCTCAAAGGAACCTGACTAGTATACAATCAGGACCGGAGGCCTTGCCTTTATTAAGTGATTTAAGCTGCTTTGCTACAAAGGGGATATCTACTTCTATGTTTTTCATTCTGGCAGTTGTTCTTGACTGGAATTAAGAAATTCTTTGTGACAGGGATTTCCTCAAAATCGAATGTTATTGATGTACTTTTCAAATTATTTTCGTAAAGTCAGTTTCTTAGGATCGTAAAATTCCAGACTATAAATTTCATTGATTAATCTATTTTGTTTGCTCTGCAAACAATATTTCAAGATGAATAATTTTTCAAAATCTCCTTCTACTGGTTCTGCAACTTTCAGCTGCTTCCAATGCCCACAGTGAAACTTCTCCACTGGTCTTTGACATTATAAATTGTATTTTATCTTGTTCCTTCCAAGATCGGGGATATACAGTATAAAATTTTTTATGCTCGAAAATGTGTTCAACCTTAGAGGATAAAACAGTCCCCTTGCGATCATAATATCGATCTTGAAGAACCGACTCATCGCTATTTCTATTGTTACTATGATCGTTCTCTCACCCTTTTCGCTTCCTAACGGCTGATTTATTTCTAGAATATGGTTCTAAATATCTTTCAAATTGGTTTTGTCTTTTAGGACTACCTTCAACTTTAGAGAAACGGTTGGTTACGTGTTGCTGCCACATGGGCATCTCGGGTAATACTTTCTCGTTAATAAGATTGAATTCTGCTTTCATTGGTTCCACACTGTCTGACTCCTCGAGTCGCTCTGCATTTCGTTTATTTTGTTGCGTTACGGCCTCGATAGCATTCTGAACTTGCGTGTGAACTTCTTCCGCCCTCTAATTTAGAAAGCGAACTTTGCAATTTTTCGTTCATTTCATTAGAAGATTTTACACTTAATGTTAATTTATCTCTCTCCGCAGATAAGAATTTATCCCTTTCCTTTAGTAGGTGATTCTATGTCATTACCAATCTTTAATACACCTTTCTTAAATTCTTCGTGTTGATAATCTCGTTGTTTCTTTAATTCTATCATCTCCTCCAGAAAAACTTTATCTGCAAGTTCGCGTCGGGTCTCATGTTCCTTTTCTCTAAGTTCGCGTTGTTTCTCTTGTTCCTTTCTCTAAGCTCGCGTTGTTTGTTTTGTTCGAAAATTACCTCCATAAAGGCTTTATCTCTAATACCACTTTGTTTATTTAGCTCTATTTATTCTTGATTTGATTATACTAGAAATTCAAACAGCTTGTTGATACTGATATTTCCAGATGGCCTACTGATCATGCTGGTAGGATTACTTTCCTAACAAGTACCTATAGGTCAAACCCATTACTTACGTATGGTCCTTACTCCTTACCAAACTAGTTCTACTCATATTTGATATTTCATGTTCCAAAAAATCCTCTGTCCTATTAACATCTAAATTTTCCACACGTTATCCATCCTCGCTCATTTCTTCTCCACCCAAAGTCCCTAGACTCGTAAAAATATTCGATCTTAAATGGTATCCCCCTTTCATTGTTATCAATAAACACTCTCAAAATAGAACCAAAATAATAATACACAATAGATGAAATATAACTAACTACTGTGGGGTGGCGGGTGGAAAATTTGTTGTATTATATTGTATGTTGACGTTACCAACAAGTTGACGTTATCAACACAGGCTCTCTAACAACAATGTTGGTAACCAGAAAGTGATTAGCAAAAACGTGATGCCTCCAATTAGAGTTCACTGTGCCCACTCTGATGGAGAATAAAAGTTATTGATTATAGAATTTCATTACTCTGACGATTTAGGATGATGGCTGGGATTAATAGAAAATGCATTTTACTACAACAATTTTCACTATATTCTGAAAATGATGAAGCGTAAAATTCCAGACAAATATTTACCCATATCAGCTATTGTACTATCAGAGCTATTCAGAGACAATTGTGCGGATCCCATTATCCCTAGATCATGAAACTGTTCAATAATAGTTATCGATGTAAATGAACAAAGTTAATGCTCGCCAAAATTTGATGTTAATACTCATCAAACGCCACACTAGTAATAGTAGAAAGGCTGTCCTGCGGCGACACGTGAAAATACGACACACGCAAACTGAGAATTAATCACTGGAAACGTTCTGTCATTAACACTTTACCCCAGTGCGAACTCATTGTTAAGTAAATTTCGAGTTACGTAATACGGCATGCAAGGCTGTTCCTGGCACCTGGACAAACGCAACGCGGCCTCCGACACGGAGTGCGCGCTGATACGAATTTAGAAGAGAACTGGGGCCTAACTCTAGCTCACACGCTCTTATTAATATACCCGCGGTGCGGACCGCAGAAGGCGCAACCGATAACATTTGCCTTACTGACTAGCCGCTGGGGCTAGCAGAACAACACTTCAAGTTACTAAATAATTTATTGCTTCATTCGCTGAAGGCCAATGAAGCTCTCGATTCAATTGTGCATTCAGCACACAGTTAAGTATCTATAATGAAATTCTATTGTGGCTAGGTTAAATACTTTTGTCGAGAGAATTATTTTAGTTGTACTGCCTGCAATAGATGAGCTCTGAACTTGGCCTTTGGAGAGACACTACAGCTATACTTTTATAGCTACCTTTTTGAAACTCCATTCAACCTAAATCTAAAAAAAAAAAAAATGGCTCTGAGTACTATGGGACTTAACATCTGAGGTCATCAGTCCCCGAGAACTTAGAACTACTTAAACCTAACCAACCTAAGGACATCACACACATCCATGCCAGAGGCAGGATTCGAACCTGCGACCATAGCGGTTGCGCGGTTCCAGACCGAAGTGCCTAGAACCGCTCGGCCACGCTGGCCGGCTTAATCTAAATATCCTAGCTTTATCTAATCACTTACTTAATCTATCTTGCTTCCATACTCTTAGGACACAAAAACAGAAAATCATCAATTTCAATCAAAACTTTACTTTGTGAGACCCAGCTTGCTGTTTCCATTAAATTACAATGAAAAAGGAATCTGAATATAAAATTTGAAGTTTCTAGCTCCTTTCTGTTGCGCCGATGATTTTTACGTAAAACGTCCAAATTTCGAAAACTGTTGAAGTTACTAAACTGAAACATAACACATTATTATTTTAGCATCACTCCTGACATGCTATTAACTTTTCAGATTATCTACTTTACTATTAAGATATTGCGCAACATTCGTGATGTCATAGCTAGTTACCGCGGACTAGGCTGGCACACAATGAAAAGCATATGAATTTCATATGGCGTGAACAATCTGCTGCGCTACACTACTTTTACAGTTTCTGCGTCACAGACTTGCCTCGTTTATCCACACAATTAAAATTAAAAGGAAGCACAATGAGGTACTGTTCAGGCAGTAATAAAATGTCTTCACACACCCACGTCCGAGCCGCAGTAACACAAATCTATTATTTCCTCCCTTCCGTACAGTTTTTGACGTCTTGTACTTCCCGGAGGTATGCGCCTCGCTGTCGGTCGCACTCGCAGATGCGATCTTTCATCCGCAGTTAGCTCATGTCATTGCGCCTCCGTCGTGGGTTGTTGTAGTGGAGAATATGAAATATAGAACTGCAAGTTTTCAATCACTATTCATTACGCAATCACAACAATTATATTTCACTACTGATTATTACGCAACAAATGTTTTCATACCTTTTTTCGAGCCACACGTTAGCCGCCCTCCGTCGTTCTGCTGTCGGCGACAGCTCTGTTGTAAGCTATTTATGTTGATATCTACTGTATATACCCGGATTTTAGTTGTACCTTGTAACGGTACTTGAATTACGTAACCATTACGGCAGCTCACCTGAACATCTCGATACCAGCTATATTCTACTGTGTTTCTGTGAAGTGGTTAACATATTTCTGAGACAACATTCGTATCTGATTTCATTAATGTAGAGGTACTTTGATACACCGATATGTTTATGTTGAAATGATATTATTCTTATGTGTATTTTTTCTGTTGTCGCTATGATCTTTGACGTACTTGTAACTCTGATTTTTGGACACGTAAGTGGTTATTAGTTGCTAGAGAGTCGGACCTTCAAAAAGTCAAGTCTTGGACGTCGTGTTGGAAAGAGGCATATTGTAGTCAGCTTATAAAATGTGAACTTTAACAGTGAGGAAGATGTTTTCAAGTATGTTGTGTATTGTGAAGTGATGTTTCGTGTGTTACGTGATATTGCAACAAAAGCAATAAAAAGGAAGTGTAACTTAAATTCGGAGTGCTGATTATCTTTTTACATCACCATTGTGCTAACTTTCAAAGGTTTAATCTTCAAGAATGGTTTATGAAGCACATCTATGAAACTTCTGAATATAGCAGAATAAAACCTAGACCTCTTTGCATCCGAGCTTGGAATCATCACCACCTACATTTTCGACGATTGAGCCATAATTTTATAACGAGACCAGCGTGGGAAAAACGAAAAGATGAGTGCCTAGTTTATTCATTATTACATGAAATGACTTTATTAACTGTGCTCTAATGACACCTGCCACATAATAACTTTGTTGTTTCCCGAAAATGCAGTATTTAGCAGCGTGAGCACCACCACAATCATTATTAAATTTTGACCTTTATTGTGGTAGGGTTGTTAGAACGTGAGTGCTCTTGCCTTGATCGGCAGCACCAAATATTCAAAAATTAACTGTAGATGTGTTTCAGGAAAACTACATGGTAAATCGGTTATGAAAAATATCGACAAGAACCTGACAATCAAATATTAATGCGACGACAAAGGATTTAAAATAAACACTACGACTGGATTCCGACGGAGAAGACTTCAGCTATAAGTTAATTAAAAATTCTAACGGATTTTGTAAATTGGTATTGTCATTTCTAGTGGTTCATTTTTTGTTATCAGTTAATAATGGATAAAGTTAATGCAGGGGAAGAAATAGTGGGGGAGGATCAGAAACTTGATAGGATTGAAATAATTCTGCAGCTTTTGAGCAAGCAGAATGAAAATATAAATAATTTAAAATCTGAAATGAGGACTGCAATTGACGAAAAGTGAGGGGAGAATTTGAATAAGCAATTAAATGTAATAAAAACTGAGTTAACTGAGGTCAAAAATACACTGGAAGGTAACTTAAAGGTGATAGATTCGAGGGTAGACAATGTGAAGAAAAAAGTAATTGTTTTTGAAAATGAATTCATTGTTGAAAATAGTAACAGAGCCATGGAAATTCAGGAACTTCAAAATGAAAATGAATCACTAGATGCTAAATTAGATGACTTGAAAGTAAACAATGTTAAAGGAATCAATAGTGTTGAGAAAAAGGTAGACAGTTTGAATCAAATCTTTGTACAGTCATGGACCAGTTGGTCGAACCTGTTAGTGAAAAGTTTTCCTTGTGATAATTTGCACCCAGTTGATTTTTTGCACCATTGCTAGGACTATTTTGTGCCAGGAATGTCTGATAATTCAAAAATTAAATTTGTCAACAAAATTTCCTGAAGGGGAGGCCCTATCCCAGGCTAACCAAAATTTAGATCAGTGGGAAACCTTTGGAAATTTTGAGAAAATCTTTCTAACAAATTGTGGCCAGAATCTGAACAGGGGAGAATGAAATCTGAATTTTTAAATGGACCTATTTTCAGAGGGAGAGTGGGCTCCATGAAAGCATTTTGTAAAGATCAATTGAGAAAATTAATACATTTAGATAAACCTTTTGATGAAATGACACAAATAGATGCACTGAAAAGAAGGCTACCTGAAAAATTGCAATGGGATTTAGTTCATGGGTCTGATGATTCTTTGGAAGAATTTTTAAAATATGTGGATAAATTGGATAGGGCATTAGAAAGAGGGAATATGCAAAATTTTAACAATGGTGAACACCAACAGGGTGGGTGGTATTCAAACAGGTGTGGAGAGAGGAGAGAACACAGAGACAGTAGACATGAACAACACAGGGGAACAATAGGGATCATAATGGTAATGACAGAGACAGGGATAGAAATTTTGGAAATAGAAACAGGTTGGATGAAAGGAACAGGTGGGATGACAGAAACAGGGGGAACAAAATTGGAGATCAAATAACAGAGAAAACAGGCAGGACCGCCTCGTTGAGGGTCCACAGTTTTGGGGCGAGAAAATTTAATCACAATAGCACCTGCAACAACAACTGGGAATTTACAGACAGAGGAAGAAGGAGAAATGCATCTTATTATTATAATAAAACCAGTGAAAGACAAAATAAATACACACCACAAATAACAGACACTCATGTTCAACACCAAATTAATACTTCAAATTTTGATGAGAAATTATGGGATACAATGAAAGAAAATAATCATGTTGAAAGCAATAAGGTAACTACGTCTGAGAACAAGCCAGATGAGGGTATTGCAGTTGTACCAGAATTTTATAATTGGGTAGAGAATGATAATCTATTTAATTGTGAAGTATCTGACCAACATTACAGCTCTGATTTGAGTAAGCTATTTAATGAAAATGAAAATTTATGTGAAGAGAGAGAGAGATGGAACTTAATGTGACTGTGGATAGGATGCATTATGAGGAAAGTTTAGATTTTGATGAAAATATGGAAGCTAATGATGTTGAGAGTTGTACGGAGGTAAGTAATAGTGAGATTAATGCTGTTGGTGAGTATCAGGTATTTGTCGAAATTATTTCAAGTGAAGTAGTGAAGCTATGTGATAATGAAGTTGATAATTGTGAGCATTATGATGAGGGAAGTGTGGTTAGTAATGAGGAAGAGGACACTCATGCATCTGAAGGACAGGTAAAGTGAAGTCAGTGTAACCAATTTAATGTAGCAGAGGATTGTAATGTTGTGACAGCTAATAGTATGAAGTATTTAATCCCATATACAAGTTCTGAAGGAAAAGGTGTAAAATTTTTCAAAATATTATGGAACAGTTGCAATTACAAAACAGATGGGGAGAGTTGTGGAACTATTTAGCTAAAATTTGTAGAAGGTTATATCCTCACTGGTGGCAAAGTGTAAAATGTAATCAATATCTGGTGTATGCTCAACCTGTTGTATCCATAGATGATGTTAATGAAAGTGTCAACATGTGTTTGAAGCTGTTAAAAACTGATCAGGAAAATAATGAGGGTAATTTTAGTGAAATTGAAAATGACCTGTTACATGAACCATTAAAAGAAAAAGTAGAAGAATGTGAATTAGGATGTCCATACATTAAAGCTAAACTAAACAATTGGAAGGGTAAATGTCTCATTGATACAGGGAGTCCTATTTCAGCTATTTCAGAAAAATTCAGAAATGAAATTAAAGACAGTGTTGATTTTGTTGAGACCACTGTGATGGGAGTAAAGATAAGAGGAGCTACAGGCAAACACAGTAAAGTCATCAGAAGTCGAGTATTTTTATCATTTGAAATAGAAGATGTAAAATTTGAGCAGGGTTGTCTTGTTATTCCAAGTTTAGAAGAGAACATACTGTTTGGCATGGACTGGGTGTTAAGGGTAAGTGCTGCATTTAGCTGGAGTGAGATGAAGTTAATTGCATGTGAACCCAAAAGCAACATTATGCTGTGTACACAACTGTCTATTATACACTGTGGAGAAGGTTGCAATCATGTCAGGAAAATCATATACTATGAAGAGAATTTGTACTGTTTTCATGACAAATCTGAGCTAAATTTTTCTGGTCAAAATTATAAAAACCTGGTTAAAAGCAAAGTAGAGGAAACTATTAATTTGGATAGTGATTGAAAGAGACAGTTGGAAACTTTATTGTGGGAATTTCAAGATGTTTTCAATGAAAAAGCTGGAAGAGTCAACAATTATTAATGCACTTCACACCTTAAAAATCATGAACCTTTTTTCCTCAAACCTTATAGTATTCCTTTTGCAAAAGGAAAAGAAGAAGAGAGTGAGATACAAAAAATGGAAGCATGGGGTTTAATTGAAAGAAGTAACAGTGATTATAGTAATCTTTTGGTGGTGGTTTCCTAATGTGGAGGTGGTGTTAGACTTGTACTTGATTCTAGTCACCTTAACAAATTTTGAAAAGAGAGAATGATCATCCAGAAAACATAGATGAATGGTTACATAAATTTGAATGTGTGAAATTCATCTGCAGCTTACACTTAATTTTAGGCTTTCACCAACTTTCTTTAGAAATAAATTCTAGAAAATACACTGCATTTTTGTATGGGGGGAAAAGCTATCATTACTGTGTTGTACCATTTGGACTAACTGTTTCTGTTGCTGAGTTTATTAGAGTATTAGATCTTATTTTGGGGGATGAACTACTGTCTAAAGTTACTGTATATGTAGATGATATTTTGATTTCTGGAAAAACATGGGAAGAACATTTTGAATTGATAACACAGGTGTGTACAGAATTAAGGGAAGGGGTATGACCTTACAATTTAGAAAAATGTAAATTTGGAGTAAGTGAATTGAAATTTTTGGGACACATTATTTCGGAAAAGGGGATTGAACCTGAGAGAGAAAAATTGAAGCTATAGAGAATTTTCCTGTTCCTAAAAATAAAAAGCTATTAAAATCTTTTTTTTTTTTGGTCTTGCTGGATTTTACAGAAAGTATGTCAGTACCAAAGCTATGATTGCTTCCTGTTTATGTGATCTATTAAAGAAATATACTGTCCAGGATTGGTCATCTGATTATCAAAAAGCATTTGATGAGATAAAGAAACAACTTTCACAGAGCAGAATTCTATATAGGCCCGACATATCTTTACCCTTCTGTTTAATGACTGACAGCAGTGATACAGGATTAGAAGCACACTTATTTCAGGAAAAAGTAGTGAGAGATCATATTGAACACCATTGCACTGCATTTGCTAGTAGAGTATGACAAAAGTATGAAAAGACTTACACTGTGACTGAAAAAGAACTTGTGGCTATACATTGGGCTTTCAACAAATTTAAAAGTTATGTTCTTGGACTCAAAGTAATTGTTTACTCTGACCACAAAGCACTAAGTTACTTATAGGAGTGTAGGCTTTATCATAATAGAAACACCAGATTGGCATTATTCTTACAACAATTTGATTATGAAATTAAATATATTAAGGGGAAGGAAAATGTTATTGCTGATGCACTTTCTAGGTCACCTATTGGGCTAAATTTTGATAATGAAGCAGGTATTGATGGCAAAAATTTTAAAATTATGTGTTTGAAGGGGATAAAAGAGGAAGAGGAAATTTTAAAAATTTTGTAATGACATTAGGAGACACCAAAACATGAAAATTGGAAATTGGTAAAAAGTTATTTGGGAGTTAAGCAAAAGGTAGATGATTATTATAAGGTACACAAAGGGATTTTGTTCAGAAGATTAAGACCTGATTTGTATGATTGGAAGTTATGTTGGCCTGAGCAGCATAGACACATTAGTTAAGTATATACATGAGAGCTTTGGACATTGTGGTTCTGCCAAATGCATACAAAAGATTAAGGAAAACGCCTACTTTTATAACATTGCCAGAAGAGTGAAGAAAAATTAGCAGCCTGTGAACGATGCCAAAGAGTAATGGTGAGTAATCAAACATGCAGAGGGATGATGCAAAATATTTTGCCCAGCAAAAATTTAGAGCTGACAGCTTGCAACATTTACAGACCCCTCCCCAAGGCCAAAGGGGGTTACAGTTTCATCTTTGTGATTGTTGACATATTCGCAAAATTCATCAAATTGTACCCATTAAGGAAAGCAACAAATAAACAAATTACATCTAAATTAACCAGTGATTATTTCAATAAGATAGGTACTCCACAAGCAATCTTGTCAGATAATGGCTCACCATTTACATCAAAAGTATTGAAAGATATTGTTGAAAATGCAAACGTAAGACATATTTTGATTTCAGTTTATCACCCGTCCAGTAATCTGGCAGGGAAGTACATGAGAGAGATAGGGAGGTTGTGCAGAACATATTGTAGTAAGAACCATGTAAATTGTAAATTGGATTTAATATGTAAATGATTTCGAAGACATAATGAACAGTTTGCAGCATACATCCACTGCCTTTTCACCATTCAAAATTAAGTTTAACACAAGACCTACTAGCTTTATTACTGAACACATAGATTTTCCAGTTTGGTAGATTTTCCAGTTTGTCAAATTTTGTCACCTCAAGAGAGAGAACAAACTGTAAAAGACACCATGAAAGTAAGCGGATTACAGAAAGAAAAAACACGATACACAAGTCAGGTTTTCACACTTTAATATTGATGATTTGGTTTTGGATAAAATGAAAGAAAAATCTAAACTTATGACTTCAGAATTAAAGAATTTTTTTTACATTTATATAGGACCATTTGATGTGAAAGAAAATCCTCACCCAAATTCATACAGATTGATCTATCCAAAGTCTAGGAAATTATTTGGGTTGAGGAATGTAACTGAATTGAAACCCTATAAGTCTGATACCCAGAATGAAATTTGCAAATCTCAATAACTGGGAATACAAGGAAAATTTTTCACATTTTATATTGTTTATGAAGTTTGTTTCCTATCATGTGATATGGAAACTATATATGGTACTGAAGCTTACGTAATGTAATTTATATTTTTATGACATATAATATATGTACTATTCATTGAATATATGCCTAGATGTAAGAAAATATTTTGATGCTTGCTTCTGCATTTTATTTTCTTTTTGTGGTAGGACATGTGCCATTTTAGTTGTAGTTTCCTCATGTTAGTTATTAGACATTTTAGTGAACATTTTGACATTCATATTTTGTGCTTACTATTATTTTCTTCATGTGCTGATGTCATTTACGCTGAAAACATTTTGTTGCTGTTATTATATTTTATGAGCCTACATGCTGGAAAAGACTGATATTGGAGTATTATGGACAGGCTACGCCCACTTATTTGCCCACTTGATAGTTGGGATGTGGGAAATTGAGAACTTTCCACACTGTGGAATTTAATCATTCTTTTGTGTAATATTGATGAACCAATCTGTCTGCCTATGGAGGCAACACACAGATACTAACAATTGTCATTTTTCTTAATTTTGTCTTTTTATATAACATGTTTGGGATTAGTGTGATACCTTTTGATATTTTGCATATTATGTTGATGAAATTAAGACGATGCTTGTTGTAAAATCCAACCTCTACTTTTGTCATTTTGATAATATTTCTTCTGTTTTTGTAAGACTAAGTGTAGCCCTGAGCACTTTTCTTCCACTGTACATGTCATATTGTAGGTTTTTATGCTAGAGTTAGCTTGGATCTCTATTGGGGGGGGGGTTGAATATTGGGATAGACAATATATATCAGTGATAGGTTTCTTAAGCTACAGTGTAGGGGGATTATCACAGTCGTCCATTCTGCCATGTCCGTGTTGTATTTTATATTGGTGGGTGCCTGTTGATATTCTGCTCTCAGTTATATTTTTTGAGCCCTTCCTTTTTATTTCTTATCCTACTGCCTGTCACTGATTCTTTTCTATTTTTCTTCTTCTGCTGATGAGAGGGGGCTAGGCTGAACTCTCCAGTAATACCTATATCTATCTTTCTTTCCCATCCACATATTTTGAGGTATCACTCCTCCCTTGTTGCAGTGTCTATAATTGTACCTTGTCCTTACGCTTTCAATACAGATCAACAAACAATTGTTTTCTTAAATTCTGTCCGGTAACAATTTTCTTTGTCACAAATTTCCATGTTAATGTAGTAAACTGTATCTGGTTGAATAACTTTTGTAACGTTCCCTGGCAGCACACACACTATTAATAAAATGAAATGACACACAGAATTGCTGAACTCGAGAGTGCACATTTGCAAATGCTTAACAACAACTGTGGTACGCCTGTTAGGAACGTGTACGGTAATGAGAACACTACGTACAGTTCATACAAACAAAAAAGCAATTCTTATGTACTGTAATTGTTTAATAAAAATATTATTTAATTATGTGTAAAGGACTTTGGTTGTTATTGTAATATTTTCTGTAATAATATTCTCGATGTATTTATGATTGTAATATTTCTATACTCATAATGTAATTACGAAATATGTTAATATCTGCGATGAAAAAATGTAAAATATAGCCACAGAGGAAAATAATGTTGTAAGACTACAAAGAGATATTCATTATCAGCAATACTATAAAAAGCACTACATAGTGTGCATTCTTTGTCGTCTTCCTCGAGAGCTGAGAGAGAGAGAGAGAGAGAGAGAGGAACCTGCGACATAGCATTATATGAATGAGTAGACTTCTTTTGTCTGTATCTACCTTTAGCCGCCATTAGAGGAGAAATTATAAAGGTGTGTAATTTTAATTATTGTTATGCTCTAAATACATTATAATTTTTCAGAATTGTGTATTACCAATGTACATTAGCTTGCCCATGTCATCTACAATATTTCTTTAAAAAATTTTCAGGACTTTTTGCGATTATCGTTGGTGTTGCTGGGCTGAGCAGCGACCGAACGATTTGCAGCGGCGGCACATTTAAAAAATTGTTCCACTATAAAATTATCCAAACCCGTAAACTGGGAGCAGGTAAAATTAGCAGTGAATTACGAAATATTTTTCTTTTACAGCGATCCTGAGGCTGACTGAATTTATTACTGGTTTTACATTTGCGCATTCATAGGCGGATAACTAACGTAGATGTTGTTAATCTGTTTGTTATTTAATTCCTAAAGTAAATAACTTAAACGTATAGTGAACTGTGTTTTGTCAATGATAATTAAACGGTCAGGTCGGCTTGGCAATATTTAACCATTTTATTCTAACAGAGACAGTCTTGTGTTCTATAGCTAACGCTGGGAAAGAATTCAGTAAATATTTAAAGAACCACTGCAGCTATAAAATGTGTGCCAAGGCCGAAATACGTAAAAAATTTAATTTAAATAATTTTCAACGTCATAAATGTTATTAATCAGTAAGTTTGAATTTATCAGCATGAGTGGGTTGCTAAGGTTCACGTAATTTTAAATGTGCTTAATTCTGTCTAAATGAATTTTTATTACCACATGTAAATAAGGGTTTCTACAACAAAGTTCGTACTGAAAGAGTAAATAACAAAAATATTTAAAGCCATTTCTTCCCCATTTTCATCAATTCATTTTTACATTATATATATATATATATATATATATATATATATAATATATATATATATATATGTGCATATATATATATTCATCACACTTTGAAATTAATTTCCAAATTTATTTATACACTATCATACCGTGTTATAGTAGAGCAAAAATTCCAGTTACTTTCAGATCAGAATGTTGAAGGCCTATGGATAATAAAAGCTTACTTATGACATGTCACAAACAAGATTTTTAAAAGTAATGTTAGAAAATGAGAAATTTAATGTGTGTTGTAATATGTAGAAGTCTTACTGAATAGGAATCATAATTATTAGGCTATTATAATCTTTCATATTGTTTCTTTTATGTCATTCTACTGCTGTTTGATCATTATTGGTGACACAATATAACACTGAATATTTGTGTAGGAACTTATACTGAACTGAAGAGTAAAGCCGATGTAATAGTTGCAAGTGAACTACCTGTGTAGCTAAAGAACCCACCAGCTAAATGGAACTATGTAAAGGGAATACCTATGGACCTGCTATTAGAAGAAAAACTTAACTGGGAGAACAGGAATTACAGTGGTGAAACGGACAGTGAGTTATATATATATATATATATATATATATATAAATGATAGACTAAAAATAACAATTGGACTCATGTTTGAAAAATTTTAATACTTTTCTTATTATATTACCAGGAGACATTCTGTACTCATGTACATAGTTGTAACTAAGATACAAAAATTTTATGAGTTTTTCTTTGCATACAATACGTAACAGATTAACAGATTACATTTTGATATTTACGTGTTGTGTTGTAAAGAGAGTGAAGGGAGGCCTGTTGTAAACTTTAGTAATTTTTGCAAGTTTGAAAAGATATGGCTAAAGCAACTTTTAATCTATTACATTTCATTTCTTTAATATAATACCGTGGAGATCAATAATCTCTATGTACTGTTTCAAAGATACTATTATTGAATATAATGATTACTGTAACTTACTACCTTGTTATTTTGCCGTTTGGGACACCCAATCCCATGCAGCTTGTGCATGTAATTGTGTGTGTGTGTGGGGGGGGGGGGGGAGAGTTGTAATGGTACTTGAATTACGTAACCATTACGGCAGCTCACCTGAACCTCTCAATACCAGCTATATTCTACTGTGAAGTAGTTAACATATTTCTGAGACAACATTCATTAATGTAGAGGCAATTTGATACATCGATATGTTTATGTTGCAATGATATTATTCTTATGTGTATTCTTTATTTTGTCACTATGATGTTTGATGTACTTGTAACTATGATTTTGGGACGCGTAAGCGGTTATTAGTTAGTTGTTAGAGAGTCGGACCTTGAAAGAGTCAAGTCTTGGACGTCATGTTGGGAAGACGGATATTGTAATCAGCTTATAAAATGTGAACTTTAACAGTGAGGAAGTTGTTTTCAAGTATGTTGTGTATTGTGAAGTGATGTTTGTGTGTTACGTGATATTGCAACAAAAGCAATAAAAAGGAAGTGTAACCTTAATTCAGAGTGCTGATTATTTTTTTACATCACCATTGTGCTAACTTTCAAAGGTTTAATCTTCAAGAATGGTTTATGAAGCACATCTATGAAACTTTTGAATATAGCAGAATAAAACCTAGGCCACTTTGCATCTGAGCTTGGAATCATCAACACCTAGATTTTCGACGATTGAGCCATAATTTTACAACGAGACCAGCGTGGGAAACACGAAAAGATGAGTGCCTAGTTTATTCATTATTACATGAAATGACTTTATTAACTGTGCTCTAATGACACCTGCCACACAATAACTTTGTTGTTGCCCGAACATGCAGTGTTTAACAGTATGAGCACCACCACAATCATAATTAAATTTTGACCTTTGTCGTGGTAGGGTTGTTAGAACCTGTACCTCAGATGGAGCAACCACAAACAATGTAATGGCGACTAAATACCGGGTTTTCGTGATCATTAATATTAAATTTTTCCTCAGGCCATCACCCTTCATTTGTTGCTGCGTTACCCAAGACAATACGGTTAGTAAAGTCTTTGGGTGTTTATTATTATTCACTAATATCGACGAAGTTATGGAAATCACTTCTATGATCATGAATGATTGCGTTTTGTATAGAGGGAAAAGGAGGACTTATCCTACAATTACTCTCAGCAATAACGGCACCTAAAATGTTCGTGAGTTTTATAGTTTCTCACACAAAGATATTATAGCAAGGACTACGGTCCGCTATCGTACTTCGATACAGTCGTTCATACTTCGTACGCTTTTATTTTCACAAAGCTAAATGTCCGGTCCCGTACTTTAATTTTAACGTCCCTTCATATAGTCCACAGATCCTATTATCAGTTAATCGGCATGTAATAGAATTTAATACTAAACACTACTTTTTCTCGCTCACACAGTTGCTCTGATATTCTTAGGCCGCGACCTTAGGGAAAATGTATGTCGCGTATAAATTAACTGTAGCCAATTTTCTTGCCTTGATCCCTTTCGGTGCATATCACACGAAAATGCTCGCTATACTGCACGCCGCACCTAGTAGATTTATTCAGAACGCAGAAAACAAGAGAACTAACAATACCCGCGCATAGTTTATATATCAGAAAACAAAAGTAGCTGCGTTAAACCCTCTTTGATTTCCATGAAGCATTACTGTTCTACGGGTATTATTCTGATGAGAGGTTATATATCGATAAATTTAATTAAAACCCCAACTACTAACGATATTAACGATATTATCCATCTCCTCTCCCCTATATGACAATAAGCCCGATAATATTGCTCTTAATTAAAAGAGCGGCTATACATCTACATCTACATGGATACTCTGCAAGTGACATTTAAGTGCCTGGCAGAGGATTCATCGAACCACCTTCACAATTCCAATCGCGTATAGCGCGTGGAAAGAATGAAGACCTATATCTTTCCGTACGAGCTCTGATTTCCCTTATTTTATCGTGGTGATCGTTCCGCCCTACGAAGGTCGGTGTCAACAAAATATTTTCACATTCGGAGGAAAAAGTTGGTGATTGGAATTTTGTAAGAAGATTCCGTCGCAACGAAAACCGCCTTTCTTTTAATGATTTCCAGCCCAAATCCTGTATCATTTCTGTGACACTCTTCCCCATATTTCACGATAATACAAAACGTGCTGCCTTTCTTTGAACTTTTTCGATGTACTCCGTCAGTCATACCTGGTAAGGATCCCACGCCGTGCAGCAGTATTCTAAAAGCGGACGGACAAGCGAAGTGTAGGCAGTCTCCTTAGTAGGTCTCGTACATTTTCTAAGTGTCCTACCAATATATGGATGCAATAAGTTAACGATAGGAGTGGTATTACATGTGTTTGTATTTCGTGTGGACTAGGATGTTTACAGTGGATGTGGACACTTGTTAGCAGGTGCGGCAATCCCCGATCTCAGCGGCGGGCAGCGGCGCCGCCGAACAGCGACATTCCCCCCGAGCCGTGGGTTGGCGGCCTGCAGGCGCCCCGCGGTCCGCGCGCCACCCGCTGAGCCAGGTTCACCAGCGAGTCGGCGGTCCCGCCAACCGCTCTAGCCGACCGCTCGCTGCTGTCCGCCGATGGCGATTGCTCGTCCCACGACGAGATCGGTATCAGGTCCTGCGGACACGCGGCAGTAACACTGGTGCAAGTCGCAGTGCCAGCAATCTGTGCTCTAGCTCTGTGTCGAACTGCAAGTGTCTGAGAGTTCCCGCCAAAGATCCTGCGCGGATTGAGGCGCCTTGCTACGGTTCGCGCGGCTCCCCCTGTCGGAGTTTCGAGTCCTCCCTCGGGCATGTGTGTGTGTGTTGTTCTTAGCGTATGTTAGTCTAAGTTAGCTTAAGTATTGTGTAAGTCTAGGGACCGATGACCCCCGCAGTTTGGTCCCATAGGAACTTACCACAAAATTTCCTGGTCCTATGTTCTTTGCCCAATTACGACACCGTGACACGCATGTGCGATTGGGAGACTGAGATAGGCCCTCTTGAAGGGTGCAGGCACAGAGGAGATGCAAATGTGACCACTGTCGTCCATTAGAGTGGCGGAGGGATACAGTGGGGCAATAAGTGTACTTGCCACACCTCGCTACTAGAATCTAGAGATCTTTTTCTTTCTTGTATTACAGAGTTATCGTTTTCTATAACAGCAGTCTTCTGTAATTTAGTCAGTTTTCAGCACCCCATCCTTGTCTTTACCCTCATTACAAAATAATAATCAAACACTGTAAAACGATTAAATGATGTTCTGAAATTACTTCGATATTTCAGATAGTAAATGTGACCCGTGTAACCTCTAAGGCAAAATTTTGTGATTGGGTTTGGTGTTGCTTTTCTACACATTGATTTAATGAATTAATTACTTTAATTTATGACAGACATTTGTGTAAACATTAGAGTGTGCACCTTTCACATTAGAAACTTACGTAGAACCCAGATAGTCATTGTGCTACTACCCTTGAAAGAAATTAGTTCTCAAAACACATACACCACATGAGCTATGAGACTTAACATATGCTGTTGGGAAAAAATAAATGCAACAGCTTCATGGACTATTTTAGTGCCACCAGGCATACTGAGAGACTGCAGTGCTAGCGATTTATCTGTCACAGCGAAAAGGAACAACCCATTAAGCTCGTCTACTTTTCATTCGTATTAGATAAATAATCGGACAGCACACAAGTTTAATTAGACAGGGTCTGATAATATAAATTCTGATACTGAGTAATGGAATTACAGTGGTTTTATGTGCTGACTTCATCTCCTCTTCTATGAGCGTTTTGCTGGATGTTTCAATTGCTTCTCTGAGAGCTTTACGACTGAGATGTGCTGAGCAATCTTACAAGAACTATATGCCGAAACTGAGCGTGTCCTTCGGAGACCCGCTTGAGGGGGAGCTCGACATGTAGAAACTGCCATCGAGTTGTATTCGAGAAAGTCGCCTTGGCTAACATTATACCCGCACCCTGCTTATTGCGCAGTATAATACACGTACCCACTTTGGACTGCCGACATGAGAGCATCGGTTTCGCATGATAAATTTCTGCCTGGCAGGAGATAGGCTTCTGGACTGTGGTATGAATGTAAATTCAACTTATAAATATGTTCCACATGTCCAAAAATCAACTCTGACATATTGTAGGTTCAGAGATTACATCAGAGTTGATGGAAAGTCTCAAGCACAGCTTTTTAGCTTTCCACATGGCCTCCGATGTGAAGCTAGCTGCTGATAGACAGGGAACCAACTGGTGAAACTAATGTGACATCAGGAGGACGTAAAGTGTTGTAAGAACTTTTTTAAAAAAGTGGGGAGGAAATCGAGACTTTTGGTTTGCCAAGGTTCGTCTCTTCTGAAAGGATATTTTGTTGCAAGGAAACAATCAAGCCATTGGCAGACCGTTATAATAGCAGTGGTTGACGATGTTATTCTTTACTGTCCAGAAATTTCGGTCTTCCTCTCTGAACTTGGTGCTGAACGCGTTGGTATTCTGCAGACTTCGCTCTGAACTGGAACAGCAGACTCCAGTAGCAGAGCGGGGTGCAATGTTCTTGTCCTTGGCAGAGCAGTTCTTGTGATGTACCATGTGGCAGGCAGACACGATGCCTATTGTCTGCTCACATCGCACTGACGATAATGGTAAGTGCAACTTACAGCTCCGGCTTAGGACTACCGCGAACTAAAAATTCAGAATCGTCCTGAGGTCCACTTTCCCACGTTCATCAGCACATTCTCAGTTTCATGGGGTTCTTGGTTCCTCCAGCCAGAGAAACAATGACAATAAATGATGTGTGGCAGGCCAAGGGAAATTTCACGAATTAAGGTATATGATCAAGAGCTAATTCTGACCCCCACCAAGTAACTGTGACAACTGACTGTTCACTTACCTACTCCTCATAGTTAATATTCTATGGTTATAATTTAAGTGATTTAATGAGTTATTTGGATTTTAGTTCCTTCTCATTTCTTTTTGCAATAAACCAAAGACTTCGTTTAAAACATGTCTTTGAGTCCAGCAGATAGTTTCTCTCTGGTGATATTTAATAGTTTTCAATAAATGCACATTCCTCACCTTAAGATTCACTACTGGGTCTGCGATTTTTCAAGGCGTTAATCATTCCATTGCGTACATTTATTCCAGCATTTGACCTTACGAGTATCTCTGCATCACTAGTAGTTTTTATGCATTGCACACACATGTGGCAATTGTCTTTAGCTATCAGTGATCAGATTCCGTTCTGTAGGCCTGTCTGTGCTCTATCTGGTTTCACTGTGCAGGCTGTAATTGTACTGAGTTTAGAGATGAGTAATGCTTGCTACGTTCATTCTAGGGCACAACCATGCTCTACCGACGAGTGCACACTCCTGTTGAACAACCTCAACCATTTGAGTGGGATTGCTTGGCGGGCCTGTAGGAAGGTGGATGGACGTAACGACGGGTTGTTGCATATATTGAACACGAAGTATTAGTGGTGTGTCGCTGCTTTCACCAGTAGCCTGTGGAACAATCGGACACCATTAGTCCAGGTCTTGGACGTTGAAAGGGTCCTATAGTCCCCTTTCACTATCATTTCATTTGCTTTCCAGTGCACTTTGCATCCTACAGAACAATTCGGGTGTTTTCGTTGCTAAATTCCGTACTGGAGAAGACTGAGCTATGATTCAATATAGCCGTAGCCTATTTCTTTCTACGATTTGAAAGCGTCATATGTCTGTCATATTGGTTCCTTCCCGACTTGCAAATGCATCTATAGCGCCATTATGAGTCTTCCGTGTTTTTATATGTAACCCAACTCAGGACCTCGAACTTATGTGGGGAAACATCCAGAGCTCAGTTAGGGATACAGCACAGGAAACACTCATGGGAAACCCAGTGGGCAAGAAGATCTGGTTTGGAAAGGAATGTGCAGATGCCCTGGAAAGGAGAAAGGAAGCCAGGAACAAATGGCTGAAGGGGACAAATCTGGCACAGGCCAAAGCACAATTTGAGGAGGTCCGAAAGACTACACAAGCAATTCTGAGAAGAGCAAAGAGGAAATACATAAGGAGTATCATCACTGAATCAGAAACAGACTTAAGAGGACAAAAGACGAGGGAAATGTTTCTAAGGGTGAAGTACCTCTGCAAAGGTCACCAGACCAAGCAGAAATTTGTCAAAGATTCCCGTGATAAGATCTTGACGAACGATAGGGACATAGCTGAGAGATGGAAAGAGTACTTTCGACAGCTGCTAAATTGTGATGAACCCGAACTGCAGTTTGATTTCCAGTACCCAATTACAGCCGATGCAGACTATCCCCCACCTACCCTGGATGAGATAAAAACCAGAATCAGACACCTTAAACAGAATAAGAGTCCAGGTCAAGATGGAATACAGGCTGAAATGATCCTGGCAGGAGGAGAGAAACTTGCAGAAAAAATACACCGACTGATACAGGCAATATGGACCAAAGAAGAACTACCAGGAGAATGGAAAACAGCTCTGATTTGTCCAATACATAAGAAGGGCGACAAACTGAAATATGACAACTATCGAGGAATTGCCCTGCTTAACGTCTGCTATAAGATCCTGTCCAATTGCCTCATACATAGAATTCAGCCAGTGGCAGAATCGGTGATTGGGGAGTACCAGGGAGGTTTCCTGCCAGGACGGTCAACAGTAGATCACATCTTCAGTCTCCGGCAGCTCACTGAGAAACTGGGTGAATATGGTAAAGATTTGCACATTTTATTGGTTGATTTTAAGAAGGCCTATGATTGCATACATCGTAAGAGCCTGCTCAACTGTTTAAGGGGGTTTGGCATAGCAGAGAAACTCATCAATCTGATAAAGATCTGTCTGAACGAGACACATGCAAAGGTGAAGATGGGAAATCGCGTAACTGAGGAATTTGAAATTGTGACAGGACTCAGGCAAGGAGATGGGTTGTCCCCTATCCTGTTCAACTTTGCCCTCGAGAAGATCATACGCGAGACCTTCCAAGAGAACGAAGGGATTGAAATCGAAGGAAAGAGACTGGCATACTTAGCCTGTGCAGACGACATCTGTTTACTCTCTAGATCGGAAGAGGAGTTGGAGCAAATGACCAAAGCACTAAAGGAGGCTGCCAGCAAATTTGGGCTAAACATAAACGAAGCTAGGACAGAGTACCTCGTTATGACGCGTGGTCATTGTCAGACTGCTGATCATCTACAATCACTGCAGGTTGGGGACCATTCCTACAAGAGAGTGCAAGAATTCAAATACCTCGGGGCACTTTTCACTGAGAACTCGTCATGTGAAGCAGAGATCAATGCCAGAATACAAGCAGGAAACCGATCTTACCACAGTCTAGCACAACTGCTTCGGTCCAAATCTCTCTCCGGACAGTTCAAGATTCGACTGTACAAAACCCTGATCCAGCCTGTTGTTCTATATGGCTGTGAGACATCGAGTATCCGGAAACAGGACTTCCATAAGCTCCTTGTCTTTGAGAGAAAAGTGCTTCGGAAGATCTTCGGTCCGGTTCTGGATGCAGATACAGGGGAATGGAGGATCAGATACAACCAAGAGCTTGAGGAACTATACCAGCAGCTCAACATAGCAGGAGCTGTCAAAGCCAAACGAATGGAGTGGGCTGGCCATGTGGCCCGGATGGAGGGTCACAGATGGCCTTGGAAGCTCCTGGATTTCACACCTACAGGAAAGAGACCGCCAGGGAGACCCAAGAAGCGTTGGAGGGATGGACTCCATGAAGATTTAAAACAAATGTCAATAGATGTGGACGAATGGCGGATAGCAGCAATGGACAGAATACAGTGGAGGAGGAAACTTGTAGATGCGTGCGGTCCACTGGGCCCGATCATGTAGTAGTAGTAGTAGTAGTAGTAATCCAACTCACGACTATGATTCCATAAAATGTTTATCCCTTGTTCTCCTATTCCAAAACTCTGGCATGCGTGAGTGAATGAATGTGGGTGTGTTTCATTTTGCTGTACGGTGGTTTAGTCTGCTGCAGAGAATCAGCAGTAGCCTTACAGAATGGCCATCCCTTTTGGTTTTCTGGTAGGCAAAGAGGTTGGTTCCCCTTGTGCGTAAGTTATCGGTGTCAGGCAGGTGTTGTGGAGCCTTGCTGTCAACTGCGAGCTAGTGGTGTGGCGAGCGGTCAGAGCGGTTTCCACGCCACATGGGAGCGGACGCAGGTTTTGCCCCAACCGCAGACTGTCGGCCAGTGCACACGCCACGGCGTGGCAGAGCATCGCCCTGGTCGCTGATCCGGGCCTGGTGCAGGCACATGACGCTGGGTTAGCGTGACGCAGAGCGAGCGTCGCTCGCACACATATAAGTGAGATTTGGGAAGTGACCGAGACATGACCACAAAATATTAATAGTCTGACGACGGCATAGCTCCTGGTCTATTCATACGCAGCCATCTCAGGAAGATGGTTTGGCTGAATTTCGTGGCACGGGGGGGTTCCCATGTGCCATGTACAGAGCTGTGCAGCTGACCACTACCAAACGGCACCTAAAGCGCACATTCCCTGCTTGCTGAGGGAAAGCACGAAGAAGTAATTATCAGTGCTTTCCTTGCGTGGGAAAGTCCTCACGAAGATTGCATGGCTCTACCAGCCGAGCCGTGTGCACACTATATTGATGATGGTATGAAGACTGAAGTGACGTACCCTGACATTCTGAAGAAAGGCAATCGTGGTAGACATTTCTTGCTTGCCGAGGGCGGTGCTAACAGAAGAGCCGTTGTTGGCCTCCCTCGAGCAGGAACGTCAAACGACCAAGGTGTGCTAAGATGTCCTAGCGGAAGAATTGACACCAGCCACGACGAAGTGCTTCTGTGAGGTTGTGAACTGCCAAGTTGGCGTTACCTATGGACAGTGATGCATACTGACAGCTATGCCAGCGGAAGGCGTTCCACCAATGAGATCCTTCATTCTGTAGGACTACAGCGTGGGCTCTAGTGTATTCGGGGGTTACGTCACCAAACGATCAGTGAAGTGCAAGTGTTTTTTTTGTGTTGTTCGCAGGGTAATATGGATGTGTGATTGTCCTGAGATAATCGATCGAGGTCCGTATATCTTTAGTGTGTCACGGCGTGAAACTACCTACGACGGTAAACAAAATGTCAGCGAAAGTTGCTACACCATGCTTACAGACGACCGATGTAATACGTATTTTGTGGTCTAACCGTGCACTCGAGAGTCTTTTTTTGTTGTTGTTGTAAATCCGTATATTTTGTGTACCTTTTATGTATGTCTCTGTGTTAATTATGATTTTGTGTTGAGTATCGTTAACCAATTTAATTTCAAACTGTTTGTTTTGATGGCCAACTGAGGTCAGTTTGGTCACACACATTTCATGTTATTCTCTTTAAAATTTCGTTTGAAAGACTTTTATTTTGGGTCTTGCATTGAGCATGATTATCGGGACAAGTACTGATCACCTTATGATAATCACTTTTAATAACTGTTTAAAACAATACTTAAGATGATATCTCATATTTATTACAATGTGTTGGATAATATGTTGTCATCTTCCTATGTCGTACATTTCATTTATCTTTAAGTATTTAACAGTCTGCTTTTAGGACCACGTGAGGTCACACCTACTGACTAAAGCATCCAAAATTCATTTATATTTTATAGTTCGGTCGTTTCTTTTAAACTTCTGTTTGTCTGTTGCGGTAACTGTTTCGTAAGGTATGTTTGTTTCGAAGACTTGGCGAATCTCCTATCATGGCTAGAAAATTCACGTCACAGTCTTCACCGGGACGTTTGGGGTGATGAAAGGATCCTATGGACCCCTTACATTATCAGTTTATTTGCTTTCTAGTACACTTCGCATCATACAGAACAATTCGGGTGTTTTCGTTGCTAAATACCGTACCGGAAAAGCCTCAGCTATGATTCAATCTAGCAGTAGCCTATTTCTTTCTACGATTTGTAAGCGTCATATCGCTGTTATGTTGGTTCTTTTCAGACCTGCAAATGCGTTTATAACACCATTATAAGTCTTCCATGCTTTTATATGTAACCCAACTCACGACTATGATTCCATAAAATATTTTCCCCTGTTCTCCTATGCCCAACTCGCTGTTCGTGTCAAGTGTTTATCAGAGTTGCACAACAGGCACTTCTAGAACTTGCTACAGAGACACGCATGTCCCAAATTAACATCAGCTTCCAATGGTGACGAGATAACTACACCTCTGAGCACGTGTAACCACAATCTTGAAGTGTGGTTACGGTGTCTTCATTAAACCATTCATTCTTCAGTTACATTTATTACAACCAAATGGATATCCAATGAATTTCCTCTTGTTGGACATCTTCCCACCAAACTACGAGTATATGTCTTTCCGTTCGAAGAAGCCACACATTCCGAAGGTTTTAACATTTGTCAAAGTGGGCATTATGTGCAGCAAGTGACCCTCCCCCCCCCCTCCCCCCTCACACACACCATCACTTTATACAATTCAAATTACACTCTAAAAGAAATGACTGAACAAATAAAATGTGCGATGCACCACGAAGTAATTATTCGAATGGGACCGATATCAATAGGTGTGATGTACAAGTACAAACAAACAATTGATTACAGTTTCAAAAATGTGGGATGATTCATTCAAGAGCAAGGGCTTCAAAAATTCAGCAAGTCAGTAATGCGTTGGTCCATCTCTGGTCCTCAAGAAAGCAATTATTCAGCTTGGTACTGATTGATAGAGTTGTTGGCTGTCCTGTTGAGGGTTATTGGACCAAATTCTGTCTATGTGGCGCTTCCGACTGTCGAAATTCCGAGCTGCTTGATGATTCCTGTCCATAATGTTCTAAAAGTTCTCAATTTTGGAGAGAACTAGAGACCTTACTGGACAAGATAGAATTTAGCTAACACGAAGACAAGCCGCAGGAACTCTTTCCATATGATTGTGGGCATTATCTCGTTGAAATGTAAGCCTCAGATGGTTTCCCGTGAATTGCAACCAAGCAGGGCGCAGAGTAGACTACCGTACCACTGTGATGTAAGGATGCTGCGGATGACGACCAAAGGGGTCCCGCTGTGAAAAGATGTGAACCTCACACCATCAGTCCTGGTTGTCTGGTCGTATCGAGGGCGACTGTCAAATTGGTAATCCATCACTTTCCACGGCGTCTCCAGACATGTCCTTGTTGATCATCCGGACTCGTTTCGAATCGGGATTCATCACATTTCTCCTCCAGTCAATGAGTTTCCTGGCCGATGACAAGTCTGGAGCCTCCATGGACTGTTGTGGGATATCAACTTGAGTGTCACCCACCATACGGCCCGGCAACCACGAGTGATACCCTCGGTTCCATTTCTTATCACAGTATTACCAGTTTGGTTTGATCCGCAGCACTCTTCACAGCACAGGGATGATATTCTACACCCATTCTGTAGCCACCCTGGCTTACATTTCAGCAGGACAATGCTCGTTCGGACAGGGCGAGAGGTTTTACTACATGTCTACTACCTTGGACGGCAAGGCCGGTGGATCTTTCCCCAAGCGAGAAAATTTGCAGGGTTATGGTCAGGGTTTTACAACTGAAACATCCCCTTAGAAAAAATTATGAATTACTGTGCTGATAAACCTCCTACATTATTTGCTTTTCAAACAGCTGAGCAGAACTGAACGTACTCAGACATTTCGCATTACGCTCTTTACCTATTCTGATCAACACTAAAATGACACAGAATATTTTTAGCGCAGCGCAATCTGACTTTTAATAATTCCTACATAAGAATGGCCCTGACTAACAATAACATATACCTTTAATAAATCACTTACCTCACAAAAATCTTTGTTACTCGAACTACTGCTATACAGCGAGCGCCACTACTGCCAGCTAAATAAAAGATTCAAACTACTGAAGGCACTAACTACTGATAGGCATAGTTAGCAAATGAAAGATTTTGATAAGGAACAAACAATGTATTTACCTTAATAGTGTTCAAAAGTCATTATATATATATATATATATATATATATATATATATATATATATATATATATATATATCAGTCCATGATATCCAATATTACAAATTTACTCTTTTTGATGGACACACGCCCAGATCGTCCGCTCTCAAAATTCCGCCATCTCTCTCCCCACATCCAGCACTGCTGGCGGCTCACCTCCAACTGTGCAACGCTACATGCTGTTAAGAGCCAACTGCCCAACACTACAATAGCCAACAACAATGCAAACCAGCCACAGACTGCACACAGCACAGCCAGTGATTTTCATACAGAGCGCTACGTGGCGTTACCAATAAGAAGACCTAAACAGCCTACTTACATAGCCCCCATGCTCCCCACAAAAAATTTTACAAATTGTTTTGGGGACTGGCCAATACAGATTTGAAAAAATTTTTCATAACTACGGTAACAAAGAAATCAAATGCACAAACTTATTGATACACTGTTGGTCAAAAGTAAAGATTTTCTCACAGTCCATAAAGACAGTCCTGATCATTGATCACAGTATTAATTACAATTTTATGCACAATTAGCAAATTACTACTTTGAACATTAGTTAATTCATTACACGGTGGCGCTAACACACTGCTTTCGTCTTCACTGTCATTTCTCAGTCTACTTTGGAGCCTAGTATTTCGTTTTTCACACTCCATAATTGTCACAATGTTTCACACGCTAACACAGAAAAGCGCAATTGGAAGAGTAAAATAAGAAAACACATTAACATTGAACTGAAAATAATATCTAGTTAATTGCAAGCGCAGCTGCGAAATACTTGGTGCAAATCTACATGCATGCCACAACTGCTTTACTTTACAACAATGAAAAACTACAACTACAAAGGAAATTCTCTCTACAATTACGCGCTGGCAATAAACAATAGTTACACTAATTACACAAACTACAAGAAAAAATCATATGATTCCAGTGAGGTATCCTCGGCTAAGGGTCGACACATGTTACATCCCCTTAGAAAAATTAATGAATTACTGTGCTGACAAACCTCTTACATTATTTGCTTTTCAAACAGTTGAGCAGAACTGACCGTACTCAGACATTTCGCATTTCGCTCTTTACCTATTCTGATCAACACTAAAATGACACACAATATTTTTAGCGCAACGCAATCTGACTTTTAATAATCCCTACAGAAGAATGGCCATGACTGACAATAACCTATACCTTTCATGAATCACTTACCTCACAAAAATTTCGTTACTCGAAGTACTCCGTGCGAATTGGTATGGGTGGAGGTTATATGTAACAGCCGAACTAAGTTAATAATTGGCTCCTTCTACCAACCCCCAGACTCCGATGATATAGTTGCTGAACAGTTCAGAGAAAATCTGAGTCTCGTAACAAATAAATACCCCACTCATTCGGTTATAGTTGGTAGGGACTTCAAGCTTCCCTCGATATGTTGGCAAAAATATTTGTTCAAAACCGGTGGTAGGCAGAAAACATCTTCCGAGATTGTCCTAAATGCTGTCTCCGAAAATTATTTCGAGCAGTTAGTCCACGAACCCACGCGAATTGTAAATGGTTGCGAAAACACATTTGACCTCTTAGCCACAAACAATCCAGAGCTAATAGAGAGCATCATGACTGATACAGGGATTAGTGATCACAAGGTCATTGTAGTTAAGCTCATTACCGTTTCTTCCAAATCCACGAGAAACAAACGCAAAATAATTTTTTTTCAAAAAGCGGATAAAGTGTCACTAGAAGACTTCCTAAGAGACAATCTCCATTCCTTCCGAACTGACTATGCAAATGTAGACGAGATGTGGCTCAAATTCAAAGATGTAGTAGCAACAGTAATTGAGAGATTCATACTTCATAAATTGGTAAGAGATGGAACTGATTCCCCATGGTACACAAAACTGGTCCGAACGCTGTTGCAGAGGCAACGGAAAAAGCATGCGAAGTTCAGAAGAACGCGAAATCCCGAAAATTGGCTAAAATTTACGGACGCGCGAAATTTGGCATGGACTTCAATGCGAGATGCCTTTAATAGGTTCCACAACGAAACATTGTCTCGAAATTTGGTAGAAAATCCGAAGAAATTCTGGTCGTATGTAAAGTACACAAGCGGCAAGACGCAGTCAATACCTTCGCTGCGCAGTGCCGATGGTACTGTTACCGACAACTGTGCCGCTAAAGCGGAGTTATTGAACGCAGTTTTTCGAAATTCCTTCACCAGGGAAGACGAATGGAATATTCCAGAATTTGAAACACGAACAGCTGCTAGCATGAGTTTCTTAGAAGTAGATACCTTAGGGGTTGCGAAGCAACTGAAATCGCTTGATACGGGCAAGTCTTCAGGTCCAGATTGTATACCGATTAGGTTCCTATCAGATTACGCTGATACAAAAGCTCCCTACTTAGCAATCATTTACAACCGCTCGCTCACCGATAGATCTGTACCTACAGATTGGAAATTTGCGCAGGTCGCACCAGTGTTTAAGAAGTGTAGTAGGAGTAATCCATCGAACTACAGGCCTATATCATTGACGTCGGTTTGCAGTAGGGTTTTGGAGCATATACTGTATTCAAACGTTATGAATCGCCTCGAAATGAACGATCTATTGATACGTAATCAGCATGGTTCCAGAAAACATCGTTCTTGTGCAACGCAGCTAGCTCTTTATTAGCACGAAGTAATGGCCGCTATCGACAGGGGATCTCAAGTTGATTCCGTATTTCTAGATTTCCAGAAAGCTTTTGACACCGTTCCTCACAAGCGACTTCTAATCAAGCTGTGGACCTATGGGGCATTGTCTCAGTTGTGCGACTGGATTCGTGATTTCCTGTCAGGAAGGTCGCAGTTCGTAGTAATAGACGGCAAATCATAGAGTAAAACTGAAGTGATATCAGGTCTTCCCCGGGGAAGCGTCCTAGGACCTCTGCTGTTCCTGATCTATATAAATGACCTGGGTGACAATCTGAGCAGTTCTCTTAGGTTGTTCGCAGATGATGCTGTAATTTACCGTCTAGTAAGGTCATCCGGAGACCAGTATCAGTTGCAAAGCGATTTAGAAAAGATTGCTGTATGGTGTGACAGGTGGCAGTTGTCGCTAAATAACGAAAAGTGTGAGGTGATGCACATGAGTTCCAAAAGAAATCCGTTGGAATTCGATTACTCGATAAATAGTACAATTCCCAAGGCTGTCAATTCAACTAAGTACCTGGGTGTTAAAATTACGAACAACTTCAGTTGGAAAGACCACATAGATAATATTGTGGGGAAGGCGAGCCAAGGTTGCGTCTCATTGGCAGGACACTTAGAAGATGCAACAAGCCCACTAAAGAGACAGCTTACACTACACTCGTTCGTCCTCTGTTAGAATATTGCTGCGCGGTGTGGGATCCTTACCAGGTGGGATTGACGGAGGACATCGAAAGGGTGCAAAAAAGGGCAGCTCGTTTTGTATTATCACGTAATAGGGGAGAGAGTGTGGCAGATATGATACGAGAGTTGGGATGGAAGTCATTAAAGCAAAGACGTTTTTCATCGCGGCGAGATCTATTTACGAAATTTCAGTCACCAACTTTCTCTTTCGAATGCGAAAATATTTTGTTGAGCCCAACCTACATAGGTAGGAATGATCATCAAAATAAAATAAGAGAAATCAGAGCTCGAACAGAAAGATTTAGGTATTCGTTTTTCCCGCGCGCTGTTCGGGAGTGGAATGGTAGAGAGATAGTATGATTGTGGTTCGATGAACCCTCTGCCAAGCACTTAAATGTGAATTTCAGAGTAGTCATGTAGATGAAGATGTAGATGTACTGCAATACAGCGAGCGCCACTACTTCCAGCTAATTAAAAGATTCAAACTACTGAAGGGCCTACCTACTGATTGGCATAGTTAGCAAATGAAAGAGTTTGATAAGGAACAAAGATTTACCTTAATAGTGTTCAAAAGTCATAATATATATATCTGTCCATGATATCCAATATTACAAATTTACTCTTTCTGATGGACACACGTCTAGATCGTCCGCTCTCAAAATTCCGCCATCTCTCTCCCCACATCCACCACTGCTGGCGGCTCACCTCCAACTGCGCAACGCTACGCGCTGTTAACAGCCAACTGCCCAACACTTCAGTAGCCAACAACAATGGAAACCAGCCACAGACTGCACACAGCACAGCCAGTGATTTTAATACAGATCGCTACGTGGCGTTACCAATAAGAAAACCTAAACAGCCTACTTACACAACCACCTCGGAATCTAGAAGATCTAAAGTGTCAACTGAACAGAATTTGGCACTATATTCCTCAGGAGAATATCCAAAAATTCTGTTAATCAATGCCAAGCAGAATAACCGCTTGCATAAGGGCCAGAAATGGATCAACACGTTACTGACGTGCAAATTTTTTTAAAGTCTTTCTCTTTAACAAATGATGGACTTTTCTAAAACTGTAGTCATTTGTTTGTCTGTAAATGTACGTTACATCTACCGACTTCAGTCCCATCCGGAAAATTCCTTCACGGTGCGGTGTTTTTTTCGCCTTTGTGTGTATTTCAAATTTCTTTCTCTCACCCGATACATTTTTAAAGAATGTTAGCGAGAGTAACAACATGTGAAGACATAAGGTTAACAAACTGAGCATGTAAAAGTATACTTATTAACACATCATAACAAGCCCAATATGATACACTGTTAGTTCGATAAGATCTATAACTAGTAGCACTGTCTGGCAACGCCGCTTATTCGATATTATTAGTTACTCTATACAACACAGGTATGGCGCATGTGCATGGTTTTTGTCATGTCTTAGCTCTTTTGACTCTGGCGCAACGAATTCATCCGTAGATGCATTCATGGGTCAATGTCTCGGCCGCAGATGGCCTTAATATCTATACTCTCTTATTAATGCGATGTGTACATTGGACGTTACCGACTGTAGCATTAAGTGGCTGATTATATTAAGATGATACACTGACCCACTGGATAAATTTTAGCTGATATCCACGATGGTGATGCCATGTTTGAATAGCACAGTGCGACATGTCAGCCCTTGTTGGTTGCACGTGGGTGACGTCGTATGCACTACTCTGAATTAACGACCTTGCTTCCACCCTTCTCGTTCCCTCCACCTCGATATCAGCTGAAAACTCATTCGAGCTCGGAGAACCGAGTATTACCAACATGAGAACAACTGTGGGTAGTACCGAAGGTGCGTGGATCAATAGCTTTCCAGAAGGTTACAACACGTAGGAGGGTCAATGCCTAGCAATTTTCAGTGCTCTTCAACGGGCGACTCCTTCATATTAAAATTACTTCGAGTTCCATTTGCTGACATTTGGCCATTCAGTGTAATTGGCTCTTTGTTTCATTACGCGACTATTTTGCTAGTAAATAGCACCCTTGTCGGTGGTCTGTTCTTCGCAGGTCGACTGCTCCGAAGCCGGCCGGAGTGACCGAGCCGTTCTAGGCGCTTCAGTGTGGAACCGCGCGACCGCTACGGTCGCAGGTTCGAATCCTGCCTCGGGCATGGATATGTGTGATACCCTTAGGTTTGTTAGGTTTAAGTAGTACTAAGTTATAGGGGACTGATGACCGCAGATGTTAAGTCCCATAGTGCCCAGAGCCATTTTGAACTGCTCCGAAATTTATGCAGCTCGGCAGACGCCTCTGTATATCCGTGTCTTCAAAGGGTTCCGAATTTTGTTACTGTCTAAATCTAATTTATACAGACTTTACCCTAAAACTGAGCCGGCCGCTATGGCCGAGCGGTTCTGGGCGCTTCAGTCCGGAGCCGCCATGTTGCTACGGTCACAGGTTCGAATCCTGGCTCGGGTGTGGATGTGTGTAATGTCCTTAAGTTAATTAGGTTCAAGTAGTTGTAGGTCTAGAGGACTGATGACCTCAGATGTTAAGTCCCGTAGTGCTTAGAGCCATTTTGAGCCAGAAACTGATTGAAGTAAGTTCTGAGGTCCTTCATTAAACAGTTTTAATTACCAAGTCTGTGTTTGAGCAATCGGAGCTAATTCTGCCTCCCTAATTAACCCCTTTGCGACATGAAGGTAAGCTCCAAGTTTAGAGCTTACTTCAGTCAGTTTCAAAATATTCAAATTGCGATTTGTGGTTACAAATATCTACTGCTGCTTGTTACTACTTAATGCACAATTTTCAGGGCAATCTACGTCGATTTGCTTCGAAACCACAGATTCTCTAAACAAAATACCTGTCGATTCATCCCATCATATTCAATCGTATAATCAACTGACTATGAATCTTAGACCCTTAAAGCTGTCATTACAACCTCCTCTGTTACTATAATACCGACTTTTTTCCCTTCTTTTCCAAATCGCTATTTTCTTGAAGCGTCATAAGGTTAATCTTACTCCTGTAAGTCATGTCTCTCCACCCTCTCATCTCTCACTCTTAAAGAAAAGCTACGTTTTTCGCTTAGCTACCATTTCGTCTACAGCTACACTTTGTCGCCTACTTCCAACATTTGATTCACTTAACTGCTTACATTTCGTCGACCGCCCTTTCTCCGCTCTTATTGTATTTACCACCTCAACAACTCTTCGTTCTGCTGTCTTATATGTACAAATCCCTGATTCAAATTCTTCACTACAATATATTTTTCTTCTTCAGCCAACACTACAAATATTCACCATGTAATCAAAGACAGAAATTCAGCAGCATCAAAAATAACAATACACGACATTCATTTCTGCCTATCATGCGTCGCATATAATCGCTCATTGTCTGTAAATACACAACTACTTATATTTTAAAATCATAGTGTGTGTTACAAAACGTGTTGTTCATTTCGTCTGAAGGAAAGAAATCTTGTGTAGGCTAACAGCATCTTTCAAGCCAGATGTATTAAATAATGATACAAATTCACTGTTCTAGCGTGCGCCGCGCATATAAGGATGTACTAAAAGTGGACAGAAAGAGTTTAGAAGACAGTAACATGACGAAGAACAATGTGAACCAACACTTGAAAAGAGCACCTTAATATCTCACAAAATTCTACCCAGGTTATACCATTAACTGAATGTCAGGACAGAACGTACTTGCATTTTTCAGTCCCTACACATAACAAACAAGTTCATGACATGCTTCTTTGTACTACGCTATCCAATTAGCCTTGATGTACTAAAAAAATTTCCTCCAAATAAAGTGCTTACATCAGAGGCTGTTATAACAGAGCCGACAGTATTAGACTTATGTCGATATTAAGTGAAAATATATACAAAGGCACACAACAAACTAAACCTTTTCTGAAGTAGTGACCATTAAGCTATTACTTGGCTATCAGCCATCAGATGCCGAGGTTAGCTAATCATTGACTTGCGAATTTGTTTACTTTTAACATCGCACGATTTAATTACGTTATCCTGTCCAGTACACACATATAGATAGCAGAATAATTCTTTCATAAATACAGATAGACAGAGGCACATCAACAAACATTTACGATAAACATATCACCAAATGGCAGTAGCATACGGTGCAGTTATTGGCGATATCACAGGTATTCCTAAATCAGATAGCTTGCTGATAATTGATGTGCTTGTGGTAATACAGTCACACCGGAACAGTCTCATATCGTTTCCTAAATTATTTATCATCGAGGCAGAACTAAAAACGTCAGTAACAACGCAACATCGAAAATTAAGAATCTGATTAACTGACACAAAATTACAGCACTGGCTCATTATCTCTAATTAATTTGGTTACTCATTATCCATGAACGATAACTGCTATTTTGACCAGCTCACCACAGAGGAAAAGATATTTAGTCGACAGCAAAATGAAAAAGTTCATCACATTAGATACCGTTTTTGATAAACAACTGATTCAACAGCGTCCCTTTTACGGGAAAAGGGGAATCATTTTCACACTGTTGTAATCTCTCTCCCAATTGTCTATAGAGCTTCCTTGTCCATCTCTCACGAACTTATTTAATATTCTCGGCGATTGTTTTGAGGATACAGTGAGATCCAACTAAATGCTCATTGGACTTCATTAACCTCACAAGGTACATCGGTGTAGTGCCTATTACGGCTGACAACACCTTCTGTCTCGAGATATTTTCTCTAGTACGCTCACACTTATAAAATCTTTGAGTGCAATGAAGCTAGGCTTATTCGACCATACCTCTGATATATTTTGCAGTTTTTTCACTTATGACTTGTTTTTCAATCACACAAATCTGCTAGTAACTTTACAGGTATTTGGTTTATCGCATAGAATCACTTTCCCAAATAGAATACGGAAATGTGAACGTCGCATGTTGTTAGTAGCGTAAACTTGTCATGGAAATGATGAAACAAAACATTCATCTCGTTATTCAATTCCGTCAAATATTTTTAATTGGATATTGACGTCTCACTTACAATGCAATTGTACAGAAACTGCCGTTGGTCGAAAAAGACATACTTTCTGTGAAAGTATTTTGCAGTGACGTTCAGTGAACGTAAAAGCAGTGTGAGACTGCGTGAAAATGTTTTATACGTAATCAATTAGGGAACGAGCGTTCCCTTTTGTTTCGGAGGGCCGCGCGATGTAGGCGCGCGGTCTCAGGCACTTTGCACGGTTCGCGCGGCTCCCCCCGTCGAAGGTTCGAGTCCTCTCTCTCGGGTATGGGTGTGTGTGTTGTCCTGAGCGTAAGTTAGTATGATAAAGCAGTGTGTAAGCTTAGGGACCGTTGACCTCAGCAGGTTGGTCTCGTAGGATCTTAGCACAAATTTGAAATTTTTGTTTCGGAGATTACGTCTATAAGCGCCATGAAGGGATTGTATCAGCACCTAGCGAGGTGGCGCAGTGGTTAGCACGCTGGACCCGCATTCGGGAGGACGACGATTAAAAACAAGCGTCCGACCATCCTGATTTGGGTTTTCCGTGATTTCTCTAAATCGCTTCAGGAAAATGCCAGAATGGTCCTTTAAAAAGGCACACCGACTGCCTTCCCCATGCTTCCCTAGTCCGATGGTACATATGACCTCGCTCTTTGGTCCCCTCCTCCAAATCAACCAACCAACCAACTTCATCAGATCTCTTCGAATCAACACTCAAAAATAACAACAACAACAGTAATAATAATAAAGAGAAAAAGGGAAAGAGGAAACGCCCTACCTATATAATTTCTGATAGTGCGGAAGCAAACAACATCCGACAGTTTATCCATTCCGTTTTCGGCCACTGCACAGAACATTACCTAAACATCAAAAAATGGGAACCAGGGAAGTCAGCAGTTACTGAGCTCAGTCTCACAAACAAACACAAAGTATTATTTGATGAAGCAAAATATTTGTTCCAGGCATCAAGGTACAAGGAATCTGTTATGAAAGAGGCCGTAGAAATAGGAGCGTGCAAGAATAACTTCAACGGGAACAGCTGATATAACCGTAGTGGTACGTGGGAGCAAGCTCTGGGCTCTGAGAAGAAACAGAGAAATTTTCCATAATGTTTACACTGTTACGGGAATGGTAACGCCAACAGCAAAGACTTCTTTCTCTGCTATCTGCTATCTGGTTGGGTTCGTTCCTTCAAATGTTCAACACCAAAAATTTAGACGGAATAACCCTCATTTTTTAGCATATCCCGTCTGTAAAAACCATGGGTGTGATATCCATGGATGGAGGAGGCCATTCAATAGTATCGCGTCTGTCAATGCGTTCGTCAGATTATCATTTAAGAAGTCTCACCATAAATCCATAGCGTGGGTGTTTCTCATCTCGTAGTCATATCAGCTTTACATTAATCGGTGGCAGATTTTCGTATCAATGTTTTCTTAACTTGTTGCAGATGTTCAAAAAGTGAACTATTTTCCCATTCGACCAACACTTCTTGAATCGTATCTACATAATTTACAACTTTAAAAGCCCTCCGCTAAAAATCGTTGCCTATACCCTCACGCCGGGTGAGTTTAACCCTGTCTTCGTCGCCACATGGAGATTTGTAAAATCGTAGTAAACACAGTTGTCACCACTCTGCCATTCACCTTAAAAGTCGCTTCGTCGGTCCAGAGAGTGCTTTTGTAAAGCTTGGAATTGGTTTCTTGCCTGAACGTGTACAACTCCAAGAATTCCATACGCCTCTCCGAATTACCTTCATTTAGGCCTTGAAGTGAAGTAGGCCTAGGTTGGTTTCGATTTCACTTTTTCTGAATCCTTCGAACGCTTGTTCTTGCTGTTTTACACTCCCTGGGCGCTTTTCTTTGAGATTTAGTTGGCGCTTCCACAAAACGGAACAAGACAACGTTAAGATTCTCTGCTGAAGTAGCAGACTTCGGTTTGGCTAAGCGAGGAAGTCTCTTCATATCTTAAATTTGACTAACATCATTGTAATTATGGTCATGTTTCCACCAAATCTGCAAAACAGTATATGCTGTTCTATGCTTAACTGTATATTCCTTGTTCCTTTAAATAACAACAAGCAAAATAAACTCAAACTGTCAGCGTCAATCGACTTACAGGCACTAAGTACCAGTAAGGTTCCCAAACGACTACCACTGCGCTTCGCGAAACAAAGGCTAAAGAGTACTAATGACAATTGACTTATGGCTAAACTTTTATATTGTCTGTGTATTAATAGGAACTGTAAGTATTTCTGAAAAATAGAGGAACTTTATTTTTTTCCGGAAACAGCAAAAGAAACATGAAGCACGAAATGAATTGTTCTTAACGTCAGTGAGGATAATATACTTCGAATTCGCGCTGATATAGTTGATGATGGCGTTGTTAATAATCTTTTCTCTAAGTCAGAGCTGTTTATGCAAGATCGATAACCACAAACTGAGGAAAACTCTCTAAGTACCATGCATGGATTCCTAGACTTTTTTTTTACAAGATCAAAATAATAAGGAAAAAAATTTTAGGCTGTAACATGGCGACCTTAATTAGGAACAAAAGTTAATTGATGATCCTCGTAAGATGGTGTGGCAAACAACTGGGCAGTATCATAGACAGAAAAGAAAACCTGAACAGTGATGTGTTGGGTTTTATGATATTCAACAGCTGATATTAATGATACGCCCCATATAGAAATAGTTGCAGCTGCACACTTATTAAGCAGTGTTCGTACGATAATATGGAGTTGGTTTTAGATGTTATCGATACTACCATATCCTCGCGAGTGTATCTGTGTATCTTAAATACGAAACAATGAGAATTACAGAAGGCAGAGAGGTCAGTATACGAAGTAGCATTATGAAAAATAATGGCAATTACAGGAACAGCTGCAAGATAATTAAAATAGGAGAGAATAAGTGAGGTGAGTAAAGAAAGATGTAGAAAACTAACGTAGTAGAAACCGAAATCCGTACAAGGTATGAGATGTTAAAAGATACAGATGCAGTCTTATAATGTATAGCAAATTCTTATGAAGTGTTATTTCAAATGAATAAAAAGTAGTGATTAGCAAACGTGTTATTCACATTGAATGCCTAATCAAAAACAGAAGTTTGTCATAATATTGAATCTGATGAGTTTGACACCGAGATGTTTGAGTTTGTTATTATTATGAACATTAATAAAATAAATTTTTGTACATTATGATATGAATGTGACAAGCCTACGCAAGATGCTTTCCTACAGCTGGTATTTCGTATTTCATATGAATGAAAATTTCGGATCAATATTTTTGAGGTGTACTTTAAGGCAAACTGAAACAGAAGGTCGGCCTACCTCATTATGAAATCCGTGCAAGGTCAGTGAGTTCGATGAAGAACAAAAATAGCCGATCGCGCTCTGAACGCCAATGACTACCGTAAAATTTCATGGGCTGCCTCTCTTTTATGGTCCACGTCGCACCAAGGGCCATTTTATTACGACTGTAACAATTTAGAAGAACTTCGCGACCAGAATATAGGTCATCTGCTTAGCACTTTCGGTGCAGAGCACCCCTGTGGGCACCATACTGCCCTTTAAGCAACATACACAGTAATATAAAGCATCTATATTCAGAATTGTATTCGACTACGGTAAAAGACAAGAACGTGTAGAAGCTGTAATAAAAAGTACTCCAGACCTGAAAAGTGAGATCAACATTTGAACTGGCATCAAACAATACCAACGTGGACAAAAATTCTATTGTAATTATTATTTGATGAAACAGTGACAGAAATGAGGTGGCGGGGAAAGAAAGCACGAGAACTATTAAGATTCTCCCTGAGTATAGCAATATAATTTTTTTCATTATCATGTCCACCAAAAACTTCAAGGTTTCATTTCTGCTATAACTATGAGCTATTGCGACTGAAGACGTCGAGAACCTGGGTAAGCTCACTTGGTCAAAGGCCTTGAAAACAGGGCCCTCTCTTGAACTTGGAGTAAGACGGTAACTCAAAAATCTCAGTAATCAGGAATAATAAATTATACAGTGGTTGAAGCCAATGGCAATAACTGCATTAAACATGGAAAACTGTATTCACAAGCCCTCAATGCTCTTCAAGTATACGCACAACACGCACGTGGATCGCGGAGTTAAGCGATGATCAAATGACCATTTGGGCCTGTGGATGAGATCTAGTACTACTCATTTTCCATAATTTGAAGTACAAAAGAAATAACGTTTAAGACTGTTGTTGGGGAACAGAGACTTTGTGGTACCCTAAGACAAGTTCTTATCCTTTTGCATAGGGATTTTCCTGAACTGTGAAGCTTCTGGTGCTTTTATTTTCTGATTAGCTATAAAAATGGTTCATTTGTACGGCAGAAGAGAGGTAGGGTGTTTTCCGTGATGGATTCTTGTTACATTAGTCTTCGTTCCGAAGACTGCCATTTGATTTCCACCATATCATGTGAATAACAATGGTTTTTCCCTGTGACACAGGGCGACAAAAACACATCACGTTTAAAGACGTACAGGACTCAATTAACGTGAAAAATTTCGAGACAGAACATTTCATTTGGTCGTTAGTAAACATCTTAGGCACCTGCCATGCATGCAATTTAATGTACATTAGAACATCTATAACAATGGGAAAATGGAGATGAGTGTTTGGCCCCTTGCGGGGCAGGTCCGGCCACCCTGGTGCAGGTCTTATTACATTCGATGGCACATTGGGCGACCTGCGCACCGAATGGGGACGAAATGATGATGAAGACAACACAACACCAAGTCCCTGAGCGGAGAAAATCCCCAAGCCAGCCGGGAATCGAACCCGGACCCGTAGGACGGCAATCCGTCACGCTCACGCTCACCACTGTTTGGTCGTTGCGGACGTCAAATGACATGCGTTCAAGTTCGTTTGTTGATCCTTCCAATCAAATTTTTATTACAGAGGCCAATCAGCTCTCTAACCGAACACGCTGGGCTATCGTAGCAGCATCACTCAGCTATCCGGGGGGACATCTATAACAATAATATGACACTATCCAATACAGATTTTCGTGACGCTAGCCTTTTCAGTATCGACCTATGGATCTTTCGTAGTTTTAAGCTCTGTGACATCGGATATGTAGTAAGAGGTAGAACTCCGTAGCGTGTTCACCAAGTTCGGTACAGTGATTTTTCGGCCTTTTTAAACAATATCCCCCGTTTTCGTACGAAATTTTTCAGTGATCTGACATCACTCTACAATGTTTCAAGCTCATTATGACAAGGACTAGCTGCAAGAAACCACGATCAAACAAATCACTGTAGTTTAATAACAACAAGCCATCAGAGCTTGGTTTTGTTGTAACAAAAGAGAATACGTCTCACTGGGAACACCTGGATTCCTATATCACAATTTCGCTTTTGATTAAAAAGGTTGGATTTCATTCCCTGGCGAGCATAGGTACCTGGGTATTAACCGGCTGGGTACCTTATATTTAAAGAAAAACAATATGAATTAAGGTTCTCTTGTCCGCCCGGTTGGCCGTACGGTCTAACGCATTGCTTTCCGGGCGAGAAGGCGTTCGGTCCGCGTCACGGATCCGCCCGGCGGGTTAGTGTCGACGTACTGTGTGCCGGCCAATATGGATGGTTCTTAAGGTGGTTTTCCATTTGCCTCGGCGAATGCGGGCTGGTTCCCCTTATTCCGCCTGAGTTACACCGTGTCGGCGGCTGCTGCGCAAAGACTTTCTCCACGTACACGTACATCATCATTACTCTACCACGCAAACATTGGGGTTACACTCGTTCCCGGGAAGGGTGGGGGGTGGGGGTGGGGGGGGGGGGCACTGGGGGCCAACTGCACAATAACTCTGAGTTCGGTGTGGGGCGGCGGTGGGTGAGTGGACTGTTGTGGGGTTGTGAACCACTGAGGTCTAACGTGGGGACGAAGCCTCTCCACCGTTTCTAGGTCTCCAGTTCCATACAGTACAATACAATACAAGGTCATGTTTTTCTGGGTCATCAGTCTTCCCACTGGTCTCACGAGCTGCGCCAGCCTGTTCATGTCAGAGTACCACTTACTCCCTACTTCCTCTACTATTTGTTGGGTGTATGCCAATCTCTCTCTTCCCCTGCATATTCTACCCTCAATAATTCCTTCAAGTATCATGTGTGTTACTCCCTGATAGCTTAACACATGCACTATTACACTACACAATCGTCTTATCAGTGTATTCTAAGTACAGGGACTGAAATGCCATTTGCAAACTTGCACAAAAACCAGATGTCAGTTATAAGAGTAGAAAGACATGAAAGGGAAGTAGTGGTTGAAAATGGAGTGAGCCAGCTTGTAGTCTATCCCCGATGTTATTCAATTTGTACATTGAACAAGCAGTCAGGGAAACCAAAGAAAAATTTGGAGTAGGAAGTAAAATTTAGGGAAAAGAAGACTTGGAACAACAGTTGAATGGAATGAATATTTTCTTGAAAGGAGAATATAAGGTGAACATCAACAAAAGTAAAACGAGGATAATGGACTGTATTCGAATTACATAAGATGATGCTGAGGGAATTATATTAGGAAATCACACATTTTAGGTAGTAGATGAGTTTTGCCATTAGGGCAGGAAAAGAAGTGATGTTGGCCAAAGCAGAGCGGATGTAAAATGTAGAGTGTGAATGACAAGAAATGTGTTTCTGAAGAAGAAAAAATTGTTAACATTAATTATGGATTTAAGTGTCAGGAAGCCTCTTCTGACAGTATTTCTATGTATATTGCACCAATGTCTGGAAGTGAAACATGGAAGATAAGCAAATAACGAGAAAGAAGCTTTTGAAATGGATATAGTAGCGGGGAGAGCTGCATGAAACCGTTCTTGTGACTGAAGACCTCAACAACAACAACAAAGTCATATGTATGTCCCTAGTTTTAGGAGCAGAAACAAGTCTTAACACCATACCAAGCAGCCTTCTCCAGACCGCCACGCCTATGTTAGAAACCAAGGCCACAAAGTCTCTGCGGGCTATGAACTGTACCAATTCTCCCAAGGAACTAAGAGGAAATTCTGGGAGCACTGTATGGTTTGGAAGGCCAGCAATTCTTAAGAAAGGCCAAACAATCAAGGGCGGTCATACCCGCCGCTCTGCCGGCTTTCTGCTGTAGCTGTTTAATATGTTCCTATATTAAATTTTAGTTTACTTGTGTCAGTCAAACTTGTATCTGTCATGAGCAACTGTATCTCACTTCTAAATTATAGTTTTATTTATTGTTCTATTACTTTGTTCCTTGTTTTGCTGAGACAAGATATCAAGCAGAGCCTTTGCTAGCCACTCGCTGGTAGAAACGTTTGGTGCTTTTCCTGCTTGCGGCAACCCATTGGTGCCAGTGTTCTGGCCTTCATAGTGCTAAATTCCTAGAATACGCTTAGACTATGATCCGCGCAACCAGCATTGCTAGCTATTCTGCAAAGCACAGGATTGAAGTGTCTCATTATCAGACACTAAAAGCTATTCCTCGTAGATGCAACCATCTGTCTTCGTCTCTTGCTATTTTTATGATTTGGTTGTATTTGCTGCAGATCATTTCGCTGATATCACCTTGTAATATGGAAGTTCTGGGCCCAGTTGTTGAGATTTTTGCCAAGTATCTTCCAATTTACTTAGTTTCTTTTTTTAATGTAAAATAACTGTCGTTTCTTCTCTTTAGGATGTTTTAGTATTTGTTCGTCAGATTTCCTTTCGCCCCATGATGATTTCGTGGCTTTTCTCCATATCCACATGTATATTGCCTCCATTTTTTGGTTCTTGTTTGCGCCCTGCACAACCATAGCTTGAAATGAGGAAATTAATGTATTCAGAAATATAATTATTGTTTCTAACCAAAGTTGTTGTTTTGTTAACAAATAATTCTAATTTATAAAAACTTCTCTTAATATTCATTACGCTCTGTTGTCATCTGTTACTTTACTTCCAAGGAGAAAAATTCACTTATTTGCGTTAGTGTTCTATTTCATGTTTCAATATTTACCTTCAAGGAAAGGTGGGGCAAAGAGGCCTATAAAGGAAAAGTGGCTATTGCTTTTTTTTTTTACACTGAATAATGCTGCTAACTGCCGAGAGGAGGTCGACCTAGTTCAAATATTCGTATACATCACCACTTTTGTCAGTGAGATTTACAGAGGAAGATTGGTCCATTATTTTTACTAAACGTTTTCCTGATTTGCAGTCGTCTGATGTGAGGAAAGTCATATGTATTATTACTATAACTTCACTTAAACGTAGAATAATACTTATTTACAGTACCAATGTTTACACAACGTCTTTCAGTTCACAATTATTTTCCTTGTTGTTCCTTTGGGATTGATAGTTTAATCTGTGAGCCACTAATGCTGACACTGCATCCGGTCGGGAAAAGCGTCCACCTTGGCTACTTTTCCCAGCAGTTCGTTTACATCTTTTTACCCCTTTAAAAGTTAGTTACTTCCATACGTCGCACATCTACATCTACTTCTACGTGATTACTCTGCTATTCACCTGGCACAGGGTTCAATGAACCACCTTCAAGCTGTCTCTCTATCGTTCCACTCTCGAAAGGCACGCGGGAAAAACGAGCACTGAAACTTTTCTGTGCGAGCTCTGATTTCTCTTATTTTATCGTGATGATCATTTCTCCCTATGAAGGTGGGTGCCAACAGAATGTTTTTGCAATCGGAGGAGAAAACTAGCCACTGAAACTTCATGAGAAGATCCCGTCGCCACGAAAAACGCCTTTGTTTTAATGATTGCCACTCCATTTCACGTATCATGTCTGTGACACTATCTCCCCTATTTCGAGATAATACAAAGCGAGCTGCCATACTTTGCACTTTTTCGCTGTCCTCCGTCAGTCCCACCTAATGCGGATCCCACACCGCACAGCAACACTCCAGAATATGGCGGACAAGCGTAGTGTAAGCAGTCTCTTTGGTAGGCCTGTTGCAACTTCTAAGTGTTTTGCCAATGAATCGCAGTCTTTGGTTTGCTCTACCCACAATATTATCGATGTGATCGTTCCAATTTAGGTTATTTGTAATTGTAATTCCTAAGTATTTAGTTGAATTTACAGCCCTCAGATTTGTGTGACTTGTCGCGTAATCGAAATTTAGCTGATTTCTTTTAGTACTCATATGAATAACTTCACACTTTTCTTTATTCATGGTCAATTACCACTTTTCGCACCATACATATATCTTATCTAAATCATTTTGCAAGTCGTTTTGATCATCTTATGACTTTACAAGACGGTAAATGACAGCAACATCTGCAAACAATCTAAGACGGCTACTGAGATTGTCTCCTTCGTTGTTAATGTAGGTAAGGAACAATAGAGGGCCTATAACACCTCCTTCGGGAACGCCGGATATTACTTCTGTTTTACTCGATGACTTTCCGTCTATCAGTACGAACTGTGACATTTCTGACAGGAAATCACGAATCCAGTCGCACAACTAAGGCCATACTCCGTAGGCACGCAGTTCGGTTAGAAGACGCTTGTGAGGAACGGTGTCGAAAGCCTTCAGGAAATCTAAAATTATGGAATCAATTTAACATCCCCTGTCGATAGCACTTATTACTTCATGAATATAAAGAGCTAGTTGAGTTTCACAAGAACTATATTTTCTGAATCCGTGCTGACCATATGTCAATAAATCGTTATCTTCAAGGTACTTCACAACGTTTGAATACAGTATATGGCCTAATACCCTACTGCGAATCGACGTTTGTGATATAGGCCTGTAAATCAGAGCATTACTCCTACTTCCCTTTTTGGGTATTGGTGTGACTTGAGAAATTTTCCAGTATTTAGGTACGGATCTTTCTGTGAGCGAGTGGTTGTATATAACTGCTAAATATGGAGCTATTTTATCAGCATACTCTGAGAGGAACCTGACTGGCATGCAATCTGGACTGGAGGCCTTGCCTTTATTAAGTGATTGCAGCTGCTTTATTACGACCCGCCAGGATAGCCGAGAGCGCTCCCGAGCTGCTTCCTGGACTCGGGAAGGCGCGCCAGCCCCGGATGGAATCCGCCCGGCGAATTAACGACGACGGCCGGTGTGCCGCAGAGCTTGGATGTGGTTTTCATGCGGTTTTCCACATCCTCCTAGGTGAATACCTGGCTGGTCCCCACGTCCCGCCTCGGTTACAAGACTCACAGACAATTGAAACTCATTCACACTATTTCACGATTTACACTAGACGCTGACAGCTGCGGTACACTGATTCCGTCCCAGGGGGTACAGGGTGGCGGCAGGAAGGGCATCTGGCCACCCCTTACAATTAACATGCCACATCTGGTTAACCATGGGCGACCTTACGTAACCGCGGGACAAGGCGCAAGCGATAGATAGATAGAAGCTGCTTTATTACACCGAGGATATCTGCTTCTATGTTTCTCACCTTGGCAGTTGTTCTTGATTGGAAATAGGAATATTTACTCCGTTTTCTTTGGTGAAGGAGTTTCGGAAAACCGTGTTTAATAACTCTGCCTTTAGTGGCATTGTCATCAGTGACTTCACCATTGTTATCGGGCAGTGAAGGTATTGATTGTGCCTTGCCACTGGTGTGCTTTATGTATGACCAGAATCTCTTAGGGTTTTCTGCCAGATTTCGAGACAGAATTTCGTTGTGTAAATTATTAAAAGCATCTCGCATTGATTTACGCGCTATATTTGGAACTTCTGTAAAAGTTTACCAATCTTGGGGATTTTGCGTTCTTTTAAATTTGGCTTGCTTTTTTCGTTGCTTCTGCAACATAATATTGAAGACTCACTTCCAAATCATTTTATGTACAAAGCTATCATCCGTCATTCTATCGCTTCGTGGCGATTTTGAATCAATTAATTAATGCCATTTAACACTATCTCTGCTTAGTTATATTTGGCCTCATACAAAAATCCGATCCAGAACGGTCTGCTACAGCCACTTGGTTTTCTTTGAGGTAGCGGGGCATCAAGATGCCTAGAAAATACGTCCAGCAATCAGAACAACAAACATGGAACCAAGTTGGGATGTAAAATTCGAGTGAGGCGGTAAAGAATGATAAGATTCCTTCAACAACAGCAAAGCAATTTCACGTTTCATGTAATACGTTGAACATAAGAGTACTAGGAATAAAACAGAGATGCTGTAGTTGGTAAGAATATTGTAGGAAGCCTATAGGTAATTTCAGTAAAGAACTAAAACAAGAAAGCCAAACACAACAAAGTGTTTGCATTTAAAGGAAGGCCCCAAGTCGGTGGTGTTACTTCAGCCGAAAGGGTTGCTGTCTGGTTTCGGAGTATGTGTTTTGCAATAGAAGACAATAGCGGCAAGCTGTCATGGAGGTATTGTAAAATAAGCTTAGGCATTTGTAAACATGTCAACATCAAGATGTTACGTGATTTGTGATTGCATCACAAAGTTATTCTCCATTGAGTATATCAACACAACAGCACAATTCTCGTCATTCTCAGCGCCAGGCGGGAGCGGACGGCAAACAGATTGCCCAGCGCCCTCTGGGCATAAATACTGGACAAGATCCTTCAATACGGCAGTCTCAGGTAGCACCTGAAGAAGGCAACGAGTTACGTGGCCGAAATATTGTTCCAGAGCGGCACAAACATCCGGCGGTAGACCTGATTATTCCACACGTCAACATAAGTTTTATTAAGGAACATCAGGCCAGCGGTTACTGTCTGGGACGATAAACTTACGGAACTGGCGAAGCGGCATCCGCTGATGGAGTCGTCTGAGGACGAGGAGGATGACGCGGGGGGGCAGAGGGCGAGGTCGGCGGTGGAGGCGGCGGTCTGCGCCCCCGCGTCCCACGAGGACAGCGGCACCAGGCGCACGTCGTCGTCGCCGAGCGCGATCAGCTCCGCCAGGTTCACCAGCGACGGGTTGCCGCAGCCGGGGCCGACGCCGGCGCAGCACGCCTCCGCCGGGCCACTGTGCAGCGCCCGGCATGCCTGCCGACACCGCCAAACCCCACCTGCTCCATTCCAAACCGCGTAGCTTTTACGTCGTCTCCTACAGAAAAGAAGTCTTCTCCTTTATGCATCATCACTTTTCTGACTGCTTTAATGCGGCCCGCAATGATTACCATATGCTGTGTCAACCTGTCTATTTCAGAGCTGCACTTGCACCATGAGACTTCTATTAATTGTCACGTATACTCTAACCGCTGTCTTCACGTACAGATTTTATCCTCTACAGTCTCGTCAAGCAATCTTTTCAGTTGAAAGGGTGAAATGAAGTACTATCCATTAGTTTATACAATACTGGCCATTAAAATTGCTACACCACGAAGATGACGTGCTCCAGACGCGAAAGGTTGGCGCCGGTGGCGACACCTACAATGTGCTGACATGAGGAAAGTTTCCAACCGATTTCTCATACACAAACAGCAGTTGACCGGCGTTGCCTGGTGAAACGTTGTTGTGACGCCTCGTGTAAGGAGGAGAAATGCGTACCATAACGTTTCCGACTTTGATAAAGGTCGGGTTGTAGCCTATCGCGATTGCGGATTATCGTATCGCGACATTGCTGCTCGCGTTGGTCGAGATCCAATGACTGTTAGCAGAATACGGAATCGGTGGGTTCAGGAGGGTAATACGGAACGCCTTGCTGGATCCCAACGGCCTCGTATCACTGGCAGTCGAGATGACAGGCATCTTATCCGCATGGCTGTAACGGATCGTGCAGCCACGTCTCGATCCCTGAGCCAAGAGATGGGGTCGTTTGCAAGACAGCAACCATCTGCACGAACAGTTCGACGACGTTTGCAGCAGCATGGACTATCAGCTCGGAGACTATGGCTGCGGTTACCCTTGACGCTGCATCGCAGACAGGAGCTCCTGCGATGGTGCACTCAACGATGAACCTGGGTGCACGAATGGCAAAAACTCATTTTTTCGGATGAATCGAGGTTCTGTTTACAGCATCATGATGGTCGCATCCGTGTTTAGCGACATCGCGGTGAATGCACATTGGAAGCGTGTATTCGTCATCGCCATGCTGGCGTATCACCCGGCGTGATGGTATGGCGTGCCATTGCTTACACGTCTCGGTCACCTCTTGTTCGCATTGACGGCACTTTCAAAAGTGTACATTTCAGATGTGTTACGACCCGTGGCTCTTAACCTTCATTCGATCTCTGCGAAAGCCTACATTTCAGCAGGGTATTGCAGGACCGCATGTTGCAGGTCCTGTACGGGCCTTTCTGGATACAGAAAATGTTCGTCTGCTGCCCTGGCCAGCACACTCTCCAGCATCTCTCACCAACTGAAAACGTCTGGTCAATGGTGGCCGAGCAACTGGCTCGTCACAATACGCCAGTCACTACTCTTGATGAACTGTGGTATCGTGTTGAAGCTGCATGGGCAGCTGTACCTATACACGCCATCCCAGCTCAGTTTGACTCAATGCCCAGGCGTATCAAGGCCGTTATTGCGGCCAGAGGTGGTTGTTCTGCGTCCTGATTTCTCGGGATCTATGCACCCAAATTACGTGAAAATGTAATCACATATAAGTTCTAGTATAATACATTTGTCCAATGAGTACCCGTTTTTCATCTGCATTTCTTCTTGGTGTAGCAATTTTAATGTCTATATAAGTGTTGCCAATCTGGCAACTGTTACTTCACCTTCTCTCTTTCTCTCTCTCTCCCTGCCCCCCCCCCTCCCCCCTCTCTCTCTCTCAATCTCTCTTATCTGTCCTTCTCTCTGACTCTCTCTCATACACACACACTCTATTCTTTCCTTTCTTAGTACTTGGATGTTGGCATTATGTATTTACCCAACCCTCGCCAGCTATTCCCTCCAAATTCGATTTTGAGCAACCCCGTTCCAAATAGCCATAGTGTGTGTGTGTGTGTGAGAGAGAGAGACAGAGAGAGAGAGAGTCTTCTGCTTCCGGCCACACCTTGGAATGGTTTCCGCTCAAGCTCAGTGCAGGTAGTAAATAGGGTAGTCACAGCAGTGGACCATCGGACGACTCGTGGGACGTGCTTGGATCCCCACGTCCGGCCCTCCACACTGATGCCTATTGGCACGGTCCTGGAGTTTACTGACCCAAGGCCTACAAAGCCTGGAGCTGTTAGCGAAGGGTCACCAGCTCAGGAATCACAGTCAGTATCCGTATTGAAGACGACGGAACTATACAGCTAACAAAATGTAGAAATGTTTCCAGCAAATACGTAAACACTCAATGACCTGAAGAATTAAAATACTAACCTCACAGGTGAATGAAAATAAGTCGTTTCTAGTTTGAAGCTTGTTAAATAATTCGCAGACGTACGATGTACTCTCGTGTGCTAACGATTTACTCTCCGGTATTGCTGCATAAATTGAAGATGATGCATAACTAAAGTGTCTTAAACCATAATTGATTTCTAGGCCGAAATGTAGTTTCATTAATTAGTTCTCTATCGTCCACTGACTTTATTCGGTTTCTGTCCTCCAACAACAACTTGGCTCTCGTGCGCCATTCGATAATTTTAATCAGACCTCCTACTTTCCTCTGCCCTTATTCCGTGTCTTCAGGGGGTCGATGTTTAAACCTGGATTTGACAATATCGGTGGCAGAGAATACCTGATGTCTTCCTCCCGCCACCTCTTCCCCCTTAGACGGATTTTTGTACCACACATGTGTTGTCCGACGTGAAAGTGCGAGAACGTTTTCGGAATATCTGTAAACCGTCTATTTGAGGCTGGACACGGGTAACAGCCCGGTTTTCACCTAATCGGATGTGAGAAACCGCCTAAGACCTCATTAAGACTGGCCAGCACCCAGCCGCCGTCGTTAACCCGGCGAGCAGATTTGATCCGGGACAAGCGCGCCTCCCAGACCCCGAATGTACCTTGCTAACGAGCACGGCTATCCATGACAGAGATAATCTGAATCTGATGTTATTATCGACACAGAAATTTTGTTTGTAAATTTTGTCAGTCGCCAGTAGAAGTCCTAGTGCACTGACATATTCACCTCAGTAAATTAATTTAGGTGAGGATAGTACGTACACGACTGCTTAAAGTAAGTCTTAAGTAAATGAGTTGAACAGCAATATTTTGTTACAGGAATAAAAATAAACAGTTTTAGTAATAAAGCTGTTTCTGAAATAATTGGTTAAAGTCTTGCACGTACCTCACTGAAGGTCTCCCCCCTCAGCTGCCCAATGGCTAACCGCCGCCGAAGCAGGGTGATATCTGAAGGTTCACTGCGTATTGAGGCCACGTCAGAGTCCATCGTTACTGATTAAATTTGTGATATCTGTAACATGAATTGAAATTTGCCTATGATGGGTACTGACCAGAGTGAATCGTTTGTATCAAGAGGATCGGTTGGTGCATGAGTCCGCGCCATTCTTCACTGGTTTGACACCATTGCACAGTGAAGACTTCTTTACAATCACTCAATGCATTTGTACGGTTTCATTGTTGTGAAAAAGAGTCTCCAGCAACGTCTCTGCCTAAATTAGCAGCTTTAATTCCGCTCCAAGTGCTGCACAATGATTTCAAAAAATGGTTCAAATGGCTCTGAGCACTATGGGACTTAACTTCTAAGGTCATCAGTCTCCTAGAACTTAGAACTATTTAAACCTAACTAACCTAAGGACATCATACACATCCATGCCCGACGCAGGATTCGAACCTGCGACCGTAGCGGTCACGTGGTTCCAGAGTGTAGTGCCTAGAACCGCACGGCCACACAGGCCGGCGCAATTTTTTCGCTCGTACTTGACATCTCTCTCGCAATACGTCGTATCCTGAACTATGAAGACACACTGGAAGCAGGCAGTTTCAGGCGTCGATCAGGCTTCAGTATTAGGTGTTATGCTCTTGTCACTGTACCTAAATGACGTGTCATCAGTTTTGTCCTACTACAAATAACACATGTGCGCTGATGGCCACTCTACGACCGCTACGGTCGCAGGTTCGAATCCTGCCTCGGGCATGGATGTGTGTGGCGTCCTTAGGCTAGTTAGGTTTAATTAGTTCTAAGTTCGAGGCGACTGATGACCTCAGAAGTTAAGTTGCATAGTGCTCGGAGCCATAAGATCAATAGACGTGAAGAGAGCTATTGAGAATCTCAATACCGACCTGAGTGCACTTTCAAAATGGTCGCGCGGTGTAGGGTTGAAGCTCAACCCACTCAAAATCCAAGAGGTGCTGCTTATTGTATCCACCTGGTAGTTGTCTCCTCCGCACACAAGGCAGTTGGTGCGGGCAGCCGCCCCTCCAGAAGGACGTGAGAAAATTGCTCCCACCAAAACAGAGATATTATCCTTGTATTGCTTGGGCTCTTACGCGGCGTTACGCGTTGCCTCCACAGCGTCTGGAGGTGCCAAGCCAACGGGCAGGTACCATGCCTGCCGCAACAGAGAGCACTGTCGCCAAGGCCCTGTTTTGATGCCAGCCGGTGTGGCCGAGGGCTTCTAGGCGCTTCAGTCTGGAACCGCGCGACCGTTACGGTCGCAGGTTCGAATCCTGCCTCGGGCGTGGATGTGCGTGATGTCCTTAGGTTAGTTAGGTTTAAGTAGTTCTAAGTTCTTGGTAACTGATGGCCTCAGATGTTAATTCCCATAGTGCTCAGAACCCTTTGAACCATTTTGAACCCGTTTTGACACTCCAGCCACGCTCCATCCGCTCCCGACTATTTAGGGCAGCACTGGACAGTGCTAAGTCAGTTACATCCTACGCCCTAAGGCCGCAATACCTGGAGTTCCGTCCGGCCGCATCAGCAGTTCAGCATCATCGGCACCAGCTGGAAATACCAACAGTTTCGTCTCAGTGTTCCACACTAGTAAACCATGCCCATTTCGTCCTGGTCTTCACCCGCAGCACGTTAGCCGTCAAATGCCAGCAGCACTGGCCGAGTAACGCATCCGGTCTTCACGCCGCCGCCTATCACAACTCTAGGAGTCGTAGAGGCACATCACAGTCAGCAACACAGGAGGAACGTTTCTGTTGCATGTCGTTGGGTGGATAGTCATCCAAGGACATTACAGTTTTGTTTCGCTTTGCTGATACAGCTGTTCATTTAAAAGTTTTTTCGGTCACTCCTCAGTATGGGGATACTTCACTGGTTCGTCATTTCAGGTTAATTGCCCGCAATATTGGGTATTCCTACCATCTTTAATCCTAAACGGGAAAAAATTCATCTTCTATCCTTCAGCAAAGAGTCTAGGAGTTTTAATAGACGGAACTGTAAATTGGACAGAGCAGTTTGCAAGATATAAATAACTTTCCCTCTTGATCTGAAAGAGAAACTTCTACAAACAGTTACGCTTGTAGTTTTATTGATTACAGCGACGCTATCCTTTCTCATGAAATCTCACCGTGCTTGGAACTGTTTATGAATGCCTGTGTTCGTCATATCTGTGATGTTCGACTCTCTGATCACGCTTCAGCATCATATGCACAGCAATCCTGACTGCGTGCAGACAAGCGCAGGAATTTCCATACACTTTGTATTTTCTACTCTCGTATTAACGAACATAGTGCCTCATATGTCTCAAACAAACCCGTAACCAGAGAGCAAAATCCTTCCTGTCCCACTCCATCGTTCAACAATTTTCTCGAAGTCCTTCTCAGTAGCAGAACGCGACTCTGGAATACCCTTCGGCATATTAAAGAATTGAAAAACATCACCAGATTCAAAGGACAGTTAAGGAAACATCCACTAAATCAACAATAATGAATACCATTGTTTCAGCATGCACTCGTCATCCTTGTACACTACGTCTTTTTTTTCAGTCACATCCTCGTGTTTTCCCCAGTATTCTTAGCTGGTGCTGTCTTCTTAAATTTCCTTTCCCCAAAAAGCCGCTATATCATAAAACATCTATCTTGAACATCTATAAACTCCTTTTACGCCTGGCACTAAAATTATTGTTATTATTGTCATTATTATTGTTATTATTTTATTACTATTATTATTATTATTATCATTATTACTATTATCACTCTTAGTGACAGCAGTTTCAGTAGAGAAGTATTCATTTTATCAGTTCATAGTCAGAATTAAGTACTCACATTGCCACTTCAGGCACTCAAATGTATTTAATGATATTTGTTATTTTAAAACTACTATGTTTTAGAAAATTATGACGTTAAAAGATACTGTATGGTTTGAAGCCCTGCTCTGATTGTAGAGAAGACCTGATGGACCTAATCAGATCAGATTAAATACTTAAAATAAATATTTTGTTAGCAGCTCGTTTGGGCCATTTGAGGTTAATCGGGAAGAAGTGTCAATTAGAGGAAAATGTACACCCCCGAAACATTTTCTCTTCGAGTCAATCGAGGATCTAGTGCTGCAGAAGCCACTAGAAGAATCGAGACGAGCTTGTAATGTGTAGGAGAGGGAAGCATTTGCTGAGACGACAGAAATGGTTTTCTCGTTTCTGAGAAGGGAATTTCGATTTATATGATGAACCACGTTCTCGAAAACCTCTTTCTCACGAAAACCACATAAATCAGTTGATTTAAAACAATCTTCGCCAAATATCTCGGGAAATGTCACAAATTATGTAATGCAATCACACATCATATGCATGCATTGAGGAAAGGGCCAAAATCGGGTACATGGATACCACATTAAGCGACACGAGTAAAAAGTCATTGAATAACCATATGATCGTCTTTGTTAGCTCATTACTGTTTGAAACTTCCTGGCAGATTAAAACTGTGTGCCCGACCGAGACTCGAACTCGGGACCTTTGCCTTTCGCGGGCAAGTGCTCTACCAACTGAGCTACCGAAGCACGACTCACGCCCGGTACTCACAGTTTTACTTCTGCCAGTACCTCGTCTCCTACCTTCCAAACTTTACAGAAGGTCTCCTGCGAACCTAGCAGAACTAGCACTCCTGAAAGAAAGGATTACTGTTTGGCTTGTTGAAGACACAAACGATTTCTTGGGGACTCTGTTACGGGTGACTTGAAACGGTGCCTGCTTGAGAAGTTAAAGAAGAGAAAAGAATGGCTCACCCCATCGAAAGAAGCAACTCCCCTTGCGAATGAATGTGCACACGTTCAAAAAATTATATATATTTGTCGTAACCAAACTGGCATTCTTCATCACGAATGTCTCCCAAGAAATGAAATTATAATAACTGATCCGTATACCGACCAGCTGTGATAACTCGTTGTTGCTATTCAAAACCAAGTGCCTTGGAATCATGTTAACATTGTAAAATCGCTTCGAACTTACACATAGATCCAATATTATTCTGCGGTCACCCACATGGCCTACTCTGTCAACGATATTATTGGATATAAGTCTTGTGGAGAATGAGATTAACACTACACTTTGACGCAGGACTTATAAAGAGGTTCCAGTTCTACTTTATCTAGAGACTGGGAGCCTGATTTGGTGTCATTATACGTTGTGCATTACAAAAAAATTTGTATGAAATCTTATGGGACTTAACTGCTAAGGCCATCAGTCCCTAAGCTTACACACTACTTAACCTAAATTATCCTTAGGACAAACACACACACCCATGACCGAGGGAGGACTCGAACCTCCACCGGGACCAGTCGCACATTCCATGACTGCAGCGCCTTAGACCGCTCGGCTAATCACGCGCGGCCTTGTGCATTACACTGAATAATATCGCGGAAGGTAGTTACTCGACGGTATCGGGTATCGATCTCTGGTATGCTACACTGCCTACCGCTTAGGAAAGGATGTTAATGAAGTGGTATTTACATTGTATTCGTTATTATTAGCAAGCTTTGGAGTTTTCAGACACTCTGTTACTTTACCTTTATGCTGTATTTCGCCAATTGTCGCTCCTGTCTTCGCCAGCTCACGACCGCAAATTTTATTGCTCGCTATTTGGACCCCAAGCAGGCACTGAATTTTAGACGCTGTGCGCTGCTCTGATGGTTGTTTCGCAACGACGATGAAGAATAAAATGGTCAAAACAAATTCTAACAAACAAAAGGGGGTCTGCCAGTGGCAGAATCTCGTCGCCTTTACACTGAAATGTGGGAGGCAATCGAGATTGGGATTGCAAGCAAATTAACAGGATGCTTCATTCACGTCGGAATATCTCAGTGCCCTCACTGCACTCTTAGATAACAGGCACTTCGGAATTTTTTTGTAAAGGCTATCTTATCTTAGGGCATTCTACACACATGAACTTCTATAATTTTAATCATAACTTTTGCTGACTATTTTAACCATTAATTGACAAGCAATCGGTAAAATGACCGCTGCATGTACAAATCAGTTTTGCTGGACCATTCAGTGTAGCACAGGTTGCTGCTATGTTCCCTGCGAGTTATGACTACTGCGCCTGGACAAAACGTTAAAATGTTCTACTGTTTCGTAGTGAACAGTTACCTCAAATATCCGAGTGAGAGATGGATGCCTGAGCAAGAAGTACAATTCTACGTTTGCGTAGATGTGAAGCACTCGCTATAAGAACCATACATACTTAGTCATCTAATATTTCCCGAAAGAAATTACACACAAAGGGAGAATGACTCTACTCATTTCTTGACGGGATAGAGAAGTACTTTTGTGCCAGTGCACTGCTCTAAAGTATGGACGCAAGTCATTAGAAGTCGTGAGGGGATTACTCGCCCTTTTATAATCAAACTTATCCAGTAATACTGCCGTTTAAACTTTAAAAATGTCTAGGAAGACTTTCCGGATATTCCAGTTTATAATGTGTACCTAATTCACAATGAAGGAAAGATAAGTTTTGACAGAATCTCAAGGGGACTTTTAGTGAAGTATTAAAAAAAAAGGGGGGGGGGACAACCTTCAGAAAATTTGCCTGTTCTCATAGCATACAGGAAAAAACTTCCAATAGCAGCAGCAAATTTTTACGATCTGGTTATAATGTGTGACAAACGGACACGGGAATAACATGAATTTTACCGCAATTTGTTGAGCGATAAGGCTGTGTGTGACACATTGTCTGAACCAGATACTAAAGAGGTCTGTGAACAGGATTAAAGTTTACTGTGGATTAGATTGTTTGTTTACAGTCACGTTTACAGATTCGCTTATTTGTTTTTAAGTAATAAAATTGGAAATGATGTATGTGGAACTGGCATAAGATCAGTAAAATGTGATTCGGTAAGAATAAATCAGAAGTAGATCGATTTCCTAAGCTACCATCAATGATTTTGTAGACTCTGTCGAACATTCAGTAGCTTGTATGTCAAAGCTGTTATAATAAACATTCGATGTTTTGGCGTAAAGGGGTGTATTTACATACGCTATATATTACTTGAAAAAAAGAAAAAAAACGGGAAACACAAAAAGGTTATGAGGAAACGAAATGAAATTCCACGTGTTGAGATGTTTGTTATGTTACTTAAATGATTACAATAGCGTGCCAAATTTACAAAGAACTTCACAGTATGAGTCCAGTTTTTGAACTCCTCCTAGCCTTGAAGCTTACACTGATTCGATTGGGAAAGGGGTCAAAAAGTAGTTGTATCTCCTCCTGAGACAAACTGGCCCATAACTACCATATTTAAACCTTAATATTGTGGATATTAATCCAGGGAAGCACCTGGCGTACGAGCGCTTCCACTAATGATCTATCAGGGACAGATCTGCGGATTCTGCTGGTCACGGTAGAACCTCAGCATCACGCAGACATTTCATAGAGATACGTTCCGTGTGTCGACGAGCATTGCCCTGCCCAAAAATGGCACCACGGTACTGTAGTATGAGATGTAACACACGATGACGCAGGATACCCGAGACGTGGTCCGAGTTCCCTCAATGAACACCAGCCGCGTGACCTGATGTTACACCCAATGGTCCTCCAAATCATGATGCCTCGAACAACGCCACTGTTCCCCTACAAAACAGTGGAAGGATGGACTTCCGTCTAGGTCGTCGTCATATTCGCCCACGATGGTCATCTGAGGGACAGCAGAACCACGGTACGTCATTGAACAAAATACGGTGCCGCTCATCAACTGTCCGTGCCTCCCGCTCAACCCACCGCTCCACACGCAGCCGTTTGTGCTGTGGTGTTAACGGCAGCCTACACATTGGACGGTGGTTCCTAATCCAGCTGCAGCTAGTTTCCGATCAATGGATCTGAATAACACAGAATGTGGCACGTCTCTTTGGTCTCTAATGGCAGGGGTGGATATGAAGAGGTTACAATGTGTCTGGTACACAACACGGTGAGTCACCATTGTCTTGGTCAGACCTGGTCGACAGAACCTTTGCAACTGGTATTCCTACCTTCATGGACCAATGCAGTCCAACATGGGGCCACTGCCACACAGAATGTCCCACAAATCTGGATATGGCATTACTTATTCATATTTTCTGGTAAACCTTCCGGGATGTAAGGTCGTGGTCATGAAACTCTTCAGCTCCTAACGTTTCGTCCAGAGCTGCGCTGGACATCTTCAGAGGAGTGTTTCTCCTCCGGTGAGTCTTGCCGACTGACGGGTCGGACGTCTGAGAGCGACTTATGTATCGTAGAAAGTGGGCGTGACCAGAGTTACACGTGATATGCAGAGATAACCTTTGTCATATCACGTGTAACTCTGGTCACGCCCACTTTCTACGATACATAAGTCGCTCTCAGACGTCCGACCCGTCAGTCGGCAAGACTCACCGGAGGAGAAACACCCCTCTGAAGATGTCCAGCGCAGCTCTGGACGAAACGTTAGGAGCTGAAGAGTTTCATGGACCACGACCTTACATCCCGGAAGGTTTACCAGAAGATATGTCATCCGGTCGTGAAAGCTTTCATACTATGATTACTTATTCAGCCGGACAAATGGAGATATACAATGAGAACCCTTTCAAACTCTTGTCTGCTGCTGATGACACTGTCTCAAACGAGTATATGACATTTCCATGTCCTACGCGTTAATCACTCAACATCTGACCTTTTAGCAACACTAAACACGTATAATACCAAAGCACTCTGGTGAGCGTTCTGCTTATCACAGAGAACAGCAACTCTAAGGATTTACATTACATGCCGATCGTGTATATGGGAACGACATTGCACTGACTAACTACTATTCTTTCTGGATGCCTTTTTTTTTCAGGCTATGCATCTAGCCAGAATACAGCACACACTAACGAAAATACGAACACATAGTTGTGCGTCCCCAGAGTCAAGCTCTCTTATTCTGTCGATATTTAAATCATTAAACGCTTGTTTCATGAGGGTATTTTTGATCCGTCGTTGCAGTACAAAAATGCACATTAAACTATGCACTAACACAGTGACACGGTCATAAAATAACAGAATTTTTTGAAAAAGTCATGATCTTTTAAAATCATCAACTCCTGCCTTCCGATTTGTCGCATCACATTACCGTTCGTCAACGGAAGCTCCTGTGCTTAACCAGTACCTCTGACTGCCCACGCTTGTTTTAACACCAGGCGTCTCCACTACGATTGCTACCCATTTTCAAGACAACAACAACTGTAGTTATGAGAAAGGGTAAATTTACATTAGTTGTCTGTGAAACCTTTTTCCGCGCCTTATTTATACTAATCTCAGAAAAGATTAATCAAACGGTTAAGAAATTCGTTCTGGCCTTCTCCCGTTGCTACATCAAGCAAGTTATTAAAGCTGTCTTTGTGAATTGCTTGTAGGATAACCTTCTTCCTCTTCTGATAGGTGCAATTTCTCTAAAACTTCATTTCCTTTTATCTTATGTATGCGCCATTTCGCCTGGAATGTTTCATTTGGCTTACATATTATTAATAATCACAAATAACATTAGTATTATGTAAAATATGACACCCGCAAACCTTTAGTGAAGTAATGTGACCAATATAAATTAAAATTTTCACTCTGATTTTTCATTGGCGTTGTGTGGACACTATAGCTAAAGAATTATCAGATGCAACTCAGCTAACAGACCAAGTTTTCAGTACACTCGTTTCAATTGATCAGTCGTGCTGCAAAAGAAGCTGAAGCAAAGACGCTTAACTGCGACACGTTTGTGAAAGGCCTGTAACAAATCTATTCTAAACTTCCATACAAGAAAGGCCTGTAACAAAACTATCATAAATTTCCTTGCATTTTCTAAAGCTTTGTATTACTCCATAAATAATTAATGTTGACAAATATTTTTGAAGCGTTCTTAGCTTATTCACTGGACAATGTCTGAATCTGGTAGGCTCTGCCTTCGTTGTGTTATGTGTGTCATGAAACTAAGTGAATACGTATTTGATGTGGAATGTTGTTTACTGGCTGTGACTTTCCATGAAGCACGTGCCAGATCCTTACTTCTCTACAACCGCATTAATTTCTAAAAACTGTGTCCTGAGACTATAATTAGGTTGAGTCGCGATAACGTAAATGATTACGAACAAAGTGAGCTCGAAATACATTCTGTACAGCAGCTGTGTTCTCTTCCTAAAACTATGCAGTTAAAAAATATATTTTACTAAGGAGTAAATACACCTTTTACGGGCATTTTATTGGTCGTCTACAATGTTTGGCTCACGTCGTGGACTTCTATGGCTAACTTAGTTACGAATTTGTCATTTAGTGGGCAAGGAAACCTATCTGTCAGCGAAAGACTGTCAAAATACTCTTCCGTGAAATCTGGGAAACGGTGTAGGTTGTTACTCACCTCTTGTTCTGAAAGACCGCCTGTCCTGGAGCTACTGGGATAATTTGGAATGACGGTGAACTGTTACCAAAGCTTGTTGTAACTGCGGAAACGAAAAGCTTACTCTGACACCATTGTTGGACTTGCCGCTCTTGAGTCGTGATCTGGCGCGTGATTGGAAACCAAGACATACATACGTAGTAAGCATGACGACTCTGAGTGTATGCACTGACATACATACGACTCTTTACCTCAGAGGCATTCATTAATTATCGGACACATTTTCAAGAGCGTTTTCAGGTTCTCAGCTGGAGAGGATGGATAGGTTTGCTAATACTGTTTTGGAAAATGGAGCAATGGCATGAACGAGGCACATTCTCTTAGAAAATATAAAAACTACTGAAAATCTCTCTTTATTAATCACGAAGTATGCTGATGCTGCAACCTTATAAGTGCTCTTAATTCGTACCTACTACCTACAGCGTACAGGTCAAATGAAGAATGGGATACAACTCGTCGGCTTGATTTTAATCACAGATATTAATCTCTTTGTTTTAGAGCCTTAGATAATAACTTGGTTATCTTCTGTGGCGGAGCGTAATAAATGTAAACAGAAACACATGAATGTGTTATTAAGCGACTGATACAGTGCACGCTTTTTGTCGCTTATGGTAATTTTGACTCATTTGTGTGCATGTTATGAATTATACCTTAGTCTGATAATGAGTCGTTCCAGTTGTTGTTTCCTCTGAAATTAATTCGTATCTTGTGCTATGTAGGTCAACTGAAGAATAGGAAACAAAGGGGCGTACATAACACTGGTATCCTGTACGTCAGGTGTACTGCGAAGGTCGTATCCTATTCTTCAGTTGACCTATATAGGTCATCTTAAGTACAGGACACAAACTTTCCATCTGTTGCTTCTTTTTGCCTTCGCTAGTAGTAGTATTCTATTCTTCAGTAGACCTAGATAGGTCGGCTGAAATACAGGACACACATTTTACTTTTTTCGCATTTTCCGCCCCCGCTAGTACTAATTTCCTATTCTTCAGTTGATACTAGTGCAAGCGAAGGGGAAAAAACCAACCTACGTAAAATCTGCATATACGTCAGCTGAGGCACTCCATGTTAAGATATTGCGTATGTTGCTTTTTATGCTTTCGCTAGCATTGGTGTACTATGATGGATAGGATACTAGGATTTTCTACTGAGAAAAAATTGATATACGTAACGTTACGTCCTAAATATGGACGTACGTGATATATGGCCACGATCTGTTTTCTCTGTACTACAATGGTATATTTCGCAACATTCGTCTATGTCTTTAAATCGTTGCAATGCATCGTCTGTGCTAACTTACGTCACTAGTCAAAGCCGATGGGCTGTACTGCATTCTTCAGTATCCTCCAGCGTAGTTACCTGAGAGAGTATAGTTGTTCTTCTGCTTCTATACGTCACTTATTAGGCAAATTGCCTGTTACGGTACTCCATCTCCTATATAGCATTCCTGCTCTTCTTACAGTGCATACCATGAGTCTTCTTCTCCCATAAAGTCTCCTCCCAAGGTCTACAAATTCCTTCCATTTCTTCCGGTTTCCTTCTGTACTTTCGTTTACCTTAGATATTTGTAAATCTTTCCTTATATTCTCATTTCTTTACGTTCTTGTCTTGTACATCTTTTCACTCTTCTCAGAAACCTCTCTCCCTGAGCCTGTACTATACTTTCTTGATACCTTGTTAACATCCATGCATCACTTTCGTAAGTAATGATTGTACTATTGTGGTTTTCTAAAAGTCACCAGGGTTCCTTTCCGGCCTTATCCTACTTTAATTATCATTCTTATTTATGCAATCGTTCCACTTATGAAGGTGAATTTATTTAATTATGGAACCACGCCATCGTTGCATTTGTACATATTTTAGTATACATTAAAGTGATTATAGCCGAAAGATCACAGGTTAATGTAAGCGCTAGATAAGCCATTGCAAATGAGAAATGCTGGTCCATTAGTAACCCGTGAAATTGGCAGGACGTTGAATGCAAGCACGAAAACGTGATTGCATTATGTTGTGCAGGTTCGGATGTCAGTTTTTAGGTTGGAGTTCCATGGCTGTTGTACTTGTTCGGTCAGTAAAGGCACGGTTCACGCTTGAGTTGTCGTCCGATAATGTCTCAAATGTTTAAGATTGGGGACAGATCTGGTGATCGAGCAGACCAAGACAGCACATCGACACTCTGTAGAGCATGTTGGGTTACAACAGCAGTATGTGGACGACCGTTATCCTGTTGCAAAACACCCTCTTGAATCCTGTTTATGAATTGCAGCACAACTTGTATAATTACCAGTCTGACGTTCACACTTGCAATCAGGGTGCGTGGCATACCCACGAAAGGCCCAAACCATAACTCCAGGTTTAAGTCCAGTGTGTGTAGGTAGCAGGCATTTTGGTTGCAGGCCCCCAGCTTAACACCTTTTAACCAACACACAGCCATCTCTGGGGTCCAGGCAGAACCAGCTTTTTGCTAAGAAAACTCAACTGACCTACACCCTGCCCTCCAACGAGCTCTCGCATGACACCACTGAAGTGTCGAGTGGCCGTGGTTTGCATTCAGTGGAAATCACGCTACACGGCCTCTGGCTCTGAGCTGTCCTTGAAGTAAACGATTTGTAACAGTTCGTGACGTCACTGTTTTGCCAACTGCTGCTGCACACGCAATAAGATGCGACAGAGCCGTACGCCGAACTGGATGGTCTTCCCTCTCGGTAACGTCGCGTGACGGTGCTGTGTCCGGTCTTCTTGTCACCACCGCTGCCGATAGTCACGTGCACTGGCTATATTCTTAACAAATCTTTCTTCAACATCACAGAGGGAACATTCAGCTTCATGTAGCCATATTACACAACCTCGTTCAAACTCAGTGAGCTGGTAAAGGCGTCTCTGTCACCTTAAAGTTATTCTTGACTAACATCAACTCACCACGTCCAATATCAAAGGTAACTAATGCTCGGGACCGTTAAAGCGAGTATTTAAAGCACATCTGATTTTCGTTCTTATTGTGGCGCTACTAGCTTCACGTTTACGCGACTTGTGCGAAATCTGAACAGGCATCATCTTTCAGACGTATAAAAAAAGCCTAGGAACTTTCGTTTATGTCGCACAAATCATTTTTCGTGTTGCGATTTTTTCCGTCAGTGTATTTCCGTGTTTGTGTACGGAATCTTAACAACCTGGGTGAGATGAGATGGATAACCTCGATCAGCCATTATATTCCCTAGTATTTCTCTGCCAATGTTATCAATTGCCACTTCAAAATCTATTATACTAACACTGCTTTCTCTGATGAATTCCCGACTCTTCTATATAAAATTTTTGATGTAAAAACATTGTCAGCTGTTGATCATGCCTTTCTAAAACTAAACTGTTCTCAGATATTAGTTCTTCACGACAGTTTTTAGTCCTGCGTTAAATAGTCTGTCATATAATTAATTTGGTGGCTCCAGGAAGTGTATACTTCTATAATGATTGCAGTTTTTTGCCAAACATCGTAGGTGTGGATATTAACTTTGCTTTCAAGCAGTATTTTCGTACTTTATTGCTTCTACATTTACTAAAATGTTAAGAACCCTTAGGTGAAGGAATAAACCCGTATATTTTCTCAGTTCCTTATTAATAGTGTCTCAACGAATGACTCTCCTATTCCTTGCAGATTTAGAACTTGCGTCAGTTCTCTCACACCAGAATCGTTAAAGCCTTTTGTATAGTTCGTACCCAATTCCTACATAGTTCTCTCCTGTTGAAGAGAGAACATTTATTAGCGTGCGAATACTTCCTATATTAACATTTTATAGATGGGCTGGTAATACGACGAAGCAACACAAGGACTTTAAAGTACAACGACTGTGAAACCATTTAGAACCCAGTTCTTGATGACATTTCCAATTTCAGGGTGAATGTTTTCGTATTTTATGCAAACCACTGTGTGTAAACTTGCTATTACTCATTAATTGCGAGACAGGGCACAATGTGCATTCGGTTAGCCAGGGTATAGTGTCTCTCCCAAAGGTCGTCACATTTTCTCTAGTCTCCAAAGGACGTTTCCATGTTCGTTTTTGAAGTGTTTAGCTGGAGTCAACCCAAAAAATCGTACTCAACACGTCCTTCTTCAGACATTCAGAACACGTGGGTTGGTTGCACATTACAGACAAAATGAATTTTGAAATTAGAATGTAACTTGCGCAGTCGATACAGCGGTCCCAGATTAATCTAGCACGATATTCATTTTAGTAATATGCTTTAACAGGGACAGTAAGTGTCAAAGACTAACCGGTATAAATCAAATATCGCACTAGACTAATCTGGGACCGCTCTATTGAATTGACACACAGAATTTCGCTTTTAAAAATCATTTCTGAGAAAGCAAACCGAAGCCGTACAGCTACGTTGGGCGTCCCATGAAACACATGATGAGTACTACTTTTCTGGGCTGACTCCAGCTGCACAATTCAAAACGAAATTATAAATATTTGCCGAAAGATCAGCGACTCTTAGAAGAGACACCCTGCATATATTGCGCTCTTTTATCGGAGAATAGCGTAGCTTGTCTTGCAGTGAAACAAGCTTGTGGCTTCTATTCTGATTGCCGTTGTGCTTCATCCAGAAACACATTCACATGATTCTGTACAATGCAGCATGCAGAAGTTACACCACTCAGACAGTTCACGTACACGGAAAACCGAGAATTCTTTGATGTCCAGCATAAATTGACATGCTAGTTACTAATTATTTTGCACAACGTTGGGGACCAGTAATTAAGTGACATCAGTAATTAACAGTAAATAAAAAGCAAATGGTTATGGGATTAACGGAATTATATGCGAATGGGACACATTGTTTGAATTTATAAAACAAGAAATGACTGCTTTTATTTCAGTACATTTCGCACATGAGACAAAACCAAAGACATTACAGGTGTCAGGGCCGATTTCGCTGGGCGTGGGTATGACTCAGTCCGGATTGAATAACCTCATCATTCTTCACAGTCATTTGTCATGTGATGATGACGGCCGCCTACGCTGAGTCGGTAAGGTGCATCGCCTCGAGGCGGTGGCGGTCTGTCGGCAGCTCTCATCTGCGACCCGTGGCTTTATAACGAGACCCAGATAAGGCCTCCGCGTTGTTGATTTGCCTTTCTGTAGTAGAAACAACGATATGGTTCCGGGAGCCGGTTGTAGGTGACGGACGGAAGACACTCTGAAGTAGGCTGTTTAGGTTTTTATATTGGTAACGCCACGTAGCGCTCTGTATGAAAATCACTGGCTGTGCTGTGTGCAGTCTGTGCCTCGTTTGCATTCTTGTTTGCTATTGTAGTGTTGGGCAGTTGGCTGTTAACAGCGCATAGTGTTGCGCAGTTGGAGGTGAGCCCCCAGCAGTGGTGGATGTGGGGAGAGAGATGGTGGAGTTTTGAGAGTGGAGGATCTGGACGTGTGTCCATCAGAGACAGTAAATTTGTAAGACTGGATGTCATGAACTGATATATATATATATATATATATATATATATATATATATATATATATATAATTACTTTTGAACACTAGTAAGGTAAATACATTGTTTATTGTCTATCAAAATCTCTCATTTGCTAACTACGCTTATCAGTAGTTAGTGCCTTCAGTACTTACAATCTTTTATTTAGCTGGCAGTATAGGTGCTCGCTGTATTGCAGCAGTTCGAGTAACGAAGATTTTTGTGTGGTAAGAGTTCATGAAAGGTATAGGCTATTTATAGTCAGGGCCATTATTTTGTAGGGATTACTGAAAGTCAGATTGCGTTGCGCTAAAAATATTGTGTGTCACTTTAGTGAATGTCTGTGTATGTTCAGTTTTGCTCAGCTGTTTGAAAATCCAATAATGTAAAATGTTTATTGGCACAGTAATTCAATAATTTTTCTAAGGAGACGTTTCATATGGCGACCCTGCCAGGATTCGAACTTGGAATCTTCTGATTTTTTCTTGTAGTTTGTGTAATTAGTGTAGCTATTGTTTATTGCTAGTGCGTAATTGTAGAGAGAATCTTCTTTGTAGTTGTAGTTTTCATTGTTGTACAGTAAAACATTTTTGGCATGCATGTAGATTTGCACCAAGTATTTTGCAGCTGTGCTTGCAATTAACTAGATATTAATTTCAGTGCTATGTTAATGTGTTTTCTTATTTTATTCTTCCAATTGTGCTTTTCTGTGTTATCGTGTGAAACATTGTAACAATTATGGCGTGTGAAAAACGAAATACTAGGCTCCAAAGTAAAGTGAGAAATGACAGTGAAAACGATAGCAGTGTATCAGCACCACTGTGTAATGAATTAACTAATGTTCAACATAGTATTTTGATAATTGTGCATAGGGAAATGGAGTGGGCTTTGCTCATTTAGATATACTGCTGCTTGCTTTGCCAATTTGCATTTTTTTGCCATTGCTGTTTGTGTTAATTGTTTTCTACTGCTTAATTGCCTCATCCCTTAGTATAGCATCTGAGCTAAGTAGATTTAAGTTAGCTTAAGAGGGGGTAGACTATATAGGAGAGTGAGTTGTGAGGAATCGTAAGAAATGCATTGACAAGGTATTTAAAAAAAAGTGAATTAAGAGGAAACATCTATGAATTGAAGTTTTGGGTTGGACTGCAGTACCAAATGTCACTGAAAACAAACCCTGACTTGTACTGTGTGTTATTCCGCTATGTGTCTGTGTACCTTGTGTATTTGTGTTCTTCCTGTCTTTATGTGTTTATCTGATAAGACTTATGTTGTAGAATTTTTCTGATACTCAGCTAAAATCACTATGATGAGGAATACTGTTATCCTCAAACATAATTGGCATTTATAATATGTTATTTACTTTGCTGGCCGTCTCTACAAGGACTGCAGTGGATCTGCACCTGTGATGGCCCACGAATACCATTATCTCTACAAGGACTGCAGTGGGTCTGCACCTCTGGTGGCCCAACAATGCCGTAATCTCTATCAGGACTACAGTGGGTTGCTCTGTGATGACCTACCTACCAATATTCTTCAAAACTTCGACTGACTTTGCTGTGGGTTTGCTCTGTTGTGGACCATTACCTGTCTGCATGTCAAGAGTCAGCATTATTTTTCTGTTGGAAGGACAACACTACTTCTTCAAGACTGCTTGGAAATCCACTACTTCCACGTGCGTTTTCTTTTACTGCTCAGGCTTTGTGCATAAAATTGTAATTAATACTGTGATGAATGATCAGGACTGTCTTTATTGACTGTGAGAAAATTTTAGCTTTTGACCAACATTGTATCAATACGTGTGTGCATTTGATATCTTTATTATTGTAATTATGGAATATTTTATCAAATCATTATTGGCCACTGCCCAAAACAATTAGTAAAATTTTTTGTGCAGAGCATGGGGGCTATGTAAGTAGGCTGTTTAGGTTTTTATATTGGTAACGCCAAGTAGAGCTCTGTATGAAAATCACTGGCTGTGCTGTGTGCTGTCTGTGGCTGGTTTGCATTGTTGTTTGATATGGTAGTGTTGGGCAGCTGGCTGCTAACAGCGCGTAGCGTTGTGCAGTTGGAGGTGAGCCGCCAGCAGTGGTGGGTGTGGGGAGAGAAATGGCGGAGTTTTGAGAGTGGAGGATCCACCACTGCTGGCGGCTCACCCCCAACTATATATATATATATATATATATATATATATATATATATATATATATATATATAATGACTTTTGAACACTAGTAAGGTAAATACATTGTTTGTTCTCTATCAAGATCTTTCATTTTCTAACTATGCCTATCAGTAGTTAGTGACTTCAGCAGTTTGAATCTTTTATTTAGCTGGCAGTATTGGCGCTCGCTGTATTGCAGTAGTTCGAGTAACGAAGATTTTTGTGAGGTACGAATTCATGAAAGGTATAGGTTATTGTTAGTCAGGGCCATTCTTTTGTAGGGATTACTGAAAGTCAGACTGCGTTGCGCTAAAAATATTGTGTGTCACTTTAGTGAATGTCTGTGTACGTTCAGTTTTGCTCAGCTGTTTGAAAATCCAATAATGTAAGATGTTTATCAGCACAGTTATTCAATAATTTTTCTAAGGAGACGTTTCAACTCCTCTTGTTTTTGGCCTGTTACGCCGACTAACGTCTCCGCATTTCATCACACTCTAAGTTTCGTCCAAGAACCTTCTGGTTCGTGATTTACAAACAACCTCCTTCCCCTACAGAAAATATTTTTTTAAAATAATTATGACTTCTTTCGCAGTTCTTTAATTTCACAATCCTCCCTGTGCGAATTCTTGGCGCTTTGTGTCTCCGATTTGTCGTAGCGTCTGTAGGGGTCCCTATCTGCAAGTTTCGCACTGTCCTCCAGGTTCTTCGCAAGGTGTCCTTCCCCAAGCGAGGCACGGGCATCTTCTGGGCTACCCCTGCGTGTTATCAGAATGCGTCTCTGGCGCTCGTTCATTGGGATACAAATTCCCAGTCGTGCTGGGCCGCTGGCGCTGTGAGTCGGCAAAAGTGGTCACCAGCGGATGTATCACACACATAATTGCGATGTGCAATCTTAAAACGAAATTGGCTCATACTGGGGTATTCCAACTGCGGCACAGTCATACAGCTGTAATTTTCCTTAGCCTCAGTTTCACATAAATGTGGAGTGGTGGACCCTTGTGCTGATTAAAAGTGAACCAGTCATCTCGTTAGACTTACATGATTACTCAGAATTAGGTCTATACTGCGAGAATATGTATTTGACCCTTTCCGTTGTAAAAATAAGTATTGCATGACTAGGGCCTCCCGAGCCGGCTGTGTTGGCCGAGCGGTTCTAGGCACTTCAGTCCGGAACCGCAGGACCGCTACGGTCGCAGGTTCGAATCCTGCCTCGGGCCTGGATGTGTGTGATATCCTTAGGTTACTTAGGTTTAAGTAGTTCTAAGTTCTAGGGGACTGATGACCTCAGATGTTAAGTCCCATAGTGCTCAAAGCCATTTGAACTAGGGTCTCCCGTCAGGTAGACCGTTCGCCGGGTGCAAGTCTTCCCATTTGACGCTACTTCGTCAACTTCCGCACCGATGGGAATGGAATGAGAATTATTAGGACAACACAATACCCAGTCCCAGAAAGGAGAAAATCTCCGACCCAGCCGGGAATCGAACCTGGGCCCTTAGGATTGACATTCTCTCGCGCTGACCACTCAGCTACCGGGACCGGACACATTCCTTGTCATATCAAGTTTATGCATCTCGGTACTGTGTCTACACTCTTCAGTAAGTTACCTCTTATTGTTAGCACTTTCCTTGTATTTATTTTTCGAAACCAGTACAAGTTCCTCTTCTTTTAGCTCAGACGGCTATAATGCATATTGTTCTCATCTGTCAGTCGTTTGCAGCTTTGCAGGCTCCTCGTACCTAAGTGTCCCGGTTTCACAGTGGTCCTCGAACTGCCCCAGCTGATATCCTGTACTGAGTACCGGCGATACTGGTTATTTAATGAGACATTTCCTGAAGATGATCTAGTAGGCCGAAAACTAATTCGAAACAAACAAAAATCAGTAGAACAAAAAAGGTGTACTTGTTATTCAACTTTAAATCTGGAAGCAGTTTTCGGCACTATTTCAGACAGTGGTTAAGATACCGACAGAACAGTTGTTTTTTTGACGACACGTTATTTAGCAAGCTTGTTGGATGCCTTGTTTTAAATAGTTTATTTTTTTCATCGAATGTCTTGATGTTTGTTACGCAAATACCGGTACAGCACGACGGCAAATGATTCTTTACATTTCGTACCTACCTGTGCTCTCGAATCCACTGAAACGTACTAGATCGATGAAAGAGAAGGAGCATATAGGGCGTGTCTTTAGTGGAACCCACCTACGTAGATTTTGTACTTTAGGTTCACAATGCCGAAGTACTGTTTGGCACTGACAGCCCTCAGAATGGACTGACACATCTACAATGGACATTAAAAGTTAACGAATAATCAACATTGAAGCTAGTAAGCTCTGTATTCGAGTGCACAATAGTTATGGATGAAAGATGATAAAGCGAGTGTGAAATGAATTTATTTTTTCGTACTTGTATAATATTTATTTAAAGAGAGCCATAAAGTTAAAGAAACATCAAACAAGAATTATTTTCTACCCATCGTTCCACTGATGACCTGGGTGGACGACCTGCCATTACAGATGGCGGGTGATATATAGAATTCCGTGAACATACACATGCGTTATTCAGCCGACTGGACACGTTACTTTAACTGGGTGCTCACTGATTAACGGCACTGCTGAGATCCTATCCCCAACCACAGTTTTGTGGCACTGGCGTTTAAGGAAGCGATGGAAATACGTCAGGCGGACAGCTTAATTATCAGTGGGGCCTCTCATTTAAACAGTTCCTTGAACCCACTAATAATTATTTCTGCTCTTATAGGAAAATTCTGTTACGAGTTTTCTCTGTTACACGTCCCACCCATATTAACAACGATCCCCTTGGGTATTGATCGTTGCCGTTTCTACCGAGAAAATCTGTGATGGTCGCATGTGGCGCTAGTTTAATTTAATCTGTGACACATTCCGTTCTAGTATTAGTAACGACGTGATCGATTACTGACACTGAGTTTTACGTTACGCTTGTTGCACTGTTGACCAACTGAGACACGACGAAAATGTATAGAATGTTTTAGGCACTATTATTGGTTTTATTCACGATATTTGTCTTTATAATGATGTCTCCACACAAAATCATGTTATTCCTGGGCATTCAACCTTTGTCCAGACACGCAATAAATTTGCTGAGAAAGTGACTGCGCTAACACTATGTGTTCCATACCCAGCCTGCCGCTGTGGCCGAGCGGTTCTAGGCGCTTCAGTCCGGAATCGCGCGACTGCTACGGTCGCAGGTTCGACTCCTGCCTCGGGCATGGATGTGTGTGATGTCCCTAGGTTAGTTAGGTTTAAGTAGTTCTAAGTTCTAGGGGACTGATGACCTCAGATGTTAAGTCCCATAGTGCTCAGAGCCATTTTTGAACCATACCCAGAGTGAACCATTTTTCGTTTTATTTAACTGGCAATATCTATTATTCAGTAACTCGTGTTTCAAAACGGCTCTCGACACTACGCTCTTAATGTCACAGCTGGGTTTAAATTGTGCTCCCTTTTCTGTATACCGCGTGGTTCTAAATAATTTTTCCCTGTTTAACACTTTATAACACGGAAACTAATAACCTTACGAGTACCAAATTTGGTAGCGTTAATGTCCGGAGAATGGGGTGCATGTTTTCCATGCGTCACAGTGCCACTTTCCAGTTCCAACTATGGCCACCAGGTGCCGTGATCAGTCATCGTGATTCATAGTCTCTCACACCTGACCAGTCGCAGTGCACTTGTTGACAAGCCAACAAGGGCTTGGACAAAAAGAGCAGGGAATTATTGGTGAAGCTCTATTATCAAAACAGCAGTGATGCTAGAGCTACACTTCGAGAATGTCGCCTGCTGAAAAGATTACGGAAGGGTCCTCCTTCTCCACCTGCTGTGCAGAGCATGATAAAGAAGTTCGAATCAACTGGAGAAGTGGGCGTCGCTTCGGGAAGAGGACGACGACCGGTTGCGTCACAGGTGGTTGATGAAATCACTGTTGTTACGGCAGACAACGCTGCGCGCAATTCCCGATCGTCAGGCAGTTAGCGTGCTGTGTCAAAACAGCTGAACATCCCGTGGTGCACTGTATGGAAGGTGCTTCAAACCATTCTCAGAGGGTGTTGATTTCGCTCTCCATTTTCTCGCAAGGACTGAAGTTGACAAGGGCTGGCCCTTGACCATGCTATGGACAGACGAAGCTCATTTTTCTCTGACGGGTGAGCAGTGTGGCGATCTCCACTTCCAGTCACTGTGCATGAAGTTCCTCTGTGTGATGAACGTATCACAGTATTGGTATGGCTTCACGGCTGCGTTCATCATTGGCTCATACTCTTTTGAACAGGTTGGCGTTCAAGGACCAAAGACGTGCAGTGTGACTGGCCAGCGTTACTGTGATATGCTACGCCAGCACGTCATAGGCGCCCTACAGGAGAGAGACGCATTGAAGTTTTCGTGCAAGATAGGCCCCACCGCAAATCGCTCGTGAAGTTAACTTGCTTTTCGCTAAAACATTTGGAAACAATCGAATTATCAACCGATCGTTTCATATGCTTGGTCAGCACGATTACCTGATCTCACTCCTTGTGAGTTCTGGCTATGGGGCTACCCTATGGACAGGTTTTACCAGTGAAACGTGCCCACATGTGCAGATCTGAAGCGCAGCATATCAAGAGAGGTAACCAGCATACATATGGGCAAGCTTGGCTCTGCTGTGCAGAAAGCAATCCAGCGCTTTCAGGCTCTTTTAGACACTGATGGGCGCCACATTGAGCCCCTTTTGTAGCAGTAATAATAGCGGCACGTAATGGTACGATGTACCGTAGGAACACATTAAAATGTTTCAGTTGAACTGATTTTCCATTATTTCCCTTCCACGTGTCCTTGACATTAATGCTACCAAATTCAGTACTCGTATGGTAATTACTGTTCGTGTTATGACGTGTTGTAGCCTGTCCCCGATGTTATTCAATCTGTACACTGTGCAAGCAGTAAAGCAAATGAAAAGAAAATTTTGAGTAAGAATTAAAATTCATGGAGAAGAAATAAAAACTTCGAGGTTTGCCCATGACATTGTAATTCTGTCAGACAGCATAGGGCCTCAAAGCGCAGTTGGACGGAATGGACAGTGTCTTGAAAGGAGGATATAAGATGAACATCAAAAAAAGCAAAACGAAGATAATGGAATGTAATCGAATTAAATCAGGTGATTGAGAGAGTTAGATTGGGAAGTGAGGCACTTACGGTAGTAGATGAGTTTCGCTATTTGGGGAGCAAAATAACTGATGATGGTCGAAGTAGAGGAGATATAAAATGTAGACTGGCAATGGCAAGGAAAGCGTTTCCGAAGAAGAGAAATTTGTTAATATTGAGTATAGATTTAAGTGCCAGGACGTCCTTCCTGAAAGTATTTGTATGAAGTGTAGCCATGTATGGAAGTGAAAGATGGACGATCAATAGTTTAGACAAGAAGTGAATAAGAGCTTTCGAAATGTGGTGCTACAAAAGATTGCTGAAGATTAGATGGGTAGATCACGCAGCTAATGTGGAGGTACTGAATAGAATTGGGGAGAAGAGAAATCTGTCACACAACTTGACTAGAAGAAGGGACCGGTTGGTAGGACATGTTCTGAGGCATCAAGGGATCACCAGTTTAGTATTTGAAGGCAGCATGGAGGGTAAACATCGTAGAGGGAGACAAAGAGATGAATACACTACGCAGACTCAGAAGGATGTAGGTTGCAGTAGTTACTCGGAGATGAAGAGGCTTTCACAGGATGGAGTAGAATGGAGAGCTGCATCCAACCAGTATCAGGACTCAAGTCCACAACAACAACACAACGTGTTAAATAGGGAAAGTTTAATTACATCCACCCGATACACAAATAATCACAAATTCAATCTCAAACTTCGTCTGAACAGGCCTTAGAAGTACCCAACGGTACCGACCGGCCTCCGTATCATCTTCAACCGCTAGGCGATCTCAGGATGTGGATATGGAGGAATGTATGTTCAGTACACTGCTCTCCCTGCTGTTGTCAGTTTTCGTGACCAGAGCCGCTACTTCTGAATCAAGTAGCTCCACAGTTGGCTTCACAAGGGTTGCTTCAGCAGTGCCTTGTTGACATCTGTGGTCTACACCCCACTTGAACCCTGCCAGCAGCTCTTACCATCTGAAATTGGGACTCATCTGACCAGGTGATGGCTTTCCAGTGTTATGCTGTTCAACAGATATCGTCACATGCCAATGAGAGTTGCAGCAGGCGGGCAATGTCATGCTATTACCAAAGGCAGTCGCGTCGGTCACCCGCCGCCGTAGTCCATTAACGCCAAATTTCGCCTTTCTCTACTAACAGATACGTTCGTCGCACGTCCTTCGTGTAGTTATTTCATGCAGTGTTGCTTGTCTGTTAGCACTGGTAACTCTAAGTATACGCCACTGCTCTCGGTCGTTAAGGCAAGGACTTCGGCTACTGCCTTCTCCCGGGTGAGGGATAACGTCTGAGATGTGGTACCTCGGCACACTTTTGACACCGTGCATCCCAGAATAATTGAATTCCCTAACGATTTCCGAAACAGAACGTCACATGTGTCTAGCTCCAACTACCATCTCGCCTCCAAAGTCTGTTACTTCCCGTCGTGCGGGGATAATCACTCCGGAAACCTCTGCACATGCATCACTTGAGTACAAATGACAGTTCCGCCACTACACTGCCCTCTCGTATCAAGTGTATGCGATGCTGCTGCCTTCTGTATAAGTGCAAATTACTAGTCCATAACTTTGCTTCATACAATCCCATGTCTTTTGTCACCTAAGTGTTTGTAAACAAAAAAATCGTTTTCCGCAATTTCTTCGTAAGTTTGGATGCCATATGACAGAAGAATAAATTAACGTTTTAGTATGATGGTTGGGCATGTTTAAAAAATACCAAGGACTGATTTCTGTGGTAGTTGACGGAACTGTGAAAGGTATAGACAGAGAGTTGGAAAATGTTCAACACAGAATTGAGGATGTTGCGTGCAAGAATGACTCCGAGAAAATCTTCAGTCTTGAAGGTCTTCTCACTACGGCACTTTGGGAGATAAGTCTAAACATTACGTGAAATGTGTTTGCAATTGCGAATATGAGCCCATCAGCTGTATAAGGGACTGCCAGCAATGAAAATTTGTGGCGGACTGGCAGTCGAACCCGGATATTCCACTTTACGCGAGTGGTCGCCTTATCCGCTTCGGCCGTCCGTGGGCCAGACCTAAACTTCCGTACGTCGTCTATCCTGCGTCACAGCCTGTACTCGTACACACACGCTGTTAATTCATGTACAGGGGACGACATTTTAATTGAAAGTCACTGCCTTTAATCGTCAGATATACACGATACTGCAGTGCCTATGTTCTTAATAACACAAGCTCTGCAGTATCGTAAAATGATATCTAAGGGACTCTAATCATAGATAAAATATTTCTTGTTGTTGTGGTCTTCAGTGCAGAGACTGGATTGATGCAGCTCTCCATGCTACTCTAACCTGCGCAAGTTTCTTCATCTCCCAGTACCTACTGCAGCCTACATCCTTCTGAATCTGTTTAGTGTATTCATCTCTTGGTCTCCCTCTACGATTTTTAACCTCTACGCTGCCGTCCAATACTACATTGGTGATCCCTTGATACCTTAGAATATACCCCACCAACCGATCCCTTCTTGTAGTCAAGTTGTGTCACAAATTTCTCTTCTCTCCAATTCTATTCAATACCTGCTCATTAGTTACGTGATCCACCCATCTAATCTTCAGCATTATTCTGTAGCACCACATTTAGAAACCTTCTATTCTCTTCTTGTCCAAACTACTTATCGTCCATGTTTCCATACATGGCTACACTCCATACTAATACTTTCAGAAATCACTTCCTGACACTTAAATCTATATTCGATGTTAACAAATTTCTCTTCTTCAGAAATGCTTCCCTTGCCGTTGCCAGTGTACATTTTATATCCTCTCTAATTCGACCATGATCAGTTATTTTGCTCACCAAATAGCAATACTTATTTACTACTTTAGGCTGCTCATTTCCTAATCTAATTCCCGCAGCATCACCCGTTTTAATCCGACTACATTCCATTATTCTCGTTTTGCTTTTGTTGTTGTTTATCTTATATCCTCCTTTCAAGACCATCTCCATTCCCTTCAGCTGCTCTTCCAGGTCCTTTGGTGTCTCTGACAGAACTACAATGTCATCGGCGAACCTCAAAGTTTTTTTTCTTCTCCATGGATTTTCATTCCTACTCCAAATTTTTCTTTTGTTTCCTCTACTGTTTGCTCAATATACAGATTGAATAACATCGGGGAGAGGCTACAACCCTGTCTCACACCCTTCCCAACCACTCCTTCCCTTTCATGTCCCTCGACTCTTATAACTGCAATCTGGTTTCTGTACAAATTGTAAATAGCCTTTCGCTCCCTGTATTTTACCCCTGCCACCTTCAGAATTTGAAAGAGGGTATTCGAGTCAATTATTTAGCTAGCCTGCAATGCTGCAAGACTCATCCTTAAGGGGTTTTTGAGTGTAGGTAAAAGAATGTGGACTAGGAACAAAGTGATGGAAGTTGCTGCAACACAGACACACATACACGCACGTACTCGGAGTGGGTGAGAGAGTGGTCCGGGGGGGGGAGGAGGAGGAGTGGGAGGGAATGGACGGCGGCTATTGCCCCACACACCCACACAGCGCAGGGCAGGCGGCGGCGCCCTTTGATGTCGCGCCCCGTCGCCCTCAGGCGGTGCTGCCAAGCTACAGCGCCGCGCGCCATGCCGCTCTGCTACCACTTGAGGCCGGCCGCTGAGTAATGTCGGCTAATTGCGGCGGATGCTTCTGTCGCACCGAGCCGCAGGTGGGCGGCGCTCCCGCACGTCGCTGCCCACACTGGCTGGTCGCCAAGACGACGCCGGCCACGAGGGGGCAGCGCTGGCGCCTGGAACGCTAACAAGCAGTCTGCTACGTCACAGCTGCAGCTGCCCAGCAGGTGTTTCTTCCAAACTACTTGACTGGCATCCGCTTTGTTCTCACGAAAACAAACACATATATCTCTCTTATTTCCAAATCTTTATTAACGCATACTGTCGAAAAATGTGATTCTGTGCTTCAGCAAATCTTAATCAGCAGTTCATTACAAGTTACTGGATTAAATGAAAATGTTGTGTGTAAGTCTTAAACTGATGTATAGCAAATTGATGTACAGCAAAATGATTACTGACGTGAACTGGTAGATGTAAATCTGATGCATATGACTCCATCAATGTTGGAACACGTGGCACAATACTGACATTAGGACTTATTTTAGAAGAAAGATTAAGGAAAGGCAAATCTACGTTTCTGGCATTTGTAGACTTAGAAAAAGCTTTTGACAATGTTGACTGGAATACTTTCTTTCCAATTCTGAAGGTGGCAGGGGTAAAATACAGGGAGCGAAAGGCTATTTACAATTTGTACAGAAACCAGATGGCAGGTATAAGAGTCGAGGGGCATGAAAGGGAAGCTGTGGTTGGGAAGGGAGTGAGATAGGGTTGTAGCCCATCCCCGATGTTATTCAATCTGTATATTGAGCAAACAGTAAAGGAAACAAGAGAAAAATTCGGAGTACGGATTAAAATCCGTGGAGAAGAAATAAAAACTTTGAGGTTCACCGATGGCATTGTAATTCTGTCAGAGGCAGCAAAGGGCTTGGAAGAGCAGTTGAAAGGAATGGACAGTGTCTTGAAAGGAGGATATAAGGTGAACATTAACAAAAGCAAAACGAGGATATACTAATGTAGTCGAATTAAGTCGTGTGACGCTGAGGGAATTAGATTAGGAAATGAGACACTTAAAGTAGTAAAGGAGTTTTGCTATTTGGGGAGCGAAATAACTGATGATGGTCTAAGTGGAGAGGGTACAATATGTATACTGGCAATGGCAAGGAAAACGTTTCTGAAGAAGAGAAATTTGTTAACATGGACTATAGATTTAAGTGTCAGGAAGTCGTTTCTGTAAATATTTGCATGGAGTGTAGCCTGAGACATGGGCGGCAAATAGTTTGGAGAAGAAGAGAACTTCTTTTATCTTCTTTCGAAATGTGGTGCTACAGAAGAATGCTGAAGATTAGATGGGTAGATCACATAACTAATGAGGAGGTATGAATAGAATTGGGGAGAAGAGGAGTTTGTGGCACAACTTGACAAGAAGAAGGGACAGGTTGGTAGGCCATGTTCTGAGGCATCAAGGGATCACAAATTTAGCAATGGAGGGCAGCGTGGAGGGTAAAAATCGTAGAGGGAGACCAAGAGATGAATACACTAAACGGATTCAGAAGGATGTAGGTTGCAGTAAGCACTGGGAGATGAAGAAGCTTGCACAGTATAGAGTAGCATGGAGAGCTGCATCAAACTAGTCTCAGGACTGAAGACCACAACAATAACAACATGTCTCCATCGACTGACAGACTCTTGTTAAGATCCTGAAGAACAGAGGACTAGATAAACTCATAAAAGAAATTCTGACAGACACAAAAGCAAGGGTGAAATTCAGAGGAGCACTGCCAGAAGAATTTGAGATCAAGACTGGTGTTAAACACGGAGATGGATTGTCACCATTGTTGTTCAATATATGACTGGACGAAGTGATGAGGAGAGCAATAAAAGAGTAAATGGGAATACCAAAGACCCATATGGGGGACAAAAAGGACAACAGGACTCAAGTGGAATGTCTAGCCATTGCAAATGGCATAGCGATAGTAAGTTAGACGGAAGAAGACGCACAGGCACAATTCGACAACTTAAGAAAGGTAGCCAGAAAGATGCGACTGAGGATCGTCTGTAACAAGACACAGACGTTAAATGCCACTGCGGACTGGGAAACACCGGAAGGCACTGTGCAAATGGTGGACAAATTTAAATACGTGGGAGAATTTATAACAGGAAGGAACAGGAGCAAGGAGGGAATAACAGAGAAGATAAAGAAGATGAGGTCAGCCTTCTGCATGACGAGAGACGTATACAATAAAATGACTGTGAGGAATGCAGCATTATATGCTGCTGAGACGATGATACTAGGAAGAAATGGGGCGGAACAACTAGAGAAAAAAGAGAAAAATACTGAGAAAAATACCAGGTCCCAAAAGAGGTGGAGAGAGGTGGATGCGAAGACCTAGGGAAGAACTGTACCGGAGCATGGGAACAATATCCGGGGAAATCAGACACAAAAGGGCAAGATTTGCTGGACATGTATGGACTGAATGACGAAGAGAGTGTGGGATAGAACAGGGAGGACAAGAGGATAGACAGGAACCAAGTGGGTGTTTGAAATTCGCAAGGACTGGTTGGAATTGGGGATCAAGGTCGAAGGATAGGAAAATTGGAGGAACAAATATAGACCGAGATCAATGACAGAGAAGAATACAGGAAAAGATTAGAGTGTCATCACTGGAGCCGACAGGAGAAACGGAAACTGAAGATCTCGAAAGAAGAGCGGGAGAGAAAAAGAGAAAGAATGAATTGTTTCTGGGAGAAGAAGAGGAAAATGAAGTCCACGAACGCGCTACCCGTGGTCCTACAGAGGCCATAACGCAAGAAGAAGAAGAAGAAGATGCAGTTTTGCTAAAATGTGGTAATAGATTCGATATTTTGTTTTGTGTGGCGACAGTGTCCTCAGCACGTCGTATAAATTAAAACACCTTTTTCTTACTTTAGTCTACATTTATTTGTGTTCGAGACTCGTTTCAGCTTTTACAATGAGGCGTCGCCAGTGGATTAAATGTGGAACGTCATGTTGAAGTCAAACGGTTTCTCATCTGCTCTGATTCGCTTAGTGCCTTACAATCGCTACAGTATCTGTACCCAGCTGTGAAGTTGGCCCAGCCGACATATGACCAACTATACGTTCTACAACGGCAGGAAAAGCAGGTGTCATTCTGCCGGATGGCAGGACATGTGGGAATAAAGGCCTTTCGGGCTGCCAAGGAGGCCTGCAAAGGACAGGATGTGGCTCAGTATCCAGCTATCCTGCAGGTTGTGTTTCTGCTCTGCACAGGAAGATAATGCAGTTGTGGGATGAGGAATGGCAGACGGTAACAGACAATAAGCTGCGATTGGTGAAGTCAAATAGCGGCCGCAAAGTTCCTCCTGCCGGTTGCTCATTCGGGATGAAGTGGCCCTCACACTTCTTAGCATTGGGCGTTGCTCTCTTACATATGGCCTCTTACTACGGCGCAAGGTGCCCCGTTTTGCGACGCATGTGGCGTGTACATCTCTGTGCGCCACATTTTAACAGAGTGCATTTTATACCGTGATGTGATGAAAGGGCAGAAGCAATTATCGATGGTGATCTGCCCTCTATTTTAGCTAATGATCAGCCGAGTGTGACTACAGTTTTAAAGTTTTGTGAGGTATCCTGAATGCGGCCTAAGGTTTTAGGCTGGAGATTTTAGTGTGTTGCAGAGTGGTTGGCTCATCCTTTTTTCATGCTTGCGATCAGTCAGCCACTTCCATCTGCTACGTTGTTTTAACTCCTTCTACCACTTTCATCCTATTTGGTTGATCACATCGTGTTTTTCAATTTGTGTCGTTAAATTCGGTCTATTGCCACAATAAATTAATCAGTATAGTATAAAGTTTTGTCCATTTAACCCTAGTAACAGCAACGAATTTTCCATAACGCAAATTACCAAAGGGGGGCGGGGAATGGAGGTTTCCGAAAAGAAATGAAAAAAAAAAACAAAATTCGTTAACTGTTGTTGACTTATATTAACAACATACTTCTTAAATAGATACTAATTTGTAAGTAGGTTTCAGAACCTAAAAGTGTATTTTAGCACACTCTTACCAATATCAACCAGCTTCGGTTAAGTTTACTACCAATAGGTAGTTACTTTATACCCACCCTAAAATAGTTTATAATATGATAATTTTGTTTATTTTTCTTGATTTTTACGCACAACATACGTATTAAAGAGATATTAATGTTTAAGTAAGGTGTCTAAACTAAAAATGTTGAATATAACATTCATTGGGAAAAGTGACATCTGCTACTAGGGCTTAAATTTTTGGGTTAGGTTTAACTGAAAAATTGTCGGATCTCATAGAAGAAACCGTTAAAACAATAAACATTTTTTTCGAAATTTTAACATGGAGAGTAACTGACTAGACTGCGATGTTTTCAAAAGACGAGCATGAAGTAACCCCCACCCCCTCGTGGTATTGCATGAGTCAATCAAATCTGAAGATGGTCATTATGGCCTGAAATCGTTAGCCTGAAAACAATCTAATGTGGTATTAGACTGGAGTTAAACATAGAAATTCTATACTTCCTGGATAACAGTTTTTTGTGCGACTATGTTGTAAACTCCCAACAGTTTCATTTCGTAACCTCGCAATAATAATGTGTCTAACCTCTCAATAAAAATGTGACTCAAATATAACCTTTCAGTAATTAACTGACTGTGAATCTAAAGTGGAAAATCTAAACGTCAGCAATGCTGCTTCATGGGCCTGAAAAGTCGTTCTGAATAAACTGAAAATTCTTAACTGAATTAAGTCGCGTGATAACGCGTATATATCTGCTCCTATAAGAAATTTTTCTGGCACAGTCCAGTGCGGTTCTCGCCACTAGATTTTGTTATGTATAAAAAAAACTGATTTTTCTTTACGATAATTGGCGTGACTATGGATAGGAGGTAATTAGTAAAAACTTTAAATTCAGATGAATGACTGCCAAAAGTTATCTTTATAAGAAAGATTATTATTGAAAATTATTTACATGTTACTTTGATATAACAATAGTACAAAATCAGTTGTTGCAAATGAGATATGCGCTCGTCAATTAATAATAATAATTTACTTTTACCTTATACTAAATCGCTCTGGCACCGCCATCGTTCTCCACGACCGGCCTTGGTAATTCCATATAGGACACTAGTGCTCTCTGTGAGCTATACAACTAGACAACTGCTCTCTAAGAGCGACCTGACCCTACCGCCCGGCTGTAGCATACACATTGCAGACAGCGCGTGAGCAATGCATCTAAGTTACATCTGCTCGAGTGCGCTAGCAATAAATTCCTTAGTCATGGACCTCTTACAACGTCTTAGCTTGTAATATGCTTTTTGATTAAATATTTACAGATCAGAAGGCTCCGAACAGGCTGTGAACTATTGTCAGTTTGCTACAACTGTTTATAGCTGACTTCGATTCCCGAGGATCACTAGTCCCCACGACGCTCTTTTGTCTGTTGTAGCCTGCACTGATATCCCGAGAAACGTAAATTCAGCCAATTTTTCCCACCTCTACTTCATATGATGGTTGGCGAAAACCTAATAAATTGTGTCCCGAATCCGAATCTTTCTTCCAATTGAAACCACGGACCTCTTTTACTAGATTATCCAACATATACGTCTGTCGACTCCTTAATTACACACACACAGGAACTTGGCGCTGGGACAACGACTCTGGCCTTACCGCAATTTATTTCAAAGCAATGATCTGTGCCACCTGATTTGATCTCTTATTTTAGTCAGGTTCAAATGGTTCAACTGGCTCTGAGCACTATGGGACTTAACTACTGAGGTCATCAGTCCCCTAGAACTCACAACTACTTAAACCTAACTAACCTAAGGACACCACACACATCCATGCCCGAGGCAGGATTCGAACCTGCGACCGTAGCGGTCACGCGGTTCCAAACTGACGCGCTTAGAACCGCACGGCCACACCGGCCGGCTTAAGTCAGGTGCGTCGCCGATGTTCCTTGCATCCCTCCTCTATTGTTGTCATAACCGGCTCCACGCCAGACAAGTCACTTTCGCAAGGTAAACCGAGCGGGACAGCGGGACTGGTTAGCACACTGGACTCTCGTTCGAGGGGACGACGGCTCAAACCCGCGTTCACCCATCCTGATTTAGGTTTTCTGTGATTTCCCTAAATCGCTTAAGGCACAAGCCGGGATGCTTCCTACGAAAGGACACTGCCGCTTTCCTACAGTGTCCTTCCTTAATCCGAACTTATTTTCCACCCATAATGACTTCGTTGTCGATGCGACGCTAAACACTAATCTTCTTAGAGTCTACCGATCTCTCCTAATAGTGAGGCAGCGTAAGTCAGATAAGCGATTCTTGACTTCTCCTCCGTTGTGTCAGTCCCGACCTCTTTCTCATGAATATTTGATTCTGACTGCAACATCCGTTGAGTTTGACGTTCTGGTGCCTGCTCCATGGAAACACTATTCGTAAGTCTAGTTCTTCGCCGAGGCTCTCCTTGTCTTTCAGTGATCGAACTCTACGGATCAGTGTTATGGATGATAACGGCCTGAGACGTGGAGACAGAGAGCAAAGTGAGTAGGTTTTCTGTATACACTGTGACACAGGGATCCACCCGTTCTTCTCTTAACTTACACGCTGAGGAAAGGTAATTCGCCCTCTTTTTGAGTTTCCATCATGACCTGCATATTACGACCGGCAGAGCTTGAATATTGCTGGAACTCTTCATGTTTTTCCGCCTCTTGTTGCTAAAAGCGTACGCTATTTATTACCTTTTGCCTACGGAGTGCGTAGGGTTCTTTAAATGGATACTTTAACTAAGCAAGTGAATTTAGCCCTGCAGTATTTGATACTAGTAAATTATCACTCATCAGATCATTAATTAATGAATTTATCTGACTGGTAAGTCAGACTATGATCACAATTAACTCAGTTGTTTTTACTCACAAGTAATTAAATCCAACAAGAAATGTATGTAACAATTACTGAAATCAATAAATTTATGCCTTGTCAAACTTTAATGAAAGGTCTGGAGTGGTAATTTGATGTTAATGTGTATCTTAACAAAACATTTACATCCATGGTGTGCGTACTGTGATTGCCGTAGGTTAGCAGACAGAGGGTGGCAGCTAAATCAGTAATTGGCCCTTTACCAGCTACTCGTCTCTGCCTGCGTCAATGTTCAGCCTCAGACAAATGAGAGCCTCTCGCCCTAGGTGAGCTATAAGTCTGGATGAAAAGTTTGCAAGTGAAGACGCTAAGAGAGGCTCTGGAGGAGAAGTAGCTATCTGCAGAGAGCATCTGAACAGGAAAACTTTGAACTCTGTGTTTTTCGACGCTGCGTAATATTGATTGGCGGAATATCGATTTAGCTGGATTCCGAACAGTAATATTTCGTCTCACCAGACGCTGGTTCCTCTCCCTTACCCCATTAGCCAGAGATATCATCACTAAGTGCCTGAAGCAGTTGGAGCAAGTTCCACATCGCCCTTCGCATGGACACAAAGCTGTCCTGCACGTACACTTTGATATGATCGACGCCAGCACATTCTTAAACAATCTGTGACTAAAGTATACTGCAGGACTCTTTTTAAACTCAACCAGTCAAAGTTCCTTTTCCCTCAAAGGAATAGATACCAGCAAGGAAGGCGATCCATTGATAATTATTTTAAAAATGCCTATACATGTGTTATTGTCTCTTTTGTAAAATGTGTTTATGAAAGAAAAATCTTGCTTACTTTGGAATATATACTCATGCTCATAAATTAAAGATAAATGCATAATGTGGTGCCACACAACAGTCCCGCAACACATGTGCTACAAAACGCCACTGTTTCCTGCGCATGTTCCCCGACATCAACATGGGATATGATCAACATGCACACGTACACAGGCCGCACAACGGGTTAGCATACTCTGGATTAGCTGGTCGAGCAGCTGCTGGGGTATAGCCTCTCATTCTTGTATCAGTGCCTGTCGGAGCTCCTGAAGTGTCGTAGGGGTTTGAAGACGTGCAGCGATACGTCGACCGAGAACGTCCCAGACGTGCTCGATGGGGCTTAAGTCTGGAGAAGAGGCAGGCCACTCCATTCGCCTGATATCTTCTATTTCAAGGTACTCCTCCACGATGGCAGCTCGGTGGGGAAGGGAGTCATCATCCATTAGGAGCAGGTGGGACCCACTGTACCCCTGAAAAGGCGGACATACTGGTGCAAAATGACGTCCCGATACACCTGACCTGTTATAGTTCCTCTGTCAAAGACATGCAGGGGTGTACGTACACTAATTATAATCCCACCCCACACCATCAAATCACAACCTCCATACAGGTCCCTTTCAAGTACTTAAAGGGGTTGGTATCTGGTTCCTGGGTCACGACAGATTAAAACCCGGCGAGAATCACTGTTCACACTACACCTGGACTCGTCCGTGAACATAACCTGGGATCACGGTTCCAATGACCAAGTACTATGTTCTTGACACCAGGCTCTACAGGCTCTCCTTTGACCAGTGATCAGTGGAATGCACGTTGCAGGTCTCCTGGCGAATAAATCATGTCTGTTCAGTCGTCTGTACACTGTGCGTCTGGAGACAACTGTTCCAGTGGCTGCAGTTGTGTCCCGAGCAAGGCTACCTGCAGTACTCCGTGGCCATCTGCGGGCGCTGATGGTGTGATGTCGTTGTTCTTGTGGTGTTGTACACTGTGGACGTCCGTACTGTAGCGCCTGGACATGTTTCCTGTCTGTTGGAATCGTTGCCATAATCTTGAGATAATACTTTGTGGGACACGGCCCTTGCTACGACCTGTTTCGGTTGACCAGTCTCCAGTCTCCCCAGTATTCTACCCCTCATAAAGTCATCAATAAGTGTTCTTTGAGCCATTTTAGACACACAGTCGCCATTAGCACGTCCTAAAACGTCTGCACACTTACTCGCTGCACCGTACTCTGACATGCGCCAACATACCTCTGAGTATGTGGACTGTAGCCAGCACCACAGTACGACGACCGCAGGTCAAATGCACCGCATGGTCATACCCCGAAGTGATTTAAACCCGCAAAAAGCCCACCAGAGCGTTGTTTCACCATGTCTCATCATTATCCTTAATTTATGAGCATGAGTGTATTTGTGCACAATAACTAAATGAAATCTAGCCGGAAGCTAAGACAAATACAGCCTGTCGAAATACAGACGATAATAATATGCTTTAATTACATTCCTGCACCTTATGCAACTATTAGTGCTTCAGAACGAATTCAAATACTTCACCCAAGTATTTGCAGCAGTTTATATCTTCAGTTATCGTTTTTGGCATCTCCAACGGGACAGTACAAAGAACACATGACCACGTAAATTAATATCCAACGTGGAGCTAACAGCAAAATCTACCACTAACATACGAGTATAGCTGCTCCCACTGTACTTCAAAAATGGTTCAAATGGCTCGGAGCACTATGGGACTCAACTGCTGTGGTCAGAAGTCCCCTAGAACTTAGAACTACTTAAACCTAACTAACCTAAGGACATCACACACATCCATGATCGAGGCAGGATTCGAACCGGCGACCGTAGCGGTCATGCGGTTCCAGACTGTACCGCCTTTAACCGCTCGGCCACTCCGGCCGGCCCCACTGTACTGTTAACTAGTTGATTGCTACACTGCAATCTTACATGTACCCTGTGTGTTCCTATGACATGTACATCTACATCTACATGTATACCCCAAAAGCACCTTACGGTGTGTGATGGCGGAGACTATGTGTACCAGTATTATTTGCCCTTTTTCCTATTCCAGTCAGAGGTGTACACATTCCGCCTTCAACATGCCAACGCTTACCTGTCAGCCAGACTGGCTGCCTGCCGCAAATTGTCTGCAGAACGGGCGGGTTGCTTTACTCCCATCCAAGCCAAGCTATGCCCATCCCAGGCAGGTTACGGAAATCTTGCTTGCCTGCCAGTCTTCCCGCGGTGGTACACCATGTAGCAGTCTGCACGCTTCCACTGTAGTATTAAGAGTAGGGTTCGAAAGTTGATGAAAATACCCGAGTAACACAAGACGACACTCAATGAAATACGTACTCATTTTGGGTCATTGTAGGCCAGAAAATGGTGGATTTTACTTACACTTGTTTCCTTTTCTGAGTTTTCCGGGCTTATTCATTTATTTCGATAGGAATGGTTTTCCAGCAACTGCACCGTCTTCTGATCTGTACTGTGCGACCTTACTTCCCAAAGATGTTCGAGCTCACATGTGGTTCCTCTTCGTCGAAATTTCTTGGCTCAAACTCGTCTCGGGGTTGAACCGCACGTGTGGCATGACACGCTCTAAATTAGACACTTGTGACCTTTTTTTTTAAATTGCCTGTCTGACGCCAAGTTTGCGAAATACAAAGTTAGTAGAACATATAATAACAGTAATAGTAATATCAGCAACTAAACTAACGACCCATAAATGATGTAGGCCACACAGTTGCGATTTGCTTAGAATAATGTTTATTCAGAGACCAAACTAACAGCGAAAGTGGTCGCATGTAGGAGTTACTGTTACAGTCGAGCGCATATCCAATTGACGCAGTTCGATCATTCACAATCTCATCGCGATACAAGTTATCGACGCGAAAAGATAGAGCTCACAAGAAGCGCGGTTGCTCACCGCTCAGAGGCTAAGTCCCACGATACCTCACAACGCGTGTTGTGTCTCCAGCAGAACTGTCCCTCCGGCCGCGTTTGCCGCGCTCCGAATATCTTCGCCCAACTGACTAGGGCAGTTTCCCTTCCTGAAGCCGTCCATCTGATTGGTTACAGATTATTCTACATTATTTTACATTTTAACGTGTTTAAATAATTAAAACTTAACCACTTTCAAGTTCTAAATAAAGTAACAATAATACCCATTGTTAAATTCTTTTACATAGAACCAACACAATTTCCTTCTTAACTTTGAATTTCACGGCCAGCAGCCTTGCACCAATGTGCTTTCTGATAAAAATAAAGAACGAATGTAACTATTATACACTAAACTTTATATTAAATGTTCTGTTACCTAATGGTTCAATAAGGTGTCATGTTGTCATCGTTCAATGTGTTTTCTGTGGAGGAAATGATCTGATGCTTAACTGAAAATACTGATAATTTATATTTACTATACCTTTTAAACATATAAAGTTAGAGAGTTGATATTTGCAACGTTTGTCATTTTAATGATGCTCTTATGTATGAAACATCGATCGTTAAGTTCGACCAAAGCGTTCATATTTTAGTACTTAGGCCTTCGTTACAAAACTTGTTAATTTCAACTTCAACACTGAATCCTAAACTGTTATAGATAAGATAAATATTCAAGTTTTACTGGGATCACCATGAAAATGTATGGAGGATGGGGGATTAAAATTACTGTGGCTTGATTCCTTGCATTACTACAGAATTAAACAGTTCTCATGAATATTTCCCTTTATGACCGATCTTAGGTCCGCCATATTTAACACTGCTACATCTCATTGACCACAAACGGATTTAGCTGGGTTTCCCTATGACATAGTTTCTCCTCTGTCTCACTCACACACTAAAGCGCTTAGGCCTCAGTAGACAATAGACGCCTGTGAGTTTCCCCATCACTTGGTGAACCTGCGCCCTTTGTGACACGCAGTTCTGGACGACAGGGTTCGTTTCACATTGGCTGAAGGTTGACTCTTTCGGCCATATACTTAAATGAGAGCGAAATGCTCGTTAACTCACAGCTGACTATTCTCAATTGGAACCATCATCAGACCATCTCTGATATTTGTTTTTTGTATTAATGAGAATCATCATTGGAAGCCGAGACCCTTTGCACATAAGAAACTGAAGATCTGTTACACTGCAATACCAGCTAAAGTAACATTTTGGAAGTTTAGTTTCTGTTACCATGGTGTGTTCCACCAAAATACGCCTCCTTTATATCAATTTTAATTACTTTTTCCAGAATGTGTATTGCAGGTTCTCTGATTCAGAGTGGGAAAACAGTTCATTCTAAATTCTCGAAATGCATTTTAGCAAAACCGAAGAGCGTTTTCTATTATTACGCTAATCGGAAAAGTACTTTTCTTTCATACTAAACTGTCTTCGCACTACGTTGCATACAACCAGAATGTGGTTTCTGGTATCCACCGAGTCACCCTTTTTTCCTGTTTCAATCACTGTTTGTCCTAAATTTAGAAGGTCTGTATACTGCTACGTTCCTCAGGTCTTCAGCACACATTTCCACACACTTGAGGGCCACCCAGTCTTCGTCCTCCTTAAAATTTTCTGTGCACTGGCTAAACTGCTGGTTAGATTTGCAGACTTGTCGTAACATAGTAAGAGTTGCCGAATGAATGTTTACTTAGTTTTTAGACAGTTTGCGTTGCGGGACGCCTACCGATTTCTCTGAAGCTGCCTGATAAACACACTACAAGTTTTACCCTGCTGGACTTGCGACCTTTTCCGAGGCTGGTATATGTTCCCCAATTCTTAACTTCTCCTTGACCTCTTTTAAGCTTGGTTTGCTCATTTTGATGCCCCCGCCGTTATGAGAAATGAACTGCAGTGAAGCAACCTACGCAAATATACAGGGTAAAGTTCGACTCTCTCACAAAATTTCGTCCGGCGAGCACACTCGGCAGAAAAAGGATGTTAAAGAGTGGCGATCTGGCAACACTGTACCACATGAACGGTAATTACCTCTGAGAGCACACACGTTTCAATCAGTACACCTCATACAGTGGATAGAGTTTTGGGTTGGCATGCAGTAGGTCGTGAGTTCGATCCTGGATTCGGGCGAAATACAATTATTTGCGGATCTCATCCTGACATTTCATACTGTACACCGTTTCTTAGATCACATGTCTCTTAAATTTACAACATTTTGTAACGCTGAACATAACATGTATGTGTTTAGACAAATAAGAAACAGACAGTTGATACAAATGACCTGTTACAGACCAGAATAACTACAAAAACAATATAAATTCCGAGATGCTAAAGATGATAGCACATACAATAACACAACATCTAATTGTCACTTATACTATGAGTGCTCAGATGTCACACATTAGCAACCAGTTACAATGATAATGTCCATATTAATGAACGCAAGATCTTCACAACAGAATACGTTGTCCTCAGAACAGATCCTGAAAGCGACCTCCCTGCACGTCCAAACATTGCGCAACTCGCCAGGTAATACAGCTCTCGATCTTTCGCAGCAAAGCTGCGTCCACAGTAACAAGAGCAACATGAACAAGCGCTACCAATTCTTGTATATTCGTCGGCGGAGTAGAGTACACATGCTCCTTCAGGTATCCCCACAGGAAGAAGTCTCGGAGGTTTAGGTCAGGTGAACCCGGTGGCCATACAACTGGACCTCCATGTCCGAGCTATTTCCCTGGAAATTTCCTGTTCAAATACCGTAGCACATTAATTCCAGACTGTGGAGGTGCACCATCATGTTGGGAACATATTCTCTGCCGAACATGTAGTTGAACATCTTCCAGCGAATCAGGCAGAGGAATGCATGATACCTTCATGCAGTTGACCGGTCACGCAACATGTAGGGCGCAAACACCTGTCACCCAATATTCCAGCTCTGCCTTTGATACCAATACAAACTTGATACCTACGATCGCGGGTGAAGTGCGGGTTAACCTCACACCAATGTTGGGAATTGAGCTCATTGAAGACACCCTAACGACTGAATGCTGCTTCAACCGATCATATTTCGGTGTTCACGAAGTCAATGTTGGCTTCCTGTGGTTGTTGGAACCATTTACAGAAATGCGTCCGCTGATGGCGATCTGGAGGATGCAGGTGTTGCGTGAAAACGGAATGATATGGGTGCAGCCCATGGTCGTGCACGAGTTAACGACCGTGCGTTGCGAGTCCCGCAGCTGCATTGCTACGCTACAGTTACGTCACCGAGGTTCTTGGTGTATGACCTCCAGAATAGTTTCCTCAGTGGCCATAGTACGGCGAGGACATGGACAACCCCACCGAGCCTGGTGGCGCAGTGGTTAGACACTGGACTCGAATTCGGGAGGACTACGGTTCAATCCCGCGTCCTGCCATCCAGATTTAGGTTTTCCGTGATTTCCCTAAATTTCTCCAGGCAAATGCCGGGATGGTTCCTTTCACAGGGCACGGCCGACTGCCTTCCCCGTCCTTCCCTAATTCGGTGAGACCGATGACCTCACTGTCTGGTCTCCTTCCCCGAAACAACCCAACCCATGGATGACCTCTATCACGCGATGGTGGAAGAAGAGAACCTGACTCCCGTAGATGCAGCTCCAGTTGAAGAAATACATTTTTATCTGGATGGCGCCGACGAGGATATCTAGCAGCATATTCAAGGGCGCCACCACCAGCCGGGTTATCAGATACACCAAGGACCAGAAGCATATCCACTTGTTCATCACTTGTGTGTCCCATACGTCTGCTACACCAATTTAGATGTTTACAATGAGAGAACTCGATACGTGTGTGCTTGTACATTGGAGTCTGTCGTGCGCGCATCACTCTGCTTGCAACTAGTCCCTGGTTGGTGTACAGCGCTTACAGTAAAAACACACCGTTAGTCCAACGCGCTGTTCCACCTAACACGCATTGCCCCTCTGACGGATATTGTTCTGCGTGATTCATCCTCACATCGCTAATTGAGAAATTTGGGTTTCGAATTACGTTGTTTCCCTAACGGTAATAGACGTGATGCTTTCACAATCCTGTCGATAGAATAATAATAATAATGACAATAATAATAGTAATAATGGATTGAGATACGTGCTAAACAGCATGCGGTTCCCTGACTCAGTGTTGAGAGACATAATCAGTGCGACCATGGTGATGATACATGTAACTGCGTTTGGACATTATTCGCTAAGCACATTGCTAATCATACTGGCAACATAAGGCCCTAACGAAATAAATTCACGCCCATGACGTGGAAGTGGCTTCTTTCAAAGCTGACCAATCTTCCATTTCGACGATTGTAGTATGTAAGTGCAGTTGTTTTCTAGGGGACCCACTGCACTCTCTGTTGACGAATAAGATGCCAGATACCGTACCATCTGGACTACATTTACAAAATAAAAAACATATGCCTCAACCCAGGATCGAACCATCGACCTGCTGCATGCTATTCCAAAACTCTACCTACCGCACTAACTGTACAGCAAAAGTAACATCTACTGACAGAGGTAGTTACCGTACATGTGGTTACGGTGTTGCCAGTTGCCACTTATTAACGTACTTTTTCTGCCAGATGTACTCGCAGGACGAAATATTGTGAGAAACATTCTTTTGTCTCTGGAATGTGGGGAGTAGCGCTGTGAAGCCCGAGTGCGCGAATTTCGCTTCACCCTGTACACCTGACTAATGACGATGGACTGATAGCGAAACCTGTTGTCAGGTGCAGCAGGCTGAATGGGTCCCATGAAGCTCGTTAGGCTAACGGACACTCAAGTTGGCCTGTTGTAACCACTGTGCTTCCGTACAGATGCACTCTTGTGTCTCTACAACTCTACAGCTCCTCCCACTGGAGTTGGGTTGAATGACTCTGAGCACTATGGGACTCAACTGCTGAGGTCATAAGTCCCCTAGAACTTAGAACTACTTAAACCTAACTAACCTAAGGACAACACACACATCCACGCCCGAGGCAGGATTCGAACCTGCGACCGTAGCGGTCGCGCGGTTCCAGATTGTAGCGCCAGAACCGCTCGGCCACCAGCGGCCGGCCACTGGAGTTGGGGTTTGTGTTTATCCATGACGCTTTCACCCTTACTGCCGCGAAATATTCAAATAAGATACCTCTTTGCTGATGAATTACATTTCTTGAGGATTCTTCCAATGAATCTCAGGCCGGCATCTACCTCACCAGCATTTAATTTTATCTGGTCGTTTCACTCTAAATCGCTCCGTATGCAGACTCTGAGATATTTTATGGCAGTAACTGCTTTGTTTGGTGGTTCAGCAATAATGGGATTCTCTGTCTATTTATTAGCAATACGTTAATTTTATTTATATCAGTTACCAAGCACCCATCCTCTACAGGCGTTCCTGCAATTCGCTACAATTTTCTACTTCTCCGTATACAACAGCACCATCCGTAAAGAGACCAATGCTACTTCTGACGTTATCTGATAGATTATTTACACATTGTAAATAGCCACATCTGATAACAGTGTGTAAGGCCGTATTTACAGGCACTCCCCGTCGCTCAGGATCGAACGTGGGTTCTCTGTTGGGCGTAAGGAAGAGGATGGTGGGTGGGTGTCTACAGATGGCAGAATTACGAAATTTATTGGTCACTTGCAATACATTGGTTGTATGCCCCCTGGCTTCCGCTCCTAATATTGTAAAGTATGTTTGTAGAACTGTAAACGGATCGTAGCCAGGGCTCGACATACGTTACGTACCTAGAATTATGGAAATGTAAACCTTCTGTGCATTTTCTGGTTAAGCCACCTCACAGGGACAATTAGAAATTTAAAAATTACAGGGTCGCCACCAGCCCAAGCCCTTCCTAACAATTAGGAAAAGACCGAACTGGAAATTAGCAACTCAATGAAATTACGATTTTTTTAAAGACACTAACAAGATAAACAGCATTGTATGTCGTATGTCAATGAGTTTGTTTAATTAAGTTGATTTTTTTCTACATCTACATGACTACTCTGCAATTCACATTTAAGTGCTTGGCAGAGTGTTCGTCGAACCACAATCATACTATCTCTCTACCATTCCACTCCCGAACAGCGCGCTGGAAAAACGAACACCTAAACCTTTCTGTTCGAGCTCTCATTTCTCTTATTTTATTTTGATGATCATTCCTGCCTATGTAGGTTGGGCTGAACAAAATATTTTCGCGTTCGGAAGAGAAAGTTGATGACTGAAATTTCGTAAATAGATCTCGCCGCGACGAAAAACGTCTTTGCTGTAATGACTTCCATCCCAATTCGCGTATAATATCTGCCACATTCTCTCCCCTACTACGTGATAATACAAAACGAGCTGCCCTTTTTCGCACCCTTTCGATGTCCTCCGTCAATCCCACCTGGCAAGGATCCCACACCGCGCAGCAGTATTCTAACAGAGGACCAACGAGCGTAGTGTAAGCTGTCTCTTTAGTGGACTTGTTGCATCTTCTAAGTGTCCTGCCAATGAAACGCAACCTTTGGCTCGCCTTCCCCACAATATTATCTTTGTGGTCTTTCCAACTGAAGTGGTTCGTAATATTAACACCCTGGTACTTAGTTGAACTTACAGCCTTGAGAATTGTACTATTTATCGAGTAACCGAATTCCCACGGATTTCTTTGGAAGTCATGTGGATCACCTCACACTTTTCGTTATTTAGCGTCAACTGCCACCTGCCACACCATACAGCAATCTTTTCTAAATCGCTTTGCAACTGATACTGGTCTTCGGATGACCTTACTAGACGGTAAATTTCTCCCATTATGTTCATCACAAGCAAGCAGATTAACTTAAAAAAATCAAGGAATAGAAAATTTATTTGAAAACTTTCATCAATGAGAAATATTAAGAACGCAGGGTTTATCTTTTACGTAGCACATTTATTTAATCACTGAATTTTATGCACATTCTAAGAATATACATGACTAGTGCCTGTATGAAAAATTTAACTAAATAATTCGCCAAATATGCTAGAATAGCGCAATTAAAAAAGGAAAAACACACAAAAGGGAAGTTGAACACAATAATTCAATCATTCCATCTGCATACCCACCACAGAAATAGTTCAGAGAGATACCTGTCACCATTTTGCTCATGCACTAGCTTGGAAAGAGGATTAGCCGATTCCCAAGGTGTGTATAGTAGATACACCACATGGAATCCGAACTTCAGCACGTGGTAAACTTGGTTACGAGTTAACCGTTCAGAAATTAGACATTAAACCAGACAGAAATGTAAGAAATTTTAATGGTGCAGTAGCAGAATGATTTTGCCGTCACCAAATAAAATTAACTCGGCAAGGCAGAAACGCTCTCCAGGATCTACGAACTGTACTCACCAACCGCTAACTGCAGAGAGTCCTTTCTCCACCGAGCTTCGCTTAACTACCGGTGCAACGGAAGCTACCAGAGGGGTAAGCTCCCCCCGCCAACCTGACAGACAAAACAGTCTCATATTAAAAGGCGTGACCCTCTCTGTCCAGGTACTGGGATCCTAAGATGGTCATCCTGTGTTACCCTCCAAACGAGAAGCAAACATCACCTGCCCCTAGCAGACGACAATCAACTCAGCGTCTCCGAGAAAAGAAATCCGAAACCATTCGTAAATACACTCATTCAGTCAGATTCACGCACACATAGCGTAGGGTGAAGGGAAAAACGTAATAAATACAGGACATGATTTCCTATGGATCAAAAAAATCAAACATAATATCATTTGATAAGCCTAAGTTTGATTGCTCAGTATTTTTGGGAGAGTTAATAAATTAAACCGCAATCAGGTGGTGGACAGAATAGGATGCATTGGATCCAGTGAGACAAGCGTCTATGAAACGACTCTTCAGAGACGTTTCAGTATTTTCGGCGGCGTCGAAGGGGCCGGCGGCCACTCACACGGGTGCATGGTGTGGAGACTGTAGCAGCTACAGTCCTATGGTGTTAAATGGAATCTGCTGCCTCGACAGCAGCGCTCTGGCCTCGCTGGGCTGTACTGCGGCGGCAGGCACCACGCACCGCGGGTCTCTGTTGTTGTGGTGTTGGCTTAAAGGGTTGGTGGTGGGGGGACGCGGCTGAAGTTGGATGGGTCATTGCGACTATCCCAGTTGGTGGGTGTCTGGCGTAGACGGACCATGGCCCCGGCTCCTGACCCAGTCACAGCGTTTGTGGCGGCAGCGTTTCAGAATGATGTCCATGGTGAGTTACCACAAGGCACCCCAGTCGGTGACTCCCATGACAGGCGGCTACCTGTCAGCGGCACCCGACCATAGTTTCGGCGGCGGCTTCACTGTGCCGCCTCCTAGGCGACGACATGCATTACGACGGTGACTATTACGGTGACTGCGATGACGGCGACGACTCTGAACTGCTGGCGGCGCTAGGTGGCACAGGCTCTGCGTCACTCCACGCCTCACGTCGGGCAAGGTTGACGAGCTGGCTGCCAAACCTTAAATAGGGTTTCCTGCTGCTGATGCCTGCTGTCATTATTCCCCATTAAGTTGATGAATATTCTGGTGTTGCTAGCCTGGGGTAAGTAACCCGATTACCGACCTTGATGTCCGGCCGAGGTGGCCGAGCGGTTCTAGGCGCTACAGTCTGGAACCGCGCGACCGCTACGATTGCTGGTTCGAATTCTGCCTCGGGCATGGATGTGTGTGATGTCCTTAGGTTGGTTAGGTTTAAGTAGTTTTAAGTGCTAGGGGACTGATGACCTCAGAAGTTAAGTCCCATAGTGCTCAGAGCCATTTTTGAACCGACCTCGATATTGACACCCGGTTGTGCGGCGGGCTGCTTTTTGTCACGTCCTATGTTGACCGGTGACACTGCGTTCTCTTTCTAGTTGCTTAACTCGGCGCTCCGCCTACCCAATTACGCCACGGTATCATAGCACTGAACTGCGAAACGGAATGTAACACACGTACTGTAAGTAGGCTGTTTGGATTTTTATATTGGTAAGCCACGTAGCGCTCTGTATGAAAATCACTGGCTGTGCTGTGTGAAGGCTGTGGTTGGTTTGCATTGTTGGAGTATATGCTATTGTAGTGGGCAGTTGGCTGTTAACAGCGCGTAGCGTTGCGCAGTTGGAGGTGAGCCGCCAGCAGTGGTGGGTGTGGGGAGAGAGATGGCGGAGTTTTGAGAGCGGAAGATCTGGACGTGTGTCAATCAGAGACAGTAAATTTGTAAGACTGGATGTCATGAACTGATATATATATATATATATATATATATATATATATATATATATATATATATTATGACTTTTGAACACTATTAAGGTAAATACATTGTTTGTTCTCAATCAAAATCTTTCATTTGCTAACTATGCCTATCACTAGTTTGTGCCTTCAGTATTTAGAATCTTTTATTCAGCTGGTAGTATTGGCGCACGCTGTATTGCAGTAGTTTGAGTACCGAAGATTTTTGTGAGGTAAGTGATTCATGAAAGGTATAGGTTATTGTTAGTCAGGGCCATTCTTTTGTAGGGATTTTTGGAAGTCAGATTGCGTTGCGCTAAAAATATTGTATGTCAGTTTAAGTGCAGTCATTTATAATTTTTCTAAGGGGACGTTTCAATACGACTTCCCGTTCTCAATATTCCTTCGAATTTAGGTAACTTTACTACTGCCCAAAATTTCTATTTGTGGCTAACTTAATCGTTCTTACAAGTTATTGTGAAAGTTAATGGTCATATAACACTACATCGGCGTACGCTCGATCGTACTTGTACGTCTCCTTCTACATCTCGAGACTTCTCGCTGCTGCTAATGACCCACAATTTTCTGTTGCTAGAACCTCTTCAGTTCAGTCAAACATTTAGTTTTAAATGTAAGTTACCTGGGGGTCATCTGTAGAAAGTTATAAGTACAAGAGAAGTGTTCTGCAGTATTAAGCCAGAAGCACGTGCTTTCAGGCTCTGACCTAGACAAAAACTGATTTTATCAATACTTTTGACTTTGTGTCCAACTATGACACATGTAGAAACTCTTTTTCTCCATGTTCACTCACACGAAAATGATGCTAGTCTACAAACACTTAACTTTCGTAATCCTGTGGTTATATGGTGTTCCGAGACGAACAGAACATCTATTCACTTCAAATTCTTCACTTCTTTGGCTTGTTGTTCTCAAAACCCATGTTAAGTTTTAGAGGGGAAATCTTCGGTCTTCAGAAATTTCATAAAACGCAAGGATAAAATATGCTTCAAATTTACACTACAGGACAACGCAAGGAAATTAGTTTTGTACGTCTATTTGACGACCTTTTTCTGTTTTCTCCAATCATTAGGGACGCTTCGATTCTACAAAGATGACACACAGCTGCTAGAAAACAGGGTAGTTCTTTCGCATACTCTCTGTAGAATCGTATTCGATTTAAATAAGTAATTCTCTGTGGACCAGTTACGGGAAAAGACGTTTAGTATTTCGGCCTTTTCTGTGTCATCTTCCGTTTCAATATCACAAATTTTCTCGACACATGGCTTCGATACGTTTAGTTATTAGACCAGACCTTCATCGAATTTTTTATTAAGTCGATAGACAGAATTTTACTTCCGAATTCGTCGAACTCTTCACGCATGACTCTCCTTACGCTTATTTTCGCCTCTCTTGGCTCTTGTTTGTCTCTGAGCCTTTTGGCTAAGTTTAAGTTTGCAGTGAACAGCTCTCTGCTTTTGTCACAGCTTTCTGACACTGTTTTGGTTGTCGAAACATGGGGAGCCTTACAACTTCGCTCGAAACGTACGTGCCTAAAGTGTACTGTACTGCTCAAGATAATTTCTGGATAAGGGACTTACTATAATTTCTCACGATTCCATCTCGCTACTACCCGCCCTAATTACTTGAGTCGGTGGCAGAGCGGTTCTAGGAGCTTCAGTCTGGAGCCGCGCTGATGCTAAGGTTGCAGGTTCGAATCCTGCCTCGGTCATGGATGTGTGGTGTTCTTAGGTTACTTAGGTTTAAGTAGTTCTAAGTGTAGGGGACTGATGACCTCAGATGTCAAGTCCCATAGTGCTTAGAGCCATTTGAACCATTTGTGTCTCCAGTTGTACAGCTGTTAAGTTGAATCTCCACTTGAAACTGTAGCATGACCAGAATATTTACGTAAAATACTCTTAAAGTTTCAAGTCAAATGTTCTGTTGAAACGTCCCCTTTGAACAATTTATACACGAGACTGTGCTTAACCTGACACACAATATTTTTAGCGCAACGCAATCTGACTTTCAAAATTCCCTACTAAAGAATGGCCCTGACTAACGTTAAACTATACCTTTCGCAAATCACTTACCTCACAAAAATCTCCACTGCTCAAGCTACTGCAATACAGCGAGCGCCACTACTGCCAGCTAAATAGAAGATTCAAACTACTGAAGGCACTAACTACTGATAGGGATAGTTAGCAAATGAAAGATATTAATAGAGAGCAAACAATGTATTTACCTTAATATCATCACAAGTCATAATATATATATCAGTTCATGACAAATTAGAAACCTCCGCCATCTCTCTCCCCACATCCACCACTGCTGGCGGCTCACCTCCAACTGCGCAACGCTACGCGCTGTTCACATCCAGCTGCCGCTGCCCAACACTACAATGGCAGACAACAATGCAAACTAGCCACAGACTGCACACAGCACAGCCAGTGATTTTCATATTGAGCGCTACGTAACGTTGCCAATAAGAAAACATAAACAGCCTACTTACATAGCCCCCATGCTCCCCACAAAAATTTTTACAAATTGGATTGGGCAGTGGCCAATACAGATTTGAAAAATTTTTCATAATTACAATAACAAAGAAATCAAATGCACACACTTATTGATATTATGTTGGTCAAAAGCTAAAATTTTCTCACAGTCCATAAAGATAGTCCTAATCATTCATCATATTAGTAATTACAGTTTTTTTTCACAAAGTCTCATTAGTAAAAGAAATTGCACACAGAAGTAGTGGATTTCCATGCAGTCTTGAAGAAGTAGTGTTGTCCTTCCAACGGAAAGACAGTGCTGACTCTCGACATGCTGACAGGTAATGGGCCACAACAGAGCAAACCCACAGCAGAGTCATTCGAAGTTCTGACGAATATTGGTAGGTAGGTCATCACAGAGCAGACCCACCGTAGTCCTGGTAGAGATTGTGGTATTGGTGGGCCACCAGAGGCGCAGACTCACTGCAGTCCTTGTAGAAATAATGGCATGGTGGGTCATCAAAGATGTAGACCCACTGTAGTCCTTGTAGAGATAATGGTATTGGTGGGCCACCAGAGGTGCAGACCCACTGTAGTCCTTGTAGAGGTAATGGTATTGGTGGGCCACCAGAGATGCAGACCCACTGTAGTCCTTGTAGAGATGACCAGCAGCCATCTGTTGCGATTGTGCAGGTGCACATTCACCATCAAAGAGTCTTGCAGAGAATATAGCAAGTCCATAAGCCACCACTTGTGCACTCACAAAGTTTTTGGAATTGTCCTTAGAACCAGCAATGCTGTTATCCAGTCCCTTGCTGAATTAGTAACACACGTGCAAACACTAACAGTCCCTACTTCTCACATATTGTCCACATACTATGACCAACAGAAACGTGTGCAGTGAAATGTAACTAACAAGTTAATAATATTATGAACTGGTGACAATTACAATTTAATAACATAAGAATACAATAACAAAGGTACACAATACATCATTAAAGAACATAATAATACAGATAACATTTGTAGTACAGGCTTTACAAAAGGATAGAAATAGACATATACGTCAGTGTTACAGGAATTATGACATGAGTACATACATAGAAGATCAGAATAACTTGCGAAACATCAACTTCACACATGAGCATTAAAACAGAATGAATAATGTCTAACATCTTTACAAAGTAAATAACATATTATTAATGCCAATTATATTTGAGGATAACAGTATTCCTCATCATAGTGAATGTAGCTTAATATTAAAAGAAAAAAAAATTCTATGAAACTGTACACAGAGACAGGAAGAAAACAAATACTCAAGGGTACACAAACATATAGTGGGATAACACAAAAGGGAAAGGACAGGGTTCGTTTTCAGTGTAACATGTGGTACTGCAGTCCAACCCAAAACTTCATATATCTTTCCTCTTATTTCATCCTTTGTTTCCACCAAAAAAAATTCTAACTAAGCATGCTTTCTGTATTCTGTTCATATTTCTTTCAAAATAATTATTTCTGATTGTACAATACTCATTTGGGCCCAAATCCTTTTTATATAACTTCGCAATGCATTCTTTACCTATTCTCCATAGTCAGTTTCTCATATAGTCTACCCCCTCTTAAGCTAACTTAAATCTACTGAGCTCAGATGCTAAACTAAGGGACGAGGCAATGCAGCAGCACGTAAAACAATTATTATAAACAGCAATGAAAAAAATGGAAAATTGCAAAGCAAGCTAGAGTATAAATTAGCAAAAGTCAAATTCAATAACACTATGCCTGGCAAACAGCAGCAACTTATACCTAAACATGACATAGCGCAAGCAGAAAAAATATTACACTAAAATGGCCATGTCTAATACCTATGTCACATCTTAACATTAGAGTGATGCTTCACAATTTATTCTACAAAAGAAATTACCAAGTACTTGAAAAGAAAATTGTGTTACTGTTATTAGTTCCTTCTTATTGTTCTTTCCTTTCCAAGTGCTCCTTTTTTTTTAAAGAATGTGGATCATAAAATAATTATTTAATAGATCTGTTGACAGAAAGTGTTCACATTAGCAAATGCATTTTATTTTATAAAAGCAATGCTGCAACACAGCTGAAACCAGATATCAAGTGAAATAAGCAATTACGCAAACCAAAGCATAAAAACAACATTCAATAGTCATGTGGCATTTCGTAAGTTAGTAGAAATTCTCTCAACTCTCATAGAAAGACGCTTGTCGTTATCAGGGTTGCAGATGTAAGAATATTTCCGAGGATAATGGCCTCCCCTTTTTGTTTGTTCTACCTGTGCCGCTGACAAGGGCTCGCAATAATGGCTTTTTCTCCAGGCGTCTGACACAGCTGGGTGCCCGCGACGCATTACGTGCAGGTGGTCACTTAACTTTCGTACGGAAATATTTACGACAGCAATTTTCGCTAAAGTGACAGTCTAACATAAAAATACTTCACAGGTCAAGAATTAGCGTTGCAAATCTGTAGAAACAAAATCTTATGAATATAACAGTGTCCAAAAAATTTTCGCCAGCATTGTGATACAGTCACGAATTTACGCACATTTCATAACTCTTAAAGTACGATTCTTGGTTTCCAACATCCTGTTTCACAAGTCAAGAGTCCCTACCCACTATTCATTACTCCTTACCTTATTACACATATACGTATCCATCGACACTCGTCAATATTTCGTCATTATAAATATGAAGCATAATCAAATAACTCATGTAGCCTCAGCCTATTAATCATAAACATACCTCAGCAGCATAATACACATCGTCGTCGTAAAAATAACATCATAACACCTCAGTCAAATCTCAAAATCGTCGTAGCTTCCTCCAATAAATAAAAAATTCTCTGCTCATGTCAAAAGTGTCATCTGCCTCAAACGTACTTTAAAAATCATAATCCCTTTACCAAATATATCATTCAAAGCTCTCATAGTATCACAAAGATTTCTAAAAAATATGAACAGTTCACAAAGTACAGACAAAATACAGTTTCATAAGTGTGAAGTTATCCAACTGTGTAATTGCGTAAACATGTGTCACTGATGTAATAAAAAAAAATGTTTATTTATTTCTCAGTTTAGTTTGGAGCCTAGTGTTACGTTTTTCACACGCCATTATTGTCACAGTATTTCACACGACAACACAGAAAAACACAATTTGAAGATCAAAAATAAGAGAACACATTAACATAGCACTGAAAATAATATCTAGTTAATTGCAAGCGCAGCTGCGAAATACTTGGTGCAAATCTACATGCATGCCACAACTGTTTTACTGTACAACAATGAAAAACTACAACTACAAAGGAGATTTTCTCTACAATTACGCGCTAGCAATAAACAAAATCTACACTAATTACACAAACTACAAGAAAAATCAGAAGATTCCAGTGAGGTATCCTCGGCTAAGGGTCGACATATGAAACGTCCCCTTTGAACAATTTATACACGAGACTGTGCTTAACCTGACACACAATATTTTTAGCGCAACGCAATCTGACTTTCAAAATTCCCTACTAAAGAATGGCCCTGACTAACGTTAAACTATACCTTTCGCAAATCACTTACCTCACAAAAATCTCCGCTGCTCAAGCTACTGCAATACAGCGAGCGCCACTACTGCCAGCTAAATAGAAGATTCAAACTACTGAAGGCACTAACTACTGATAGGGATAGTTAGCAAATGAAAGATATTAATAGAGAGCAAACAATGTATTTACCTTAATATCATCACAAGTCATAATATATATATCAGTTCATGACAAATTAGAAACCTCCGCCATCTCTCTCCCCACATCCACCACTGCTGGCGGCTCACCTCCAACTGCGCAACGCTACGCGCTGTTCACATCCAGCTGCCGCTGCCCAACACTACAATGGCAGACAACAATGCAAACTAGCCACAGACTGCACACAGCACAGCCAGTGATTTTCATATTGACCGCTACGTAACGTTGCCAATAAGAAAACATAAACAGCCTACTTACACTGTCACTTCAGCTTCTAAGACGCGGGTCTATAAAAGCATCTGATGACCGTATATGAACCACCTTTAACACTTACCTTGACTCATATTCTGACAGCCCCTCATAGCTCATAGACTGCCGTGCTAAGAGGCCCGGTTTCGATTCCCGGCTGGGTTCGGGATTTTCTCCGCTCAAGGACTGGGTGTTGTGTTGCATTTATCATCATTTCATTCCCATCCGGTGCTCAGGTCGCCCACTGTGGCGTCGAATGGAATAAGACCTGCACCAAAGTGGCTGGATCTGTCCCGTAAGGGGACTCCTGGCCAATGACGCCAAATGCCCATTTCCACTCTCACTCTGAATCTATACTAGTCTCACTAGGTCTCAGCGTTTTTTTATGTATGTAAAGAAGCTACCACCACAAGCGTTCACCTTATCTTTCACAGATTTGAGAAGGCTAATGAGCACTCTCCTAAACAGCTCGGTAAGACGGCAGTGAAAATCGCACGCTAATATTGGAAAAGATATGGTGTTTGGAAATTATCGCTACAGAGTTCTAGAAATTGTAGAGGGGAGTGAGAACGTTACGGCCTTGTGGTTCTAGGCTCTTTAGCCTGGAACCGAGTGACCGCTACGGTCGCACGTTGGAATCCTGCCTCGGGCATGGATGTATGTGATGTCCTTAGGTTACTTAGGTTTAAGTAGTTCTAAGTTCTAGGGGACCGATGACCACAGAAGTTAAGTTCCATAGTGCTCAGAGCCATTTCTGAGAACATAACACTTTGCCTAGCTACCGATGTCTGGAAATGTAGCATTTCCTTGCTCCAGCCCCTTTAAGACATATTGGTAGGTAGGTCTGCAAACAAGGTAGTCATGGTACGGGGGTGATTACGTCGGATCGGCTGATCTCATCTGGAGTCTGTCCTACATCTCTCACCTAGTTAGAGCTTTAATCATGTGTCTTTAAGTGTTATTGGTGGTATGGAGACTTGGAGGTGGTGTGGGTGAAGTTGTAGGTCATCGAAAACATACCAGACGGTGCTGGGAGCAACATCCATTGCACGTGCAACTGCACGTGTACTCGTTGACGGTTTTCTTGAACATGATGCAGTACGGCCACTGCCACTTAGGGCGTGTGGCGTGTTTTTGCGGCAACACCGTCACGTCTGCTGCTGGCCGTGAACGTAGCCCTTTCTCAAAGCCGTCACGCAATTGTGATGAAGTGGATATGCGATGGAGTCGGATCTTGATAAAGGGGACGAGCATTTCTTCCATTACCGTGAGCTTCGCCATACAGAGGGATGATGACGGTGTATTCTGCAAACAAGTACTCAACCATACGCACAGATACGTGAATGATGCTCGAACCTAGTCGAGAGATAGGATAGAAGCCAAATGACACCGACGTAAGCCCCATATACCAGCCCCCCCCCCCCCCCCCACCGGTCACCGAATGACCGCCATATTGAAAACCACACGTTTTCAAACGTCTGTAGCACAGAAACGCTACGTTTCCGGAAATTGTTTCCTATTCAAAGTATTATGTACGCACTGCCCTCTACAGGTCCCTGAAATGTGTAGCATGAATGTTTCGAACACCTTGTATAACAGATTATCTAAACTATCTCAAGTTAATTCCGCACGAGCTTCAGTATAATTGAGCCTTGAAGAAAATATTCTCGATTTCGAAACCACACAATTTAGAATAAATTACTCTAGCTTCCGTTTGATAACATTGGGGGAGACTGCTTCCAAAAGCTCGGAAATTTGATTCGAAATGCGGTGGATTGAAAACTGAGTTTTGTTCAGATATGCAGCTGCAAAAAACTCCAAGCAGTGAAAGGTAAAGCAGCAAACATCCCGACGTGTGTTACTAGACACTGACCAATTGGAGGTGGTATGAAATTGCTTTACTCTTACGTTTATGCTGATTTATCCAGCCACACATAGGATTACCTACAGTTAATGATGAGGGCTCCTGACCACGGTGCACTCAGTATCCTTTATACTGACAAACAATATCAGAGGCAAAAGGAGTAATAAGTCATCATCATCATTTAAGACTGGTTATGCCTTTCAGCGTTCAGTCTGGAGCATAGCCCCCCTTGTAAAATTCCTCCATGACCCCCTATTCACTGCTAACATTGGTGCCTCTTCTGATGTTAAGCCTATTACTTCAAAATCATTCTTAACCGAATCCAGGTACCTTCTCCTTGGTCTGCCCCGACTCCTCCTACCCTCTACTGGTGAAACCATGAGTCTCTTGGGTAACCTTGCTTCTCCCATGCGTGTAACATGACCCTACCATCTAAGCCTGTTCGCCCTGACTGCTACATCTATAGAGTTCATTCCCAGTTTTTCTTTGATTTCCTCATTGTGGACACCCTCCTGCCATAGCTCCCATCTACTAGTACCTGCAATCATCCTAGCTACTTTCATATCCGCAACCTTAACCTTGTTGATAAGATAACCTGAATCCACCCAGCTTTCGCTCCCATACAACAAAGTTGGTCGAAAGATTGAACGGTGCACAGATAACTTAGTCTTGGAACTGACTTCCTTCTTGCAGAAGAGAGTAGATCGTAGCTGAGCGCTCACTGCATTAGCTTTGCTACACCTCGCTTCCAGTTCTTTCACTATGTTGCCATCCTGTGAGGATATGCATCCTAAGAACTTGAAACCGTCCACCTGTTCTAACTTTGTTCCTCCTATTTGACACTCAACCGGTTTATATTTCTTTCCCACTGACATTACTTTCGTTTTGGAGATGCTAATCTTCATACCATAGTCCTTACATTTCTGATCTAGCTCTGAAATATTACTTTGCAAGCTTTCAATCGAATCTGCCATCACAAATAAGTCATCCGCATATGCAAGACTGCTTATTTTGTGTTCCAATATCTTAATCTCACCCAGCAAGTCTATTGTTTTCAACATATGACCCACAAATAATATGAACAACAGTGGAGACAGGTTGCAGCCTTGTCTTACCATGAACTCAATTTACCGTCAACTCTAACTGCTGCCTGACTATCCATGTAAAGACCTTTAATTGCTTGCAAAAGTTTGCCTCCTATTCCATAATCTCTTAGAACAGACAATAACTTCCTCCTAGGAACCCGGTCATATGCCCTTTCTAGATCTATAAAGCATAGATACAATTCCCTGTTCCGAAGGTTCAATCCTGCGTCCGGCCATCCTGATATAGGTTTTCCGTGATTTCCCTAAATCACTCCAGGCAAATGCCGGGATGGTTCCTCTGAAAGGGCACGGCCGACTTCCTTCCCCATCCTTCCCTAATCCGATGCGACCGATGACCTCGCTGTCAGGTCTCCTTCCCCAAAAACCACCACCACCACCAATTCCCTGTTCCACTCATAACACTTCTCCATTATTTGCCGTAAGCTAAAGATCTGGTCCTGACAACCTCTAAGAGGCCTAAACCCACACTGACTTTCATCCAATTGGTCCTCAACTAATACTCACTCTTTCTTTTCAACAATACCTGAGAAGATTATACCCACAACGCTGATTAAAGAGATACCTCTGTAGTTGTTACAATCTTTTCTGTTTTCATGTTTAAAGACTGATGTGTTTACTGCTTTTGACCCAACTCCCAGGCCATTTCAGTTATCCTGTGTAGCCATTTAAGACCTGACGTTCCACTGTATTTGATGAGTTCCGACTTAATTTCATCCACCCCAGCTGCTTTATTGCACTGCAATCTATTGACCATTTTATCCACTTCCTCAAATGTGATCCTATTTCCATCATCATTCCTATCCCATTCCACCTCGAAATCTGGAACATTACTGATTGCATTTTCACCTACATTGAGCAACTCTTCAAAATATTCCCTCCATCTGCCCAAGGCTTCCACAGGATTCACCAGCAGTTTTCCTGACCTGTCCAAAATACTTGTCATTTCCTTCTTACCTCCCTTTCGAAGACTGCTAATTACACTCCAGAATGGTTTTCCAGCAGCTTGACCCATAGTCTCCAACCTGTTTCCAAAGTCTTCCCAAGATTTCTTCTTGGACGCTGCAATTATCTGTTAGGATTTGTTTCTTTCTTCAACATAACTTTCTCTGTCTACCTGTGTTCTAGTACGTAGCCAATTTTGATACGCCTTCTTTTTCCTTTTACAGGCTGCCTTGATTGTGTCATTCCACCAAGCTGTTTGCTTCATCCTACTTTTACACACTACTGTTCCAAGACATTATTTAGCCACTTCTAGTACTGTGCCCCTGTACCTTGTCCATTCCTTTTCCAATGACTGTAATTGGCTACATTCAACTAACTGGTACCTTTCTGAGATCGTTGTTATGTACTTGTGCCTGATTTCCTTATCCTGAAGTTTCTCCACTCTTGTCCTCCTACAGATGGACCTGACCTCCTGCACTTTCGTCCTCACAATCCCAATTTCACTGCGGATTAAATAATGATCAGTGTCATCAAAGAATCCCCTGAATACACGTGTGTCCCTCACAGCCTTCCTGAATTCCTGATCTGTTATTATATAGTCAATTACAGATCTGGTTCCCCTGCCTTCCCAAGTATACCGGTGAATGTTCTTATGTTTAAAAAAGGAGTTTGTGATTACTAAGCCCACACTGGCACAGAAATCCAAGAGTTGTTTCCCGTTCCTATTGGCCTCCATATCCTCTCCAAATTTACCCATAACCTTTTCATACCCTTCTGTTCGATTTCCAATCCTGGCGTTAAAATCACCCATGAGCAGAACACTGTCCTTGTCCTTTACTCTAACAACTACATCACTGAGTGCCTCATAAAAACTATCCATCTTATATTGATCTGTCCCTTCACAATGAGAATATACTGTCACAATCCTAATTTTCTTGCTAGACACTGTCAAATCTATCCACATCAGTCGTTCGTTTACATACCTTATTGCAACTACGCTGGGTTCCATTTCTTTCCTGATGTAAGTAGACCTTGTATTCTCCCACTTCCTCTTCTTTCTCACCCCTTACCCAAATGTCACTAACAGCTAAAACGTCCAGTCCCATCTTACTTCCAGCCTCTGCCAGCTCTACCTTCTTCCCAGAGTAGCCCCCATTGATATTAATAGCTCCCCATCTCATTACCATTTGTTTGCCAAGTCGTATCTTAGGAGTCCCTGGTTTGTCAGTTAGAGATGGGACTCCGTCACCTCCAAAGGTCCAAGGCATTTTGCTCTGATTGTTGCCAGCATCATATTTGAAGTACCAGGGAAGCAGGTAGCTAGCCTTACTTGCCCCGAGTCCCATTGGGTTTTACCCCTAACGGCTGAGGGACTAACCGGTGGATTTGGTAGTCTTTGCCGTATGAGCACAAAGGTGACCATGACTCAGAATATGTCCGAGATGCCTTATTCCAAAGTAACTGGTATCCCAACTGTCGGGACCACTTACTTGGCCAGGAAGTGGTAAGTAATACATAAAAATCATATGACTGAAAGAGGGTCCAACCCAAGACAGATGGCTCCATTAGCTCACCAATCAGCACAGAGAGACCCAAACGCAGCCCAGGTCATTGGTTATTACAATTTTCTTTTCTCAATTTAGAGCCAGTCTGCATAATTACTCTGCAATTCACATTCATGTGGGGATCCATAGTTCAATTTTAGATTTCTCTATCGTTCTCGAAAGCACATGGGAAAAATGAAGACCTAAATCTTTTTGAGTGAGCCCTGATTTTTTTTTCAACAAGATGGTTATTTCTTCCACTAGAGGTAGGAGCCTTTTGGGATTCAGAGGACCAAGTTTGAGTTTGTTAAATATATCTCACCATAACTAAAAGTACTTTTGGTGTAATGATTGAGACAGAACACGCTTAGAATATCCGTGTTGCTTTATCCCTTATTTCGTGATAAATAGGACATCAACGGCTCTTCTCTGCACATTTTCGATGTCCTCCGTCAGTTGTACCAGGTAAATATCCGTATGACACCGGAGTACTGCAGAGGAAACAGCTAATGTGAGCATTCTTTATAGTCAAAATGGTTCAAATGGCTCTGAGCACTATGGGACGTAACATCTGAGGTCATCAGTCCCCAAGAACTTAGAACTACTTAAACCTAACTAAACTAAGGACATCACACACATCCATACCGGAGGCAGGATTCGAACCTGCGACCATAGTGGTCGCGCGGTTCCAAGCAAGCGCCTAGAACCGCTCGGCCTCACTGCCGGCTCTTTATAGTCGATTCATCGGATCTTCTAAGTGTTCTGCCAATAAAACGCAGCCTTTTGTTCGGCTTCTTCACAATACTTTCTATGGAATGGCTCCAATTTAAGTTTTTCGTAGTTGTAATCCCTATAAGTAAAGTCTAGATCAGCTGCTATGTAGGGGGTCAGTAAATAATGATTAATTCGAAATAAAGGCCTGAGAAGTGTGGACCGAAACGAACGCATGTAATCCACAAAGGATTTGAAATTAAATTTCCTTGCGGTTCGCCAGTGCAAACGTGAGCAACGAGCAGCGAACATCTAATGAAAACCATTCATCAGGGCCTTGGGGAACTATGACAAGTGATACTGCCGTTTGGCCGTCGCCGGTGATATAAGTCGCGCGCTACAGGACAGAACGAATTCCAGCCCGTGCGGTGTCCAGGGGGCCGAGGAACGCGGCGCACTGACAAACGACCATCCAGCGGGCCGGCGTGACGGATGCGCGGCCGCCGCCCAGACGCCGCTGCTGACGACGGCGCGCCAGGTGACGGTCGAAACGCGCGGACGGGACGCGCCCATTTGTAACGCTGCATTCCTGCCGCCACGCGGCGCCAGAGTTGGCGCGAATTGCGGCAAACTCTCACGGTGCGCCTGCACATTAATCAGGGCGTTGCCCCGTTGCTCGACTGCTGTTTCTGCCACTGAGCTAAACTATTCGTGAAGAGCCGGTTGTGGTAGCGGTGCGACATAGTTTAGTCGCCGTGTTGATGCGAGGGTGTTACCTGCATGTCCATCAAGGATGTGCTCAATCCGTATGACAATATATTAGTACACTACTCTTCAGGTTTTCTGATACGACACTCTGTGATAAGGATGTCAAATCAAGCATCATTCAGGCGTCAAATTTTCAGAACTTATTTTATTAGGCTACCAGTTTCAGCGATGTACTATGCCATCTTCAGGCCCTTACGAGTCGGCAGTTGATAAATGAAGTGATCGCTATAGCAAGCAGAAATCTACGGATACCAGTATTTGAATGCTGTCCCCTGTTTTGATCAGAACTGAGGTGGCATCTTCCTACACGTCAATCAGGAGCTGAAGATGGCGTAGTTAATTGCCGAAAGTAGTAGCCAAATAAAATAAGTTTGGGAAATTAGACGGCTGAAAGGTGTTTGATTTGACATCCTGCAGCAAATAGCCGAGTCCCGCAACCATCTCTGAATAGATGGACATACAGAGACGCCGAGATAAGTACACTCAACAAGGGAACATTTAGAAGTGTAATAATCCGGTCCACAACCTACTTCTGTCCAAGTGAGAGTATTCTTCATTGGACCTGAAACTACTTCTGTCAGTGTAACATCATCGTTCATCGTCAACATTCATGGATTAGATTCCAGGAACCTGATTCGGCTTCATCTGGTTAACTTCACTGCGTTGAGGGCCGATTTACGTCCCTTACTTATATGGGTATTTGTACTGCAAAACCATTTTAGGAAATCTGCGTAAGTACGTTCTGTTTATGTATTCCTTTCATTTGCGCTTAAATGTGCAAATTATTTTTGCTACGGGAAATATTCGGCTTCACTTCAAAAATCTGTGCTTCTTAATTGACTTTCTGGCTCACAGTCTTCAACTGGTTTCAGCAGTTTATTTCTGACTTATTATTTAGTATTGTTCAAACTTATTTGCTATCCTTGCGGCAACTCCGTAAAGTAGCAAAGTAACAGCTAGCGTTTTATAGAATTTAAGCTGAGTTTCTTAACCTGTCTTTTTGTTGATTGTTCTTTTGATAGTTCCAGGGTTATTCCGAAATTTTTCCGCTTTACTCTTTATTCCTTTACCATGATCAAAACGTACGTGCATTCCTTTGATACTTATTTCGTTCCCTGTTTTATTACAAATTTATTTTCATTGTATACGCCTTTCTGTGGCCCAGGTAAAGGGTCGCGGAATTCCTTTTTCTCGTAATACAAACCAGAGTCGTATCCTGTTCATAGTATCAAACACCTTGACGTAGTCTTACTACTGAATTCTGTTCTTCCGTTTACCAGAGTCTTCAAAGTGAAAATATTAACTTATCATGTTCGTCCACATCGAAATTGCATTTTACATCCAGCTATTAAAAAACCTGTTCACCCACCCATATATATTAATGTCTTCTCGATCTGAGTACACAATAGATCTTACCCATTTTTTCGTTTTTCTTGCTTTCTGCCAGCATCATATATTTGGGGAATGTATAAGTCTTAAGTAAAACAGAATTCTGTCATGTTTTAGTAACTCACTGTTAATACCATCTATAATAAGCGCCTTTCAATTTTGATTGTCTTTAAATCTTCTTCAATTTCCGCTAATATGTAGTACACTTTTACCTTTTCCGACATTCATACGTTAATGCTTTTTCCATTACGTTTTGTTTGTACAGAACTTGGTCAGCGTACCAGCAACTGTTAAATGGGTCGACTCTCCTTCCTGTTACATACTGAGTGACTCTTATTAACGTATAGAAATACCAGAAGCGACGTAGATGACAGTGAGATAAGTAAGTTAATATTAGATACTACTGCCGCAGATGGCCCGATATACCCCAAATGTGGATGAAAAAGTTTAACCTGTGACGTCACTACATGACGTACCTGGCAGCATGTGCGGCTGTTGATCCTGTCGATCTGTCGTACGTGTTCCTCCCAAACCAAGTCAAATATTAACGACAGAGTGGCTGTGGGCCTACGTGCGAGGCTTCAGCGCGTGGGGCTCAGGGTTCGAGTTTTGCGTCTGGCAGGCCCATTTTTTCTTAGAGTTAGAACATTATTAGTTTGCATCGAGGTAAGATTTATTATTTTATTTAACGGTCTCGTGCTCTCCGCTCGTTTATTGCAAAGTGTAGTACGACAAGAACCTGCAGTATTGCGTCACAGGCCGGCCGGAGTGGCCGAGCGGTTGTAGGCGCTTCACTCTGGAACCGCGGGACCGCTACGGTCGTAGGTTCGAATCCTGCCTCTTGCATGGGTGTGTGTGATGTCCTTAGGTTAGTTACGTTTAAGTAGTTCTGAGTTCTAGGGGACTGATGACCTCAGATGTTAAGTCCCATAGTGCTCAGAGCCATTTGAACCACTGCGTCACACGTAAATGAGTATAAGCTTCCGAATTGCGTCTTTATCAGTATATGACCTATGTTTTCTTTACTAAATCAAGTCAGTGAACAAAGAAAGAAAGACGAAAGGAAATAAAGTCAAAATAAGCAGCGTTTTTGATTGATTACATCTGGTGACGTCATACGTTCAAAATTAATTGTCTTCCTCTTTTGGATTATTTCCCGAAATTTGCTGCACCTTCTGTCTTACATTAAATTACTTGTCTCAGCGTCATCAACGGATGACCATTCCATTACAAATAAAGAATGATAGGAAATCAGTAAACGAAAGTTTGCCCCCGGTAGCTGAGTGGTTAGCGCGACAGATTGTCTATTTTAAGGGCTCGGGTTCGATGCCCCCCTGGGTCGGAGATTTTCGCAGCTCAAGAACTGGGTGTTGTGTTGTCATAATCATTATCATTTCATCCCCATCGACGCGCAAGTCGCCGAAGTGGCGTTAAATCGAAAGACTAGCACCATGCGAACGGTCTACCCGACGGGAGTCCCTAGTCACACGACATTATTATTATAGTAAACGAAATAAAATATTCTAAATCCTTAAGTGACTACAATGAGGTGAGAAAAGTCATGAGATGTCGACTAATATCGTGCTGAGCCTCCTTTTGCCCGGTGTAGTGAGGTAACTCGTCGTAGCACGGGCTCAGCAAGTCGTTGGAAGTTCCCTGCAGAAATATTGAGCCATGCTGCCTCTAAAGCCGTCCATAACTGTGAAATTGTTGCGGTGCAGGATTTTGGGCACCAACTGCCTCTTGATAATGCCCCATAAATGTTAGAAGAGAATCATGTCGGGTGATATAAGTGGGCAAACCATTTCTTCAAACTGCCCAGAAAGTTATTAGACCATTCGCGGACAACGGTAACCCGCTGACATGGCGCATTGTCGTCCATAAGAATTTCATCGTTATGTGGGAACACGAAATCAATGAATGGCTGCAGTTGGTCTCCAAGTGACGGAACGAAATCCTATCCAGTCAGTAACTGGATGTTGCACCTTCTACATTTCCCCTTGTGCCCTACTATTCGCGTTTCGACCATTCTTTTTGTAGCACCCACGGATACCTAGCGACAACCACATGAAAACCTACAAATTCCTGCTTTTCCAGCGGTTTGCGAGCACCCTTCGACAATCGTAGATGTTCCTATGTCTTCCGGGTACGTTCCGCTTTTCCAAGATTTTTTCTATGTGGTCAGTAACGTCCTAAATGAAAGACAGGAAAACTTTAGAGTTCACAGTCGATTGTCCACCGCTGTGATTTTTGCGCGTTGGTCTTAACGCTCTATTTACGTCTGCGTGCGAGTAAGCATTCTTGGTCAATTTATTGGTGAGCTGTTTTAATTCCGCATCAACCACCTCTGGTTTGCAGATGTTCCTTGCTCTATCCTCCAACGTTTTTATGATGTGTGGCTTTTGTTGTGGGTGGTGGTTCGAATCCCGGTGTCAGTAACGGTCTGTGTGTGTAGTTTTCTCGAAAACTACCACATCAAACCTGCCTCCTCCTCCTTGGTTAACTGAATCATCAGCTTAAAATCACTGAGATGTTTATGAAAATAACGTCATTTCACTCTGCATACTTCCACAAAACAAATGTATTATCCACGTAGCGCAATCAAATATTCTGTTTAATGTTGACATTTCCCAATGTCCGCTCCTGGAACTTTTCCACAATCAGACTTAATGCGCTCTCCATAGCCATATCATTGATCTGTTCATAGAACTCAGCGTTCCATTTGTAATACATGGGAGCGGTGCAATATTTAAACAATTCTGTAATATCGGGAGGAAAAATTGAGTGGAACCATAGTAAATAGCGATACCAAATAAAAACAAACTAATATGTCCTCTGGATGGACCATTAGGTCAATTAATTTACTGATAAGAAGTGCCGAATTCCTGATATAGGAGCCCGATCGGCCGAAGTAGGCAGCAGGGAGTCGAATGTGAATCGGCCACTCAAAGAAACTACGAGCACCATTGAAAATGGCCTCAGATGGGGGCGAAACGTTTGGTTTTAATGTGAGATCCATTAGACCACAGCATAATAGCCCGGAATATTATATTAATTGTTACATTTCCGGCAGTGAAAGTTTACATTTTGTATACATTTTTTTATCTATTTGCAATTCTTGCAGTGTAGTGCATTTTAATTGAAGGAGTTATGCAGGTAGCTGACACAAGAGGAATGTTTGACCTCTGATATTGGGAGGTGTACACACCAGGCAAAAGCTGGAATCGATGCAGATTTGGGAGCTATTTGTTGCGATAAGCGGGTGGAGGTCTTAGAGTGTTCACTGGCTGTGGCCTACGCCTGCCACATGGGCCCTACCGTGTTCGCAGCTGACCGAACCGGTGTCTGCTTTGCTACACTCGTCGATAAACATTACCATGATTTACAAGTACAGCGCAAGTGCATTTGCAAATTACTACGCACACGCCTGCACAGGTAGCGACGCGGTGTTTTAACGTTGATTAAACTTAAATATTTAGGTTAACTACCGTTGAGCTGTTCAATCTAGCTTTAGAACGAGGCGGTAACAGGTAGCCGTAAATTTTCTCGACACGAAACAGTAAAACGTTTCTGCGAGTTGAAATGTGAAGCCTCCTACATTGCTCACTTGAGTAATTGTTCGGCTAAAACCGCTACATTTTAATAAATTGACTTTCATGTTCATTATGCAGTCAAAATTAGTCGTTTCCACGCTTTACACAGCAGTTTTATTTGGTTTCAGAAGGACTTTCACCATCAGTGGTATAATTTTGATAACTCATAGATCAATGCATTAAATAATCGATTAACATTGTATTAACAGTAATTGACGGTAACAGACATACTATAAAAGTACATCCAAGTTAAACGCAGATTTGTAGAAAAAGTATTTTAGTCCTCCTTGTTAAATGAGTACCAAATATCACGAGAATGGTTGTCCCAATCTAAGATGTACCTGTGTGATAACCGAATACTGCAGAGAGATCCGGTTTACGGAGCGAATATAGACACGACTTGTGAGCACTTTGTTACAGACACATGTGAAGTGAATATGACAGTGCGTCGTGAGGTAATCCAATTTGTACATTTCATTTTTCTCGATACCACAATGTGTCTTTATCGTGCCGAGAATAACGTCCTGAAGTAGACTGTGAAACGACTGAGAAATTAATTGTAACAACAAAAATAAAGACAGGATCGAATGCACTCCTGAAACTGCACACATGGAAAAGAAACGCTAGTGGGCCTGGGTTTCGTGGCATGCGGCAACGTCCTCTCCAGGCCAGCCAAGGACAAAGACGAGCAGCGTAGCCGGATGTGGGAAAATCCCAAATGAGGGGAGGTGGACAACAGCCGCTCGTTTAGCAGAGTGTAGAATAACCAGCTATGGCAGACTCTGAAGCAAGCTGAAAGAAGGCTTCTTACAGCTCTATGCAAGTCTACAATAATTTACAGTCAAATATTAATGCAAATCTGAATACATCTGCGATCTCAGAAAAATGAGGTGCATCCAGTGACGCAACGGTACTTCAAAAACTTTAAAACTTAGTAATTGACAGTGACAAAATATTTTCATATTGAACCTCTGAATTAACGACTTTTAAGGGGATACGGAATCGGATTTTGGGTTTAAAAAATCGAATTTTTTTTTATTGGCGTATTATATTCTGCCATGTTTCCTCTTTAAAATGACGTATCATACATAGCTCTACTACAATTATAACTATTTTATTTTTATATATTTGTGAGATCGGGTATTGCGCTTTAGTTATACACCTCTCTCGTGGCTGACCATGACCTTTTTGGCAGTACCTTTAAAGTGACATGAATTCAAATATCCCGGTTTCCAGCGACTATTTATACACTAGTTGCCCGAAAATGTTTCTCTCTGGTTTCCTCAAGTTACTCTTTGACTTTGTGGCGGGACTGTTTTGTAAACAGTGTGATATAAGAAAGTAGTTGTTGTTGAGTTATTTCGTATTTAGTGCTTCATTTTTCGCAGTGAAAATGCGTAGAGCTAAAGCAAAAGTATTTAAAAAGCGTGTGAACTGGCAAAAGAAAAGAAATAATGATTCATTAGCAAAGCAAAGCAGTTCATCATCATCACTGTTGGAAAATGTGAATCCACTTATTACTGATTTGCCGAACGAACTTACACCAAATGAAAACAGTGCTTCTCATAAAAAACTAAGAGATTTGGAAGAGAAATATAATTTACTTGATAGAGGGAATGAAGTTTTTGAACTCATTGATACGAATATATTGTGTGAAGCTCTTGAAAACAGTTTGTGCTGCAAAAAATGTCATGGAAACGTTTCTCTGAAAGTAGAATCCCATGTTGGCCTGGCTGCCCAGTTTAATTTAATATGCAGTGTTTGTAAATACAGCTGTAAGTTTCCAAGTTCGGTTTCAGTAACTGTAAATAATGGATACACGAAAACTGAACTTTATAGTGTAAATATTAGGTTAGTTTATGGATTGCGAGCAATTGGTAAGGGCAAAGCAGCTGGTGATATGCTATGTGGTGTTCTAAATCTTCCAAGTGCACCTTCAAAGTTTGAAGCTTACAATTATGTACTAGGATCTGCAGTTGAAGATGTAGCACAGAAGTCAATGCAGGTTGCTGTGGAAGAAGCAGTGGAAGAAAATGACGGCAGTCGTGACCTCACAGTGGCGTTTGATGGCACATGGCAGAAAAGGGGCCACACCTCCAACAATGGTGTTGTAACAGCAACTAGTGTTGATACTGGCAAGGTTATTGATGTTGCAATAATGTCTAAATACTGTAGGTGCACAGGCAGGCTGAAAAATGAACACAGTGATGACTGTATTGCTAATTATTATGGTAGTAGTGGTGGCATGGAGGTTGCTGGGGTGAAGAAAATTTTTCATCGCTCTTCACAGTGGTATAATGTTCGCTATGTCAAATATCTGGGAGATGGTGACTCTAAAGCATTCAAAGAAGTTTTGGAAAGCAAACCATATGGGAACAGTGTAAATATAAGCAAACTTGAATGTATAGGACATGTGCAGAAGAGAATGGGTGCCAGGCTGAGAAGGTTAAAATCAGTTATGAAAGGGAAAAACTAGATGATGGGAAAACCTTGGATGGCAGAGGAAGATTGACTGATTCCATAATAGACCACATTCAGAACTGCTATGGCCTTGCAATCAGGCAAAATACAGGCAATCTTGAAGAAATGAGGAGAGCTATATGGGCTTTATATTTCCACACCGCATCCACGGATGAGCATCCACAACATGGTTTGTGCCCCAAAGGTGAAAACAGCTGGTGTAAATACAGTAGGGGACTAACAACAGGAGAGAAATACATTCACCACCACAGTCTACCATCAGCCATCATGGCAGAAATAAAGCCCATTTTCAGAGATCTGGCTGACAGAAGTCTTCTGATGAAATGTCTTCACGGAAAAACGCAGAACCCCAACGAGTGCTTGAATAGTGTGATATGGCATCGTCTCCCAAAAACAGTGTTTGTCGGAATTAATACACTACATTTTGGTGTGTATGATGCTGTGGCAACCTTCAATCTTGGAAATATAACTAAATGCCAGGTCCTTCAAAAGTTGGGTATGTGTTTTGGTTCCCGTACGGTACGTGCTATGTTCTTTTTAGATCAGCACAGACTAAGGCATGCTGATAATATAATCAAGACATTAGTGAAAAAAGCAAGACAGGTGCAGAGGGGTGCCAAAAGAAGACTTGAAGATGATTATGAAGACTGTGAAGGGGGTATTAGCTACGGATCAGGAATGTTTTAATCTTCTTTCTCCGTTTCCCGTAAGTTTACTTTTTACTTCATCTAGGAACATTATCTCAGGTACTGGTCAACCTAGAAGTCTGAAATTTTTATGACGTAGTGACATAGGTCCCTATTACATACTGAAACAACGATTTTTTAATTACTTGATTTACAAAAGACTTAGGGGTGATAGTCTAGTAAAAAGCGATGGAAAAAATTTACTTAAAAATAAATGTACAATATCTCTGTAAGAAAATACTTTGACAATAAACTGTTGTTTCAGTATTGTTGTAACATATGAAAGCACATACAGTAAAATTTTTACCTCTCTGTCTCCAGTAGTTTGTGAGAAAATGTTCCCTATAGTAGGCATATATTAACATTGCGGGGATAGGTGATTCCGTATCCCCTTAAAAGCTTCAAGTGATTTCAGCAAACGATATCTCAGATGGGAGCACTGCATGATAGCTATTACGCCTGAAATCCACTCATCTGTATCTATTTTATACGTTGACTTATAGTGTATTTTACATCGGTTTTTGCTACACAAATGTATGTCACAACATCGTAATTCCCACATTCACACACCAAATGACCACAGCATCAATACCTTATATTTTGTCATACTTGGTTTTATTTAATGAACAGTTTACTATTTTCCCAATTACTTCATTTAAATGCTGACTGCAAGTATTAGAAGAAAACTACGCTAATTTAAAAGTGGTCAATCGCAAGTGTTCGCAGACACCGCAATTTAAAAGAGAACCAAATGACACTTCTGTCAAGAAGGCATAAATAATAGTTAAGTAATATTTAAGGAGAATTCATTGACATTTAAAATGAGCCACTTGCAGAAGAACACTACCTTATTTATTTATGAACACTCCTTTTTTTGTAATTATTGCGAATGATCTGAGTGCGATCAAATATTTACGGGTATGACATTTTTTAACTAAAATAGTTTTGCAACATATTAGTTTAGTCTCGGAAGTGGTCATGGTGATTCAAATCATGTGTGCAGACCATAAGAATGATTTAATTTTGGCGGGGCTGTCTTCAGCCAACGAAAAAGCAGACAGTAATGGTTCAAATGGCTCTAAGCACTATGGGACTCAGCATCTGAGGTCATCAGTCCCCTAGAACTTAGAAAAACTTAAACCTTACAAACCTAAGGACATCACACACATCCATGCCCGAGGCAGGATTCGAAACAGCAGCGCGGTTCCGGACTGAAGTGCCTAGAACCGCTCGGCCACAACGGCCGGCAGCAGACAGTAGCGGGACACTGCTGGAGTCAACTGGAGACTTGGAATTTTTGAGTGAAGAGCTCAAGGGAGCGATTTGAGACACTTTGTGTCGACTGCTGGAACGAAGCAGACCTGCCAGCAGCAACATGCGTGATTCAGTCATCTAGCTTATTGCTACTGGGTTCAAATGGCTCTGAGCACTATGGGACTTAATTTCTCAGGTGATCAGTCTCCTAGAACTTAGAACTACTAAAACCTAACTAACCTAAGGACATCACACACATCCATGCCCGAGGCAGGATTCGAACCTGCGACCGTAGCGGTCGCGCTGTTCCAGACTGTAGCGCCTTTAACCGCTTGGCCACACCGGCCGGCTGCTACTGGGTGGTGAACGACTACCACACTTTAACTTCTGACAGGATATTATAGTTTGAGAGGTCTGAATGGCTTTCAGAGTAGTTACTGTTCTTTGAATTGTGTGTGATAAATTGTAAATCATCATACTGAACTCTGAAGTGTTTAGAGCTGGTGAACGTTTAGCATATTCTGTTTAAGAAATGGAATTAGTTTTCGCACACTCTTGATGACTACTTAGTTTAGGGATTCTGCTACCATTCTCATAACGCTCTAAACGCTACTTCACTGCATTTAACACAGATATTTTCTGTTTTTATTTTAACAGAACATCATAGGACCATTTCCCGTTTATTTGAGATGTCCTTTCTTGAATAAACATTATTCAGCGTACTTCTCTACCGCCTACATCAATTACAGACGTTAGAATGGAACCCTTGTTATTAAAATATTCATTTAACTTTTATGTACGAGGGCTATACGGAAAGTAGGGAACATTTCCGTCTGACGCCGGTAGGCACGCGCTGATTGCGTATATTCTGGTATGTGTGTGCTCGGCAGCTCAGTCGGCATCCATCCGTGACAGCGGGAATGTCTCTGCGCGTCTGGTTTTTTCGATATTCCAATTTGAAATGTGCACTGCAATCGAAAATCCCGCCAGTTATCAGGTGCGGTCTGTGAGACGGTTTTTGTTGGCAAAAAACCTAAAACCCATAGAAATTTTTCGTGAACTGTGCGAAGTGTACGGAAACAACGTAATGAGTGACTGTTCAGTCCGGAAATGGTGCATTCGATTGAAAAATGGCTGAACAAACGATCGTGATGAAGAGATGAGTGGGCGCCCGAGCATTGTGACTGACGATGTTGTCGCCAAAGTTAATGAAACGATTCATGAAAACCATCGCTTCACAGTAACGGAGATTTCGCTTCCTTTTCGTCATATTTCATAGACTTTGTTGTTTGAAAGTCTCACTCAGAAGCTAGGCCACCACAAATTTTTGTTTTTGCACGACAATTCCCGACGTCACAGGGCAAACCGCACTAAAGAACTCCTTAATTCATTCAAATGGGAAACATATCCTCATCCGCCCTACAGCCTCGATCTTGCACCAAGCGACTTCCACTTGTTTCCCAAGATGAAGAACTTTCTTACAATGCAACACTTTGATGACGCCGTGCAACTCCAGGCGGATGTGACTCACTGACTGACGCGGCAGAATTTTACAACTAAGGTCTTTCAAAGCTTGTCCACCGCTATGAGAAGTGCCTCAATGCCTTTGGTGACTATGTAGAAAAGTAGCTCGTCACCTGCTCTTTCACATGATATAATAAAATATATTTGTTGCACTTGTTTTTTCTTTTAATGAAAAAACGTTCCCTACTCCCTCGTATATATGTGTGTATTTTATTACTTCACAGTTCCAGCCAATACACAGACAATTTGACTGCAGGATCACATTAACAGGTTGCTATTTTCAGCGAATCAGCTGCGGGGAATGAAAGTAGACGTGCGCGGTTCCACCCTGTGACTACATCGTTTTTAAACGGAGCCATGCATAGGTCAAGTACCTAAAGTAGGAGCAACTGCAGGTAAAGACGCTACTGGTTTTCTCGTATGTGATGCTTTAGGACAAGCAACTACACTCAGCAGTAACTGTTAGGTATCGTCGCAGCGTCTATGCAGCATTAGGGCTCTGCCCACATTACCTCCACCACCAAAACGATCATATTCGAGAATGTTCCTGGGTGTGTTGGCATTTCCACCTCTCACCCTATGAGGGTACTTTCAGAATCACTACGCAGACTGAATGTGCGCTCTCCGACAAGAGCCCGCGACCGGACTCCTCATTGGTCCAGTCCCTATGCTATTGGCACCACCGCAAACGGTGCAGCCGTTGTGCGAGTGTGAACAGAACACAACCCACTGGTCTTAGGACAGACACAACACCCGTGCCGTCGCCGTGCCACTGTGGAGCTTAAGATGTCGTGCCTTGAAGTCCTGTTAAACGTTGTTGCAGCTGGACCCACTGCTGGACGATCTGACGTAGGTTCCAACTGAAATAATGCTGTGAGTAACACCGGATAGCTGGGGTACACTCGTCACACTTTGTCCTTCCTCCAGTTTTGGAATGATTAGTCCCGATGTGAAGGCTCCCCATTGGTCTCTGCGCGTCGTGCTGTAATGAAGATCACAACCACAGCTCGCCGTAGCTGCTTGCTGACTGACACACCCTGCCTCTTTCCGCCCCTTCAGCTGTCTCGTGCTAGAACCAGCCCCATTTGGCACTACAATCATGTCGACATCACATCATTTGACGTCTAGCTTTCTGTGCATGGCTGGAAGACCTCTGGCAACATGGTCCATTTCCACGAAGTTGTTAACACGTTGTGTTACTTTATCTGTCTCGTCCATAAGTTTTGCAGAGCAGTACATTTGTAACAAAATATAAAAGATTCGGTGGATAGCTGACAGTGGCCAGCACAGACGAAACTATTGCAAAAGAGGAAAAAAGGTAACGGAAAGCGTAACGATATTTACAAATAAAAACGTTGCTCCATCTCGCTATGTAGAATAGACATATTGCGACCAATACTGACAACTCTTCAATTAGAGAAGACAAACAGCTATTTTTTGAAGGTATAAACTGTGCCATAACAAAACAAACTGAATGATCTTTCGGTGCGATGTGGTTTCAATTCTGCATCTTTGCAGCCAGGCTGTTTACGGTATGCGCATACATTTTCTTTCTCTTGGATCGTATTGCAAAGTTACGAATGGCAATGTGTAAAATCCATCGTATCGTATTTAAAACACGTTTCTCCATTTGGTCCTATACCTCACTATCTTTTCTTCGATGTCAAAGCTGCCTATATGTGCACTATTTCTAACCATTTTCATTAGTGGCATCTGAAGACGTCATATGGTACTTAAAATATTATATCGGCTACATGATCCGTGTTTATGTCCTCAAATTTTCGTGTTTCTCTCTTCTTAACATTCGATCAACTAATTCCAGTGCTTGCTTTCTACAAATCAATTATGCTTCGCGTTGTGAATAACAGATGGAACATAAGAGAATATATCTTCTTTTCGTCTAAGGTACTTAAATATTCTGCGAAGGAAACACTACTACACTAAGACCAATCTTAGTCCCACGACTTGTCTGTCTCATCAAGAGGTCGGTGCTGTCTCATGACGGAGAAAAAACATTAAAGGGAATCAAATTGAAATAAATGTAATATGTCGTGATCCAGATGTGTCCGATACGTAGGGCAGAGAAAAACAACTTGAAAATAAAGTCAGAGCAGGATATAGGACGACTAATCGAATACAATTAACCGAAGATCGGAAATGTACTGATATAGATCTACGGACATAAATACGTATCTAATTAGCGAAGAGTGAGTGAAAGTGTGTACGTATAAGCTAACTTTCTGTCACCTGTTAATCGAGAGAGTACTAAAAGTACTTCAATAAGATGAGGTAGTGATTTCAGCTGGACAATGACAGGCAAAACGCAAATTCCCATCGATGGCTAGGCACGTTACAGGGAATTCTTCGGAACACTCACTGCGTAAAGCTTGACTGTTAACTCAACAACGCTAAAAAGTACCGTAAAACCACAACCAAAGCAGAACACAGCAGTAGTTTAGTTGGACAAAAGCGCACTAGAAGACACGCCCAAACATACTCGCTTTGCGGACAGATTTGTCACGATTATCACTAATTGGCTGTCGTTTTATGACCACTGCACCACAACAGTGTGTTTTTGATACCTGCAAAAACGTGTTTGATTTGACGTCCTCTAACTGGTCTGACAGGTAATATCGCGTTGCTTCTCTCCTACCTGTGTATTAGAGCGGAAGCTTTCGTAAGACATTTGTAATTCGCAATCTATAGGCGATTGGAGAGTTTGTATAGATAACCTACCCTTAGGGAAACATATTGCCTCATTTAGCTATAACTAAAAGAAGTCCTTTCTTGTGTGATCCGCATACATCGGAAACGAGCATGACGTCTGCATGCCATGCATAGCCTGACGATGATACTGTGTAACGAAACTGGTAGGGAGTAGGTAAAGTAAAAAATTGCGACTATACAGTTACACAAGTATAGGTAGACTGAAAAAGAAAGAAACGATTTCGGTTGTTTATTACGGACAAACTATGAAAGATACGAACACACGGCGCGTGTCACTGGGCAGAGAAAGTTTCATAGTTGAAACGATCTACATCCCCCCCCCCTCCCCCCCCCCCCCCCCCCCCATGAACCATGGACCTTGCCGTTGGTGGGGAGGATTGCGTGCCTCAATGATACAGATAGCCGTACCGTAGGTGCAACCACAACGAAGGGGTACCTGTTGAGAGGCCAGACAAACGTGTGGTTCCTGAAGAGGATCAGCAGCCTTTTCAGTAGTTGCAGGGGCAACAGTCTGGATGATTGACTGATCTGGCCTTGTAACATTAACCAAAATGGCCTTGCTGTTCTGGTACTGCGAACGGAAGAAAGCAAGGGGAAACTACAGCCGTAATTTTTCCCGAGGGCATGCAGCTTTACTGTATGATTAATTGATGAAAAAATGGTTCAAATGGCTCTGACCACAATGGGACTTAACAGCTGTGGTCATCAGTCCCCTAGAACTTAGAACTACTTAAACCTAACTAACCTAAGGAAATCACACACATCCATGCGCGAGGCAGGATTCGAACCTGCGACCGTAGCAGTCGCGCGGTTCCGGACTGCGCGCCTAGAACCGCGAGACCACCGCGGCCGGCGATTAGTTGATGATGGCGTCCTCTTGGGTAAAATATTCCGGAGGTAAAATAGTCTCCCATTCGGATCTCCGGGCGGCGACTACTCAAGAGGACGCCGTTATCAGGAGAAACAAAACGCGTTCTACGGATCGGAGCGTGGAATGTCAGATCCCTTAATCGGGCAGGTAGATTAGAAACTTTAAAAAGGGAATTGGATAGGTTAAAGTTAGATACAGTGGGAATTAGTGAAGTTCGGTGGCAGGAGGAACAAGACTTTTGGTCAGGTGAATGCAGGGTTATAAATACGAAATCAAATAGGGGTAATGCAGGAGTAGGTTTAATAATGAATAAAAATATAGGAGTGCGGGCAAGCTACTAAAACAGTATAGTGAACGCATTATTGTGGCCAAGATAGACACGAAGCCCACGCCTACTACAGTAGTACAAGTTTATATGCCAACTAGCTCTGCAGATGACGAAGAAATTGATGAAATGTATGATGAGATAAAAGAAATTATTCAGGCAGTGAAGGGAGACGAAAATTTAATAGTCATGGGTGACTGGAAGTCGAGAGCAGGAAAAGGGGAAGAAGGAAACATAGTATGAGAATATCGATTGGGGCTAAGAAATGAAAGAGGAAGCCGCCTGGTAGAATTTTGCGCAGAGCATAACTTAATCATAGCTAACACATGGTTCAAGAACCATGAAAGAAGGCTGTAGTCATGGAAGAACCCTGGAGATACTAAAAGGTATCAGATAGATTATATAATGGTTAGACAGAGACTTAGAAACCAGGTTTTAAATTGTAAGACATTTCCAGGGGGAGATGTGGACTCTGATCACAACGTATTGGTTATGAACTGCAGATTAAAACTGAAGAAACTGCAAAAAGGTGGGAATTTAAGGAGATGGGATCTGGATAAAATGACTAAACCAGAGGCTGTACAGAGTTTGAGGGAGAGCATAAGGGAACAATTGACAGGAATGGGGGAAAGAAATACAGTAGAAGAAGAATGGGTAGCTTTGAGGGATGAATTAGTGAAGACAGCAGAGGATCAAACAGGTAAAAAGACGAGGACTAGTAAAAACCCTTGGGTAAAAGAACAAATATTTAATTTAATTGATGAAAGGAGAAAATATAAAAACGCAGTAAATGAACTACGCAAAAAGGAATACCAACGCCTCAAAAATGACATCGACAGGAAGTGGAAAATGGCTAAGCAGGGATGGCTAGAGGACAAATGTAAGGATGTAGAGGCTTATCTCACTAAGGGTAAGATAGATACTGCCTACAGGAAAATTAAAGAGACCTTTGGAGAAAGGAGAACCACTTGCATGAATATCAAGAGCCCAGATGGAAACCCAGTTCTAAGCAAAGAAGGGAAAGCAGAAAGGTGGAACGAGTATATAGAGTGTCTATACAAGGGCGATATACTTGAGGACGATATTATGGAAATGGAAGAGGATACTGCGTGAAGCGTTTGACAGAGCACTGAAAGACCTGAGTCGAAACAAGGCCCCCGGACCAGACAATATTCCATTTGAAGTACCGACAGCCTTGGGAGAGCCAGTCCTGACAAAAATCTACCGTCTGGTGAGCAACATGTATGAGACAGGCGAAATACCCTCAGACTTCAAGAAGAATTCCAATCCCAGAGAAAGCAGGTGTTGACAGATATTAAAATTACCGAACTATCAGTTTAATAAGTCACAGCTGCAAAATCGTAAGGCGAATTCTTTACAGACGAATGGAAAAACTGACAGAAGCCGACCTCGGGGAAGATCAGTTTGGATTCCGTACAAATGTTGGAACACGTGAGGCAATACTGACCCTACGACTTATCTTAGAAGAAAGATTAAGGAAAGGCAAACCTACGTTTCTAGTGTTTGTAGACTTAGAGAAAGCTTTTGACAATGTTGACTGTAATACTCTCTTTCAAACTCTGAAGGTGGCAGGGGTGAAATACAGGGAGCGAAAGGCTTTTTACAATTTGCACAGAAAGCAGATGGCAGTTGTAAGAGTCGAGGGACATGAAAGGGAAGCAGTGGTTGGGAAGGGAGTGAGACAGTGTTGTTGCCTGTCCCCGATGTTATTCAATCTGTATATTGAGCAAGCAATAAAAGAAACAAAAGAAAAGTTCGGGGTAGGTATTAAAATCCATGGAGAAGAAATAAAAACTTTAAGGTTCACCGATGACATTGTAATTCTGTCAGAGACAGCAAAGGAATTGGAAGAGCAGCTGAACGGAATGGACAGTGTCTTGAAATGAGGGTATAAGGTGAATATCAACAAAACCGAAACGAGGATAATGGAATGTAGTCGAATTAAGTCGGCTGATGCTGAGGAAATTAGATTAGGAAATGGGACACTTAAAGCAGTAAAGGAGTTTCGCTATTTGGGGAGCAAAGTAACTGATGGTGGTCGAAGTAGAGAGGATATAAAATGTAGACTGGCAATGGCAAGGAAAGCGTTCCTAAAGAAGAAAAATTTGTTAACATCGAGTATAGATTTAAATGTCAGGAAGTCGTTTCTGAAAGTATTTGTATGGAGTATAGCCATGTACGGAAGTTAAACGTGGACGATAAATAGTTTACACAAGAAGATAATAGAAGCTTGCGAAATGTGGTGCTACAGAAGAATGCCGAAGATTAGATGGGTAGATCACATAACTAATGAGGAGGTATTGAATAGAACTGGGGAGAAGAGGAACTTGGGGCACAACTTGACTAGAAGAAGGGATCGATTGGTAGGACATGTTCTGAGACATCGAGGGATCACCAATTTAGTATTGGAGGGCAGCGTGGTGGGTAAAAATCGTAAAGGGAGACCTAGAGATGAATACACTAAGCAGATTCAGAAGGATGTAGGCTGCAGTAGGCAGTGGGAGATGAAGAAACTTGCACAGGATAGAGTAGCATGGAGAGCTGCATCAAACCAGTCTCAGGACTGAAGACCACAACAACAACAACAACATGATGTACATACGGTATACATTAGAGCCAACATGAGAACCACGCGTTGCTTGAGAAACATCGAAACGGTAGCCATTTTACTCCACACACGAATTAACAAGTCCCTTTTTATTGATTCGATTACTTCAACAATTCGATTTCTCTGCTTTTCGAGAGTAGCTGCCATAGGTGGTACAAAGGCTTTTGTCTTTTCTGTGCCCCACAGAAATATACTGCAAGGTGTGTCGTCTGGTGACCTGTGAGCCCAAAAGCAATGAACAGGATCTTGTTATCCACCTCTTACTATCCAACATTTTGGGGTGGTGTTGCCAAAATAAAGCGGCACCTCAAGGTGAGGCTAGATGTCGTCATACATAAAAATAAAATCATAGGAATATTCGTCAAGTTAAGGAAACAACGAATTTTTCAGCAGGTCCGAGTATGACATAATTGTCACATTGAGTTTCGTTGAGTCTCTTTCATCTTCGACGACAGCGGCAGGATATTGTGACCCCCAAATTCTTATATTACAACGGTTTACTTTACCAGCTATATAAACGTCGATTCATCCGACAAGACGAATCATTCGGAGAAAGTTTCTTCTGACGTATCCAGGATAACTGAAATACCTAATTTGTACTTTCTGCTATGGTCGCCGGGGCGCAGCTGCTGGAGTATCTGCAACTTAGAAAGCTTCATATGCAGGCGTCGTTCCAGAACACGCCACAACTTTGTTTGTGGGAGTTGATGTTCCTGGCCTGCCGGTCTTGTGGACTTCCGAAGGCTCCGTGAGAACGCTTGTCGGATACGCTCGACATTTTCATCAGATGTGCGTGGCTGACCAGAGCTCTTCCCCTTGAATATGCAACCAACTTCCAAGAATTTTGTGTCCCAGTCATTAATCTGCTTGTGCAGTGGCGTTTTCTTGTTGAATCGACGGTGGAATACACGTTGCACTTGAACAACGGGTTGACTACGCGCAAAATGGTTTCTCTTGTAGTTAAAAAAAAAAAAAAAAAAGTGGCGCAGTTGACTCAAAACTTTGAACCCTCCTCTGTCAGCGACACGTGCAATGCGTTTCTATCTTTTACAGTTTGTCTGTAACAAACATTTGGAATCTCTCCTTTCTTTTTGAATCACCCGGTACTTTTTTTGTTACCGTTCCAACTTGAAGCCACTCTTTCGTAATACAGTAACTGAAATATTTATTTTTTTATTTAATTTGAGTTATCTATAAGAGTTTTATGTCAATTTTTGTTTGAAAATTATGAGTTTATTAATATAATACAATAATTTAGAGTTTCCAGAGAAGCTAAAGGCTTCAGTATAACTGGTAGGTGTTACATTGTTCAACGTTTTGTTTTTAGTAGTATAAGTATGTATTTTACACTGTAGCCATTCCTTCTGTTAACTATCTCTCAGTTACAATCTCGGCTACATTTATGCTTGTTTTGAAAACTGTTATCTGTGAAAGTTTCGTTTCGTACGAGTTATGAATGAAACAGAATCAAAAGTTATCTCTGGTTAAGCTTCGTAATTTATGGATTTTAATAATTGCAGTTATTGAAGTGCTACGATTTTATATCTGAGGCTGATTGATTCAAAAATACTAGACTGCACTTAATACAATTTTGAACTCAGTCTCAATACAACAGTAGTTAAACAATATTCTTGAAGAAGTTAACTTCCGATCGCAGAACAGAGCGATCGGCTGATCGTAATTTATTTGAAGAATTTCACCGACTGTATCCTACATCTACCTGGGTACCGTGTAAATCATATTTAAGTGCCTGACAGAGGATTCATTGAACCACCTTCAAATTCTCTATTATTCCAATCTCGTATAGTGCGCGGAAAGAATGAACACCTATATTTTTCCGTACGAGCTCTGATTTCCCTTATTATATCGTGGTGATCGTTCATCCCTATGTAGGTCGGTGTCAGCAAAATGTTTTCACATTCGGAGGAGAAAGTTGGTGACTGGAATTTCGTGAGAAGATTCCGTCGCAACGAAAAACGCTGCTCTTTTAATGATTTCCAGCCCAAATCCTGTATAATTTCTGTGACACTCTCTCCCATATTTCGCCATAATACAAAACGTGCTAGCTTTCTTTGAACTATTTCGATGTACTCCGTCAGTCCTACCTGGTAAGGATCCCACACCGTGCAGCAGCATTCTAAAAGAGGACCGACAAGCGTAGAATAGGCAGTCTCCGTAGCAGATCTGTTACATTTTCTAAGTGTCCAGCCAATAAAGCGCAGTCTTTGGTTAGCCTTCCCCACAACATTTTACATGTGATCCTTCCAATTTAAGTATTGTATTAATCGTAATACCTAGGTATTTAGTTGAATTTACGCCTTTTAGATTAGACTGATTTATCGCGTAACCGAAATTTAACTAGTTCTATTTAGCATTCATGTTGATGACCTCACACTTTTCATTATGTAGGGTCAACTGCCACTTTTCGAACCATTCAGATATCTTTCTAAATCGTTTTGCTGTTTGTTTTGATCTTGACTTTATTAGTCGATAAACGACAGCGTCATCAGCAAACAACCGAAGACAGCTGCTGAGATTGTCTCCCAAATCATTTATACAGATAATGAACAGCAAAGGGCCTATATTACTACCTTGGCGAACGCCAGAAATCACTTCTGTTTTACTCGATGACTTTCCGTCAATTACCACGAACTGTGACCTCTCTGACAGGAAATCACAAAACCAGTCACATAACTGAGACGATATTCCATAAGCACGCAATTTCACTACGAGCCGCTTGTGTGGTAACGTGTCAGAAGCCTTCCGGAAATCCTGAAATACGGAATCGATCTGAAATCCCTTATCAATAGCACTCAACACTTCTTGTGAATATTGCAGCAACCTCTCTGACTTTCAGCGTGTAATCTGACGTGAAAACTTGATTACGACGAATATAAGGTGTCAAGACTTTTATCTTCAGTTCTGAGTGCTTAAAATTAATTCTAATTGAAAACAAACAGTGTTTGTTCGCCGAATTAGACTGAGCTTACTTAATAACAGAGCCTGCGAATAGACAATTTACGATTACGTTACGTCCGCTATTACTGTTCCAGAGATTTTAATGAAGTTTGTGACTCCTCCCAACTTAAAAATAAAAATAAAAATAAACACGACACTAGAGGTCGAAGACATCGTAACTATGGAAAATAATAAACTAAAATTTAGCATCCACGAAAGACTACAGAAAGGAGAAGAAGCCACAAACTGACAGCATGTCGGGAATACGTAATCCTGGCGCCAAGTCCAATTCTTGGTTGATTGTGTCTTTTTTTCCGAATACTTTTTCTCGAATTACCCAACACTGCTGTGCCTCCGATGTTCTGTAGGTGATTTTCACACGCAAGACGAATTTATCATCGAACTGAGGAAAAACGTCTATAACAGCAACTTCCAAGCACAAGTTTGATCAGGAAGAGTGTTGCACTTTAGGGATTACGTTCCTAGTAGGAAAAATATCTTTCACATGTAACGTTCGTAGACAGAAGACTGCCTAGTGAGAGTGTAATCCCCAGGCGCCACATCTGGACTCAGTTTCAGCGAAAGCAGGCGCTAACGTGCAATGTACGCATCTGGCGGCGGGAGAACTGGTGTAATTCACGGCCCGCGGGCAATCAATACGGCACCCCTCTTCCTGATGGCTATGCAGGTCATTCCATTACCGCCAAAAAATAATGCTCGCCTGCATTGGGAAAATTCTCGTTAAAATCATCCCTCTCGCGCCAAGTCGGAGAGCTAAAATTTTTGCCAGCAGACCGGCAAACTGTAAATTGCTTCCTCCGTGTTCCCCGTTTCTCCATGTGTAATAAATGTGATGTAGCACAAAAGCGGTTACCGTCCGTTAACGTGTGACGGTGCACGTACAGCATTCGGGAACTGCCTTGAACTTAGACGCGTGAAATTGAGCAGCCTTCGTATTCTACATCAGCCTAAAATACATTGCTAGATTTCGTAGTTTTGTTAAGGTGTAGGCTATCTACTGTAAAGTTGTTAGTTATCAGGTGAAAAATTGTACAAAGAGCTGGCGAAGGAAGAAATGGAGGAAGATTGGGGTTTAATGTTCCTTTGAGGACGAGATCATTAGGATGGGCAAAGTCTCAGACAGGGGAAGAAAACTTAGGGTAAACTTGCACTGCTTCTTCGAAGGAATCACGTAGCAGTATTACGAAAATCCTGAATCTGATGGTCGGATGGGGATGCAAGTCGCAGTTCCCTCGGATACGAGTTCACTATCTTAACAACTGTTCTACGACGATCCACAACACGTGAAAGAAGCAAGTTATGGAAGCACTTTGCATAAGTCTGAAATTAACGATACGTCGGGTAAATCTCCACTGAATACTTACCTTGTTACTGATGAAAGGACTAGAGAGGACATAGCGTAGCCACAAATAATGGTTAATTGTTAAATAACCGGTATTTATTCTTTTGGACACTGCTTTGTGGAAGACTTTATAGCTGATGTCGATTCGGAAGCTTGTAAATCTAGTTGTTGATGATGAAGATGATAATGATGATGACAATAATGATGGTGAAAAAGAAGAGAAAGGATGAAACTTTGTTCCCAGCTCTTCTAGAGTATCATCGAGGGGGCCATACAACTTTGCGTCTAAATCCGAAGAACGAATTACGATCAACACAGCCACGTCGACCCACTTCTTGAGCGCTGTAGTGAGGTTTGGAATTTAAATTAGAACACTCGCTGAAATTCTGTGGTCAGAGACATTTTTCTTTTATGCTTTCTCCATCCGATGGCCATGGATTTCTGAGACGCTATCTCAGAGACGAACGCTACCGAGTACTCGTGCCTGACGGAAGCTGACGGATTTGAACACGAAATAGAGCTTATCGAAAGCTTATGGTAAATGTACGTTTCTACAGTTCAGAAAATTCACAGTAAATTGTGAACAATAGAAGTTTACGTCAAACAGGTCTAAATAGGCGCAAGACATAGTCATCATTTTGTAAATGACTCAGTTTCACACACGATGGGTGTGGCGAAAGCCTGCATTTATGTCAGCTAGAGACCGCATGATACATGTTTGGAAACTGGATAAGAAGTTATTGCTACGTACTGGTCGACCCCCACTGCATCTTTCTCGTAGAACATTTTAATAATACATGGAAAAACTTTAAGGATGCTAACTGGCTCGCAAGTGATAATGATTTCGTCGTTTTAGAGGTTACTTTGTCTGTCAGTAAGTAACAACTTTTTTTAAAAAAAAAACTATTAGTTTATCCTCTTACACATACAGCTTATCGACCTGATAGCAGAAACAGGCCATACAGTTCCCTGTATTAATGGCACTGGCGCAATAACTACAGGGTTATTACAAATGATTGAAGCGATTTCACAGCTCTACAATAACTTTATTATTTGAGATATTTTCACAATGCTTTGCACACACATACAAAAACTCAAAAAGTTTTTTTAGGCATTCACAAATGTTCGATATGTGCCCCTTTAGTGATTCGGCAGACATCAAGCCGATAATCAGGTTCCTCCCACACTCGGCGCAGCATGTCCCCATCAATGAGTTCGAAAGCATCGTTGATGCGAGCTCGCAGTTCTGGCACGTTTCATGGTAGAGGAGGTTTGAACACTAAATCTTTCACATAACCCCACAGAAAGAAATCGCATGGGGTTAGGTCGGGAGAGCGTGGAGGCCATGACATGAATTGCTGATCATGATTTCCACCACTACCGATCCATCGGTTTTCCAATCTCCTGTTTACGAAATGCCGAACATCATGATGGAAGTGCGGTGGAGCACCATCCTGTTGAAAGATGAAGTCGGCGCTGTCGGTCTCCAGTTGTGGCATGAGCCAATTTTCCAGCATGTCCAGATACACGTGTCCTGTAACGTTTTTATCGCAGAAGAAAAAGGGGCCGTAAACTTTAAACTGTGAGATTGCAGAGGCATCCAGAAGCTTTAAACTGCACATACCATCGCCGAATGGAGTTAGCAGTTGGTAGATCTTTGTTGAACTTCGTCCTGAAGTGTCGTTGCACTGTTATGACTGACTGATGTGAATGCATTTCAAGCACGACATACGCTCTCTCGGCTCCTGTCGCCATTTTGTCTCACTGCGCTCTCGAGCGCTCTGGCGGCAGAAACCTGAAGTGCGGCTTCAGCCGAACAAAACTTTATGAGTTTTCTACGTATCTGTAGTGTGTCGTGACCATACGTCAATGAATGGAGCTACAGTGAATTTATGAAATCGCTTCAATCATTTGTAATAGCGCTGTAGATATTTCCATTGATGGTCAAAAATAAGATTTTACCGCCATTGTACAGTCAGAAAATTGCTCGATCGTATGGAGCAATAATGAGACCGGTCCATGGATCCAATTCAGAATAACATAGGAAGTGGGCTTGGCGACGCTAGTTGTTTAGGAAAAGCAGCAGACATATCCCTGGCTTGCTTTGTCATTGCACCAAAAAGTAGTCATATTCTGGCATGTGAAATACATCCATGGAATTCACTGAGGTTTGTGTGATACAAGATCTATTTTTAGGCTTCTTGTCCCTCCCAAAAACGCTGTTTCGTAGCAACATTTAGATTCCTGAAAATGAGAAGTTAACTATTTCAAAGAGCAGGTTCTTTGAGAACTCCACTGCACACAAGCATTTAGTTCGCCATATTGCATCACTGTTACAGCTTATCTCTCACGATTTTGACATTCAGAAAGTCTCAACTATATGGATTGTCTCTGAGAGTTAAATTTGAACAGTGCAAAGGTGTCATGAAGCTTGCCAAGAATTATGTAGCAGCCTCAGACAAGAGTTCTGTAAGGTGGTTTTGCAACAGGGTTGTCACAGATGCTAAGTTCAGATCACCAGCACGAGAAGCGCAATGAACTGATTATTAGCCTTCTACCCCGATGACTTTTATAACGGGACCTATTTTTTTCATTTTTTCTTAAATCCTCCGACACCTCATAACATTTAGTAAGCTGTCAGGTGATAACAGATGTTGTTCTTTATTACCTGTTTATTTTTTGACATCAGATTCAAAAAATAAAGCTTTCGGTGCAAGAGTACGAGAAGTTCAAATTTTTCAGTATTCAATAAATATCATAACAAACTTGGCTTGTGTAATAAGCTATTATGGTATGAGTTGCTTTCTGTCCATTCGTATGGATCGGTGAGTGTCATGTAAGGTAGCCTACCTCGGTCCGTTTGAATTTCTGGTGGCCTTCTCGTGGTTCTACTGAGGTGTGCCACCTTAGTAAGTCCATGAAATATGTTGTCAAATCGTTCCTCAGCGCTCGATGACTTCGATCTGTTCCATCTCCGTAGTGTGCATAGTTCGACTACGTATCAACTGGAGCATTCTTACTGCCAGACGCGCAAGTAACATGTGTTCAACCACGCGGGGTAACCGCGTGGTGTATGCGTCCTGTACCGGTTCAAGCGGCTACCCCCGTCGGAGGTTCGAGTCCTCCCTCGAGCATTGGCGCGTCCTTAGCGTAAGTTAGTTTAAGATAGATTAAGTGGTGTGTAAGCTAAGGGACTGATGACCTCAGCAGTTTGGTCCCATAAGATCTTATCACAAATTTCCAAACATATGCTCATGTAACGTTGTAAAAATTACCATAACAAAACATACAGACTTGCGACAGCAACGGTGAGTGTCGTCAACCACCAAATGCGACCTACACACAACACAAACGTTGAGACTGTACTAATACTGACAGAATATCTGACTCAGTTAAAAAATCCTGTTGTTTGCACTCAATTGCGCAAACGAAATGTGATAACAGGTTTCAGTGCTGCTCGGTAATAGCAACCTATATGAGCACTACTTCGATAATCAGTCAGTCAAGTAAATGATGTAACCATTATCTAGTGGACCTTATCTAATTTCTTATGTTTTCCTCAACTCGAATAACTGCGTGTAATTTAATGAGCATTGTATTCTGAACTTCTTGTCTGCACTATTTTATTTGGATATTGAGCACGCATTGTAATGTCACTTTTAAGCGGTTCACCTCATGACCCACAACGCTCTTTGCAGAGGTAATAATTCCTGATTCGTAGTAGGAGACAATGAACACATAATTTTATAATTATTAATTTCATGAAAGTGGCTGAACCATTACGCTTGTCGTTACATGGCGGGCTGTTCATATATAGGGTTGTCGGCAAGAACATGGTAACCAGCAAGTGATTACTTGTGAGAAACGTGAGGAGAACCTGTTATAAAATCTGTATGCTACTTGCAAATACCATTTAATCATGTTTTAATGATGAGAATGATTAATGATAGTTGGCAAAATTGTATGTTAGGTTATACTGAAGAGCGTTATCATGTTTAGTTTGATTTTCCAACAGGGTTACGAATGAATCACAATTCAAAAATTTACTTGCATTTTCTGGAACAAGTAAAGTAAACAAAAAAAACGGAGTACACTTTGAATATTATACGAATTTTCTTACTTATACGTTTAAACATTTAATTACGTTTCACACATCTGCATATCTCTATTAGTATCTTCGTCCCAGTCTCCTGTTTTTCGTTTTTTTATTTGCCTTTTTTGTACTTTCATGAAATAATTATTGTGCTCGCTGGCTGAAATATATCGTTGTAAAACTGCTATAGCTTTCAATTTAGTTTCAGCAGTTTCTCTCAGACCTTTGTATTTCCCTGAGAACTGAGATTGTAATGAGTATCTTTTTTGTTCCCTACGACAAAGATTTCCTGTAACCCCTCCCCCGTTTTAATTATGCCTTATCTTAAGTTTCATTAGTGGTGATAAAGGCAGCAACGTCTTTAAATTGAACAGAATTCCCTTCTTCATTTTTGGTTCGAAATGTGAACGTTTATTATGGTCGACTTTTCTTAAAATTTCTACCCACTGCTGAGGAGAGAACACAAACTGTACACGTATTCTAACATAACTTTCATCTTGTTCAAAATCTTGGTCAGATGATAGTATCGTGTGGCGTGAGATGAGAAAGTATTGTTCTGTTGTCTTTAGCGCCCACTTGCAACCACGCAACTATAGAATGCATGGGTCTCCTCCAGCAGTAAATTCATCCCAGAGACAAAAGTAGCCTGTCTCACTTTGGCAGTCGTGTGTACTTTGTTTATACAACCAAATTTTTCTCGAATAGAAGGCTCGTTCGGCACTCAATTTTGGAATAGGAAGAGATTGTTGCATGTCAAATGTGTACAAGTATACCGTACCACTCTTGGCAAGTTACCTGAATTTCTTAATAGTTTTTACTCCTCCTTATGAGTTCCACGAGGGATATTCTTGCACACAGAGATCCTTCGTCATCTCATCAGTATTCTTGTTGGGTCTAGATTCCTTAATATGCAGATGAATTGAATGGCATCTAAAGTCACTTTACGAATGCTTGAAACAGATATTTAGTGTACGAAATAATTTTCTATACCTGTCCGTTCAGACCGAATCAATGTTGCTTTCTTTGTAAACATTGTTTCGGTAATCATCAATAATACCAATCAGTGGAAATTTATGGCTAATATACAGTGAAGAGCCAAAGAAACTGGTACACCTGTCAAATATCGTGTAGGGTTGCTGCGAGCACGCAGAATGCTGCAAAACGACGTGGCATGGACTCGACTAATATCTGAAGTAGCGCTGGAGGCAGTTGACACCATGAATTCCGCAGGGCTGTCTATAAATCCATAAAAGTTAGAGGGGGTGGATGTCTCTTCTGAAGAGCAGGTTTCAAGGCATCCCAGATATGCTGAATAATGTTCATGTCTGTGGAGTCTGATGGCCAGCGGAAGTGTTTAAACTCAGACGAATGTTCCTGGAGCCACTCGGTAGCAACCCAAGTGCGTTGGTATGCACAATGAATGTGAATGGATGCAGGTGATCAGACAGGATGCTTAAGGATGTGTGACCTGTCACAGTCGTATCTATACGTATGAGGGCTACCACATCACTCCAACTGCACACGCCCCACACTATTACAGAGCCTACACCAGCCTCTACAGCGCCATGCTGACATGCAGGTTCCATGGATTCATGAGGTTGTCTCCATACCCGTACACGTCAATCTGCTCGATACAATTTGACACGAGTCTCGTCCAACCAGGCCACATGTTTCCAGTCATCAACAGTCTAATGTCGGTGCTGCTGGGCCCAGGTGAGCCGTAAAGCTTTGTATCGGGCAGTCATCGACGGTACACGAGTTGGCCCTCTGCTCTGAAAGCCCAAATGTATGATGTTTCATTGAACGGTTCGCACGCTGACACTTGTTGATGGCTCAGCATTGAAATCCGCAGCAATTCGCGGAAGGGTTGCACGTCTGTCACATTGAACGATTGTCTTCAGTCGTCGTTGGTCCCATTCTTGCAGGATCTTTTTCCGACCGCAGCGACGTGGGAGATCTGATGTTTTCCCGCATTGCTGATTAATCACAGTGCATTCGTGAAATGGTCGTACGGGAAAATCTCCACTTTATTGCTACCTCGGAGATGCTGTGTCCCATCGCTATTGCGCCGACTATAACACAACACCGAGCGAGGTGGCGCAGTGGTTAGCGCACTGGACTCGCATTCGGGAGGACGACGGTTCAATCCCGTCTCCGGCCATCCTGATTTAGGTTTTCCGTGATTTCCCTAAATCGTTTCAGGTAAATGCCGGGATGTTTCCTTTAAAAGGGCACGGCCGATTTCCTTCCGCATCCTTCCCTACTCCGAGCTTGTGCTCCGTCTCTAATGACCCCGTTGTCGACGGGACTTTAAGAAACACTAACCTAACCTATAACACAACGTTCAAACTCACTTAAATATCGATAACCTGAAATTGTAGCAGCAGTGACCGATCCAACAACTGCGCCAGACACTTGTTGTCTTATGTAGGCATTGCATACCGCAGCGCCGTATCCTGCTTGTTTACGTATCTCTGTATTTGAATACGCATGTCTATACCAGTTTCTTTGTCACTTAGTGTACACCCTGTCCATATTTTGATGCGTGCTGTAGTGGGTTTGATAATTCGGAATTTTGTTAATGTGTTGAAGCATAAAATTTTTCTGCTACTTTGTGAAAATATTCTTTCTCCTGTTGTGAGAACGTCTTTTATCTAGTGGCCGGATGCTCATGCCTTTCGGTATATTTCTAGCCAAACTCTGCACCCTTCCTTGCCTTTTCTGAAGCCCATGCATATCTAGAACCTTTCACAACGATATATTGAGTGCTATCCCTTCGCCTGCCGGTTTCAACCTTCTGCAATTATGTACGTTTAGCAGGAGTGACTGGAAACTGGCCGTGGAGGTAAGCATTTTGGACATAAAACTGCCAAGTTCCCAGAATTCTGAAAATAATTTCTCTACGATGTTCTTGAACATCGCTGCGGAACGTTTAAGTTTTCAACCAAAACTTTCTCCCATACGTCTCATCTCGCGAAGGAGCAATCCATGGCATTATTACTCCCTTCCTGTAATTAAACAAAATTCCAAATATTTTTTGAAAGCATAGATGTATGTAAAATATATTTCACCTCGGTTGTGTAAGCTCTTGTTTATTTTCCTCAGATTCAGTTTTATTCTCTTGGTGAGTACACTTCTTGAGGAGGCATTTTCTACTGCTTAGTTACCGCTGGTTTGTTGACTTGCCTGTAGATCATCAATTTGTGTTCCTGTATTATGTTCAGTAATGATAGATTTCATTTTTAGTACATCAAATACCTGGAAAACCATGTCATTCGGAGATAAATAGGGTAGTAATTTGTAAAATACCTAACATGCAAACATTCCTAACCCCCTGAAGTGCCATGTACTACTATCCAAAAGGTGATAACTCACACAAGCGTTGTGTATTTACTTACTGAGTAAATAAGTATAAGTTCTATTAATTCCAGAAGTAAAGTTCATGACAAATTATTTATTAAGATACACTTTTTTGTGATAAACACCTATCTCTGGAAAGAAAAAAGATTTTCTACCTCAAAACCTGGTGTACTGCGTTATCTGCGATAGTTCATGGATTTTATTGGCTTCCTCAGTCGTCAGATAACGCCTCACTAGTATTTAAATCTTCCTGATCAAAGTAAAACCTCTTTTTATTCCTTTGTTTCCTCCCAGAAGCAACACGTATTTCACCTGTAGCAAGCATCTTCACTTGTGCGCTACCGGCTTCTGTCCTCTAAATTACACGGATGTGGCATAACAAAACTGGAATAGAATGACATATGTTGAGGGGTAACTGCTTAGAGGGCAGATGGGTCAAGGAACGAACCGTATGGGCGGCATTTTAACTCAAGAAATCATCGAATGTGTGTTACCATGTTGTCGTCCATATTACTGCATATCGTGTAGGCAATTTGTTTTAGTAATTTGCCTCTGATTGTAACAGTGCATAAGCAGGCGCTTTTTAGTATGAAAGGTCAAAAACACTTTACGAATCAAGCAGTCATTCTTAAGGATTCGTAAAAAGTGAGATTGATAGTCACGTATAAAACAGCTTACAAAATCCAGAAATTCAAATAGGAATTCAGACCAACATACAGTAGATAATACTGCTACACGTTACAGAGGGCTCGGCTTGCTCATGCTGCTTAACGCGCATTGCGCCAGGTTGCGTTGCAGTGAAGTGAACTTGACCCGGTGGCCTAGTGCATCGAAATGCCTGACAGGATTTTAGGCAATTTTTGAAGCCCGTTTTCGCAAATTTTGGCTTGTTTTCCAGTCTTCCCGTCAGAAAATAGAATAAAGAAACCGTTAAAATGTATTACAAAAAGATGAAAGTTTATACGATTCACAAACCTATAACCCACACCATTTCACTCCATCCGCTCCCATTATGACGATCCACAGCTATTATCACGTTATTGTGACAGCAGTAGAAGTGCGCTATCTTGTACCAAGTATACGGACATCTATTCGAGGATATTATGTTGGGTGTGTACACCCTTCGCCTGATGTCTGTTCGACACACTTTCAGTGAAGTGTTTCAACGTCTGTGGGGGAATGACAGCATATTCTTTCTCAAGAGCCGAAATCAGAGAAGGTAGGGGATGTAGGAGGTTGGTGTCTGGAGCGAAGTCGACGTTCTAATTCGCCTCAACGGTTTCCCATTGTGTACAGATCATGGCAGTGCAGCGGCATGGTTTCTTTCATCCTTTACCTGTGAAGTCGCTGCAGCAGATCACCTGAAGTAAAGCCGAGCAGAAACCTACCACACTGAAACTCGCACAGGGTTGCATACAACGTAACTCTTCCAGGAATCGGGAAACGGTCTTAATTTTGAATGAAAGGTGGAAATACTGGAAAAACTTTGGTATAATCTGAACCTTGATAGTGTATACGGTCGCTGCAAAGCCCGTGCTAATCCTAACACAATCACGCACAAACCCATTCATTCACGTTAGCACGTTTATGGTAACGTATATTCCGAAATCTGAACAGCAACAAAGCACGATTTGTCCTTAAATGAAAATGCTCGCCACACTGTTAATTTTATCGGTGTCTAAAGCAGTCAAGTTTTTAGCCACCGGTCTGGTCAATATGCCACGCTTCGTTACTGTCTTTCTTCGTACGCAAAATTACTTAAAAACTCTGTACTTTCTACAAAAAAATGATGATAATAAAAAAACACGAATAAATATGCTTTCACACTAAGGCAGTTTTGAAATATGTAGCACAACTAAAACCGCCAGATTATAACTTGCTTCGGAGCTCATACAACACACGACCGTATCATTTAAAGGCTGGGCTCCAAATCTTTAGACTGCTGTAAGCATTCTCTATGTCTAGCAGAAACGACGCGTTCTGATTGATCAGTTTTCCTTAAGGCCAATAGAAAAACATTCATCTCCCGCATTAGTCCGCGCTTTTTATGACAAAGCAATCAACAAATCAGACCTTTTTGAACTGTACTTTTTCAGGAAGTAAATATTTAGCTTTCTGATATTTTGTTTATTCCTTATACTAGTAACAATTTCCATTTGCACTCGTATTAGCTTTCCTTTTACCATAAACTTGCTTATCGTATTACGATACAAAACTCGCCGTCGTCTGCATCCACACTGTCTTAAAAATTTCTCACGCTACTAGAAGTAAATGCCCTGGGAGTAGTGAATCAACTTAAATCACTTAACAAATGCAAGTTTTCCGGTCCAGACTGTATACCAATTAGGTTCCTATCGGAATATGCTGGTACATTAGCTCCATACTTAACAATCATATACAACCGTTCGCTCTACGAAAGATCCGTACCCAAAGACTGGAAAGTAGCACAGTCACACCAATATTCAAGAAGGGTAGTAGGAGTAATCCACTAAATTGCAGGCCCATATCTTTAACGTCGATATGCAGCAGGATTTTAGAAAGTAATAAGTTACCTCGAAGAAAACGGTCTATTGACACGCAATCAATATGGGTTTAGAAAATATCGTTCTTGTGAAACACAACTGGCTCTTTATGCACATGAAGTGCTGAGTGCTATTGACAAGGGATTTCAGATCGATTCTGTATTTCTGGATATCCGGAAGGCTTTTGACACTGTACCACACAAGCGGCTCGTAGTGAAATTGCGTCCTTATGGAATATCGTCTCAGTTACGTGATTGGATTTGTGACTTCCTGTTCTAACATTCTGCGTGGTGTCTGTTTGTTCTATATCGTGTCTCCCTACCACTTTCGCGCAACGATGCTCTGAGCGTGTTTTTTAGGGAATTGACTAGTTTGAACCTGGGACCTGTTGCTGGTAAGGAGACGCCAGACCACACATGACATGTAGAGTTCAGAAGAGTTCAGTGAGACTAGCGATGATATAACCAAATACTTAATGATTTCAGCGTCAGCTCAACTGCACTCCCTGTAAAAGAATCCTAATACTAACTAAATTTAGTGGAAGGGGTTTAAGGCTTTCCTATTTTTAGTTAGCTGGTAAAATAACGTCGAAAAAGCAGTTAAGTTTACCATTGAAAATTTTATTCTACTCACAAAACATTGTTTGTAAATTGCACTATTGATAAAAGGAAATGTTTTAGTACAGGATGGTAAAAACCAACTGCGTTCAACAAAAATGTGAACGAATATTCCCTGAAAGGGTATCCAAATTCTACAATGGATCGAAGGATGACCTATGCCATATCACATCTACAATCTAGGTTTAAATTAAGTTTCACAAGAGAGAAAACTATCAAAATGGTCTAGAGTGACGCTCAATTATCTTTAGTTACTTATCTAACTTGTCGTAAATTACAGTGGCTGATGTGGTTTCTCAATAACTATAAAACAGAAAAATCATCGCGTTTCAGATTTTAACTTCAAGTGGCAAATATGAACACCATGAGCTTTAATTGACGATCGACACTAGTATTACGCAAAAAGGGGGTGTAACAGATGAGACTTCTGCAGTTCTTAGTGAAGCTTTATGCGCTGTTATGCAGCATCGCGTGTGTTCATTACCTTGTCGGTGTTCGTCAGGGGGCGGCAGACAGCAGAGCTCCGCTCACCTCGCCCTCTCGGAAGCAACTCTCTCTTAACTTCTCCTTACTACAATTTACGGAAGTTGGTTTAAAAAAACTATCTGGCTGTGTTTTCATGTGACCAATCAGGGCCTCAATGTTAACCTTAAGCTCCGCCTACAAAAATTCTGTCAATCCGATGAGAAACGTTATAATTTTCGTGGTGGGGCAATGTTTTTAAAGTTTGCAACGTAACAGAGACGCGAAAAAGTCTCACGCTAAAACCTGCAGCTGGTGTGGTCCTTTTAGTGTTATGGTAAGATATATACTGTTCTTCTGGAGGCCTCTATCTTTTAACATGGGCTGGGGGGTGGTCCTGACGTAACAGAGACGCGAAAAAGTCTCACGGTAAAACTTGCGGCTTGGGTAGCCCTTTTTGTGTTATCGTAAGATCTATACTGTTCTTCTGGAGGGTTCTAGCTTTTAACATGGGCTGGGAGGTGGTCCTAGCGGTTAGCTGGCGACTTGGGTGTCCGTCCCTTATCGTAGGGCCTTCTCGCTTAACACGGCTCTGCTCTCGGCTTCTGTTCTCATTTCTCCTCTCAGAACTGCGTCTGTCTCACGGTGGGAAGGTATGACATGCATTTAGGCATTCTTGTGTTAGTCTGTGGTATTCCATCTGCTCACCCGTTACTCTTGTTACTTTGGTTAATTTAATGTCACGATATATTTGGAGCTATGTGACATACTACTGGATTTGCTTATCATGTCAGGGTTTTCATGGAAGGTGTTGGATTTGCCCGACACCTTACAAGCCCAGTGTGCTACTAATTTTCACGGAAAGTCATCGAGTAAAACAGAAGTGATTTCTGGCGTTCCCCAAGGTAGTGTTATAGGCCCTATGCTGTTCCTTTTCCATATAAACGATTTGGGAGACAATCAGAGCAGCCGTCTTAAGTTGTTTGCAGATGGCGCTGTCGTTTATCGACCAATAAAATAATCAGAAGATCAAAACAAACTGCAAAACGATTTAGAACAGATATATGAATGGAGTGAAACGTGGCACATAACCCTAAATAACGAAGAGTGTGAGGTCATCCACATGAGTGCTAAAAGGAACTCGTTAGACTTCGGCTACACGAAAAATCAGTCTAATCTAAGAGCCGTAAATTCATACCTAGGTATTACAACTACGAACAACTTAAATTGGAAGGACCATATAGAAAATGTTGCGGGGAAGGCTAACCAAAGACTGCGTTTTATTGTCAGGATACTCAGAAAATGGAACAGACCTTCTAAGGAGACAGCCTACACTATACTTGTCCATCCTCTTTTAGAATACTGCTGAGCGGTGTGGGATCCTTACCAGGTAGGACTGACGGAGTTTATCGGAAAAGTTCAATGAAAGGCAGCACGTTTTGTATTATCGCGAAATATGGGACAGAGTGTCACAGAAGTGATACAGGATTTGGGGTGAACATCATTAAAAGAAAGGCGTTTTTCGTTGCGACGGAATCTTCCAACGAAATTCCAACCACCAACTCTCTTCTCCGAATGGAAAAATATTTAGTTGACATCGACCTACATAGGGGTTAACGATCATCACGATAAAATAAGGGAAATGAGAGCTCATACGGAAAAATATAGGTGTTCATTCTTTCCGCGCGCTGTACGAGATTGGAATCATAGAGAATTGTGAAGGTGGTTCGATGAACCCTTTGCCAGGCACTTAAATGTTATTTGTAGAGTATCCATGTAGATTTACTTCGTACAGCATTCATCAATAGAACAGTGATCACAGATTTACTTTAGACCACATTCACGCATCATTCACAGGACGAAAAGCATATAAAAAGACTGTACAAACATAAATAAACAAAAAAGCCTTCAAGAAATGAACAGAACAATTAAAAAAAAGACATTCTCTTGACCTGTTTCTTGAATGCCTCTGTGCACTACTGCCCTCTAGCAGGTGAAAATTAGAGCTACGCACTCGACTGAACCCGCTTCAGACCGTCTGTCACTGTGCATCCATGAGTCATTCTCCTGACACACAGGCTCTAGACAGGAGCGGTATAAGGCACCACGCATCAGCAGGTCAGTCTATTTTATAAATGTTATTGTCCTCAAACCGACGCTTTACAAGTGCTAATTCATGACAACCTGTTTCGTCATGCTTATAAAAACGGCCATTGTTTCCGAACGGCTCTACTGCCGTACCCAGTACACGATGCTGTAAAATGTTTTCATAAGTTTCGCATGTACAGTTTTCTTAATCGCTATAAGGGGGTCATACCACTAATCACGAAAAATATCGCCGTATCGTAACACGACGTACTCCGTTCGTGATTCTTCACTCCAGCCATCCACTGTCCAATGGCGTAGTTCACCATCTCAAGCACAGCTTGTCATCGACTACTACAGAAATGTGGGGCTTGTGTGTAGGTGATTGACCGTTGTATTCCATAATTTTGATATCCCTAATCGTAGACTTTGTGGTAGCGAGACAACTGATAGTACTCGGGAACTCAAGAGTGATTCCTTCCGCTAATTCTGTTTGATTTTTACAACCACCCTCCACAGTGCTCTCGACACTCGCTGTCCACTAGTGCACCAGGTCTACCTGGTCCTGGTTTATCTGTGGTTCTTTCGTAGCATTTTCACTTCACAATGACGTTACCAGCAGTGGACGTCGACGGTTTTAGAGTGGTTGAAATGTCCCAGGTGCCCACGCCACACAGGCGACATTCCACGATTAATGCGTGTTCCAAGTTCTGTTGGCCGACTCATTTTGCTATTACTCCTTCTCTGCTGACAGTACACACCGCCGCCTTTTCGACAGGTGCGTCTGCTTCTTGTGACAG